>NC_048592.1:32511776-32816776 GCF_013265735.2 Oncorhynchus mykiss | reverse complement strand
AGTCAGCCACTAGATGCAACAGTGTTTTCTTTCCCACATCACCACACAGACATGGTTATGATGTCCTTGACTGACAGTGGATTCTAACATTTTCAACATGTTCAGTGCATTCACTACCTCTGTTTCCAGGCATAGAAATATAAGTGTTAGAATCATTGTCTTTGAGAATTGACGTGGCATGGTTTAGTACTGCTAATGACTGATACTTCTACATTCTCTTCGAGTTATCCCTTTTTTCTTCTATTGGAGTTATAAAAAGCTACATTTCTGTGACAATTCATTGAACTCCACGTGGTATGTAAATGCACCTACGACACATGGAATGAATGTCCTTACCAGCCATGTCCTATGGATGGGTCGTCTGTCAACACACGACACATGTATAGGATACAGCTCAGGACCTTCATGGAGAAGTCGAACACTCGTCTTCTCAGGCCTGGGAGACAGAGAGACAGAGAGGTTATAATGTCGTACTTAGGGTCAGGAGCACTTCCTCACCATGTGACTTGACCAGGAGAACATCTGGGTCCCTTAGTTATAACAGGTTCAACAGTTATAACCAATGCTATTTGTTACTGATGCAAAAGGTGTATTTTTCCCTCTTAAAAAAAGTACAAATAAGATTTAGGCACAGATTATAGCGTAGTTCGACTGTGACTAACGTTACACGTTTAAAAAAAGATGACTTACTTGATCTTTGGTTTTTGATGAAGAACAGTTTAAGTATCTCTTTGAAAGTACTTTCATTTGGCGTAAAATTCTACTTGCACCCTTGGGGAAACAATAGATATAAATTGTTTCTGTAAATAAAATGAATAATGTCATATTTACAAAGTTTTGGAGCATGGCTGGGTATTAACATTTTACTGCAGTGTTAACATTTTACTGAAGTATTAACATTTTACTGCAGTATTAACATTAAATTAAATCAGGGTCACACAGAGTGATTCTTGGTGGTCTTAAACAAATCTACCTTGGAAACAAAAGTATACACCTCACACACATGGTTATGGGCTTACAAAAAATAAGACACATGTACCATGTCAGATATAGAGTTTAAATGTATTCAGTTTTGAGTTTGCATCCCAATATTACACTTTATATAGATCGCAAAAGACTGAAATATAACAAAACCATTTGATATAGAAACACCAGATTTTCTGCGGTTTAAAACAAATAATGTTTATTAATGATTCAATTATGAATAACATTACACACATGACAAGAAAGGGCTACACAAGTGCAAAGATTCCACAGGTACAAACTCTAAATAAACTTTGACCCTGGACTATCAACTACTGCTGTATGCCGATCATAGTCTCATTCCCTTCTTATGCCAGCACCATGACACTCTAGGTCTTTATACAAATGTAACCCCCACAGATACATTTGTTCTAAGGGGTGCACCACTAGCATAGTCATTCTCTTCCCCTCTCCAACTGCACTTTGAAAAACACAAAATCTACTATTGTATTGAAAAAGTAAAAATGTTTTTTAATTTTTTATTCCACGAACCTTACATTTTCTACTAGCTACAACAATGTTTAACCACGTCATTTTTAAAAATAATTGTAGTTAACATGATGTCAAACAAACTGAACCTACCTCTCATCATTTTGTAAGTTCTGGTCCCCGAGGAGTAAGTCTCTGAATCTATACTTCGGGGGAAGAGGGGGTACTTCGCTCTCCAAATCAACCATAGTTCTCCAAATCTGAAATGTACACTTTTATGACTGTATTTTAGAACAATTGTTGTACTCCGAGTGCACAAAAGGTGTGTCTTCTCACTCCAAACGCTCGAAAAGACTGCATACATCACACAAATGATGTTACATTATTTGGAAAACAAGGAAGCAGCTATAGGCTAATTATTCAAAATCGTCCCATTTTTGAGCATCCTTGGCCGTGCATGTGCGACTACACCCAAAGTCCAATTGCATCATTCTATAACGTCTTGAGACGCTTTGCGTGGGTATCAGTGTCCGCAACATCTGAAGCGCACATTGCAGTCACTGGAGTCATTGGTTCATTGGTGATGATGATTAATGATGATTTCAATATATACAGTGCCTTCAGAAAGTATTCACACCCCTTGACTTTTCCCACATTTTTGTGTGTTTAAGCCTGCATTTAATATGGATTTAATTGGATACATTTCTTTTGACAAATTAATAAAAAAGGAAAAGCTGAAATGTCTCGAGTCAACAAGTATTCAACCTCTGTTATGGCAAGCCTAAATAAGTTCAGGAGTAATAATTTGCTTAGAAAAGTCACATAATAAGTTGCATGGACTGACTCTGTCTGCAATAATTGTGTTTTACAAGATTTTGAATGACTACCTCATCTCTGTACTCCACACATACAATTATCTGGTCCCTCAGTTGAGCAGTGAATTTCAAACACAGATTCAACCACAAAGACCAGGAAGGTTTTCCAGTGCCTCACAAGGAAGGGAACCTATTGGTAGATGGGTAAAAAAAAAGCAGACATTGAATATCCCTTTGAGCGTGATGAAGTTATTAATTACACTTTGGATGGTGTATCAATACACCCAGTCTCTACAAAGATACAGGCGTCCTACCTAACTTAGTTGCCGGAGAGGAAGGATACCAGTTAAAACAGAGTTTAATGGCTGTGAATGTAGAAAGTTGAGGATGGATTAACAACATTGTAGTTACTCCACAATAATAACCTAATTGACAGAGTAAAAAGAAGGAATCCTGTACAGAATACAAATATTCCAAAACATGCACCCTGTTTGCAACAAGGCACTAAAGTAATATTGCAAAAAATGTGACAAAGCAATTCACTTTTTGTCCTGAATACAAAGTGTTATGTTTGGGGCAAATCCAATACAACACATGGAAGAATTTTGAAATGAATAATGGGCAAATGTTACACAATCCAGGTCTATAATGCCTTTAGAGGCTTACCCAGAAAGACTCGCAGCTGTAATCGCTGCCAAAGGGGATTCTAACGTGTATTGACTCAGGGGGGTGAATACTTATCTAATCACGATACAGTATATTAGTGTTCTATTTTTCAGAAATGTTTTACAATTGTTCAAATTTTACTTCCACTTTGACATTACAAAGTATTTTGCGTAGATCGTTGACACACACAAAAAAAGACAATTAAATCCATTTGAATCAAAATGTGGAAAAAGTCAAGGGGTGTGAATACTTTCTGAAGGCACTACATTATTATTTGGTTGATTTGGATCAGTGGAGGCTGCTGGGGGGAGGACGGTTCATAATAATGTCCAGAAATAGACTGAATAGAATGGTATCGAAAACATGTGTTTGATGCCATTCCATTCACTCCATTCCAGCCATTATTAAGAGCCGTCCTCCCCCCCAGCAGCCTCCACTTGGATAAATACAAACAAACACACTAACACATGGAACAAACAGTCGTTTCTAGCACATGGTCATTTTCAACACCTGTCCCCTTGGGTTCTAATTGACACAAAGGGACATAAATAAATACATAATCAATGACAAATCACATAAAATCACAGATCGGTACATTATCACAATTATATGCACAAAATCAAATCTCATACTGTATGTATCCCTAATATTTACAACATAGAGTTACACGCAGCAGTTCATGATTGTGATTGCTATAGCAACCGGTTTTTGGTGTTTCTTCTGAATGTATTAACCAGTTTCAGCAGTTAATGTTCTTCTGATAAAGTGTTCCATGAATGTGCTCCTCTATATGAGAAGGAGCTCCTATAGAGGTTTTTCATAGAGGGACCCTGCAGTTTCCTCTGGTGTCCCATGAAATGTGGATTTAGTGTTATTGATGACCACACATTGTCCACGGTTTTCCAAGATGTAAACCAAACCAGCTAATGGCTTTGTCTGATAAATTGAACGTATGGAGTTTGGAGAGCAGTACCCTGTGATTCATTATGTCAAAGTCCTTTTTCAGGTCAAGGAAGACTGCCCCGACCACATTTCCCTCATCCAGTGATTTCTTGATGTTCTGCAGTAGGACACAGCTTGCTGTTTCAGTGGAGTATGTTGGTCTGAATCCAAATTGTTCCTGGTGCAAGTACTGATGCTTATCCAGATATGACATTATCTGTTCTGCTAGGACTTTCTCCAACACTTTACATAAGACAGGCTCGAATACATCTGTTTGACACACATCTCTGTGTTCAAAACAGCCAGCTTTCTTCACATCTCTGTGTTCAAAACAGTCAGCTTTCTTCACATCTCTGAGTTCAAAACAGTCAGCTTTATTGACATCTCTGTGTTCAAAACAGTCAGCTTTCTTCACATCTCTGAGTTCAAAACAGTCAGCTTTATTGACATCTCTGTGTTCAAAACAGTCAGCTTTCTTCACATCTCTGAGTTCAAAACAGTCAGCTTTATTGACATCTCTGTGTTCAAAACAGTCAGCTTTCTTCACATCTCTGAGTTCAAAACAGTCAGCTTTATTGACATCTCTGTGTTCAAAACAGTCAGCTTTATTCACATCTCTGAGTTCAAAACAGTTAGCTTTATTGACATCTCTGAGTTCAAAACAGTCAACTTTATTGACATCTCTGAGTTCTAAACAGTCATCTTTATTCACACATAATGAAGCATTATTTATAAGACAGTTCAATTGAAGTCAGTTACACCCCTTACTGTTCAAAACAAACACAGTCAGATGCACCAAAAAGTACATAGCCTATTTGAAAACTCTAGAGTTTGGAACTGCCCTAGGCAATGATTAACTTGCACACAGCTGACCTAAGCTATTTGTGAAATCCAGTTGACTTTATTCGGCAGTAAGCATTTGTCAGAGTCGCATGGGGTTATCTATTTTGTAGGGAAATGGGTGAACCAAAATGTTTGTTTTTTGTTCTATTGATTTGGTGTCTCGGCACAGTACACGGTAAGAGCTTCTGTTACGTGGCATTGTTCACTTCTCATTTTACAAAAAGTTGATTTCATTTTGTTGGCAATTTTGATTAAAATAACCAAGTGGACCTTATGCTCCCACGTTGTCTATGGGCTATTACAGATGTGAGCCTCACATTTCATACATTTCTAAGTGGATGGCATCTTTACTGCCATTCCATTACATGTGATCATTACAGGGTAAAGGCCTTTCATTGGTGATGATGGATGTTCAGGGTCATTTCACAAGCAGTGGAATTGTTAAAGGGATGTTTCATTCAACATGCAACTGAACATAACGTTTTCTCCCACCTTGGTTGTGGTCGAATCCCCAAGACAGATTTTGGATATGTGTTTTGCTTACTTGGGTATTTGATTGTCATGTTGTGTTTGGTCACTATCACCATAGGGCACAGTTCACAGTTCACAGTTCACAGTTCTGAAATGATGTCTAAAACACCTTACAAACACTGAAATACAATTCACAATACAAAAGTGTCCCTTTCTGATGAACTCGTCTGCAGTAGGTTTTTGAAAAGTCGTACACTTTTGGATTGTGATGTATTTATGCATCACAACACCACAATTCAAACGGCAATAAAGTCATCTGAAATGGTTGTTATCCGCTTTACTGTTCCTGTGATAATTAGGCCAAGGTTACTCCATTTCAGCGCAAGATTCCAAACAAAGCTGCCAGAAACTAAAACTGAAACAAGGTTATTTTGGCTCGGATGAAGAGACGTACCGGCACGGCACGGAACTTTACTATGCCTGCGATAAAGGTTGGAAACCTGCGGTTGAGGGGTGGTGGGCGATGGTTAAGTGTGAGAACAGAAAATGGTCCAACACACCTCAGTGCATAGGTAAGTGATTTGAGCATTCTTTAAAAAAAAAAAAATGTATCATGAATGAATTATGAGAACATTTGGTGTTAGAGATTTAGGTAGACTTTTAGAGTTCCTGCTGTCCTCATAGAGTACAGTGTGTACTGCTCACTGTTAATACCTGCATGTTGTACTGGGAAGTCACCAACAATCTTGTATTGCTTATTAACACGTTTTCTGTTCAGGTGAAGATGGAAACACTGTTGATGACTTTGTTTAAGCTTTCTTTTCATAATGTGTAGGGAACTTCTTGTACAACAGCCTAATTGCACTAGGTCACTAGTACTATCAAGAACTCTCCTGAAAGGGACTCTCCCAACTACATCACATGCTATCACAATACGTATCCAAACCCTGCCCCAAGTCCCCAGTTGTCCTTTGGCAGCCCTGATTTAGTGTATATGGCCATCTGGGCCGCCCTTAGGCTTCAGCTTTGTAAACACTAAATCCTGAGACTTTGGGTCAAGCACCGGGGTAAAACCTGACAGTGGAAAAGGTCTATACATCTTTATGGCACAGATAATAGACTAGTCCATCTACTTTGTCTACCTTAAGATAAATACAGACATGCTGTTTGGTTCAAAACTCACTCTAGCTTTTCTCCCTCATTCAATAAGATGTTTATAGTTTTTTGTTTTTGTTATTCAGATGAGAACGACTGCATTGCTCCAGATAACCCTAATGCTAAAGTGAAAACCCCTGAGGTGAAAGGATGGTATCCCAATGGAAAAGTAGTTTGGTTTGAATGTGATGGAACATATGAAATTGAGGGCCCTATCACAGCTAAGTGTGAGAATGGGACTTGGACAAAATTACCACTTTGTGAAGGTGAGTGTGTTCTCAGAGTTGTCTCTGTATAAAACCCTTGTTTTACTCTACCATGTGATAGGATAACGATGGCATAACGAGGACTTTTTGATGAAATTTAATTCAACATTACATTCTGTATTTTTACACATCTTTCACCACAGAGGGTGGCATTTAGTCACTGTATTCTCCTTCATGTTGTTAAACATTCAGTGACTGTCAGTCAAAGCAGCACGTGTCAGTGTTCCGCATGGGAAAGACGCTGTACATAGCAACATGTATTAGTGTCTGTGTTTCCACTGTCTTGGTTCTTTACAGAAAAAGAGGTCTCGTGTGGACAACCTCCTCTTGTGACCAATGCAGTTATCACTCATGAATATCAGGAGAAGTTTCAAGAAGGCTCTAAGATAAATTATAAATGTCGGGATTCATATACTTATGAAGGAACTGACTCAAGCGTTTGCCAATCTGGAGATTGGACCATAAGTCCCAAATGCAGTAAGTGAAGTCCTGACATTAGAGACATCATTTTATAGTGTGACTCCTGTTTCCTTGGTTGTTTTATCTTCTGAACTCTTCTGAATAAATCATTGATATTTGTTTCCTGCCTCCCTCTCAATAGTTCAAACTCCATCCCCCACAGAGAGGGCCAGCACAGGTAAAAGTGACCAGTCATTTTGTATCTTAGGCAAGAACAGCTTTGTTTACCCAAATGGCAATAAACTGGAAATAGCAATATTGAACAATGTAACTGGCCAAACGAGCTAAACAAACCTGCGGGTTTCTTGTTTTGTGAGTGACATTTCTATAAGATGTTTTACATTGCACAAATTGTGCCCCCTGATATTCCTTAAACACCCCAGACTGATGAATCTATGAACATTGGGTCATTGACATCAGTTGAGGCCAAAACTGTATAGTTTGTAGGAACAGCCTTCAAGCTAATGTTATTAATCATGTAATATTATTGTTATTAATCATGTAATATTATTGTTATTAATCATGTCATGTGTGGAACAGGTGATGGAGGCAGCAGTACTTCGAGTGACAGAGGAAATGGCGGCACATCTAGCGGAGGGGACCACCGCACATCTAGCGGAGGGGGCCACAGCACATCTAGCGGAGGGGGCCACAGCACATCTAGCGGAGGGGGCCACAGCACATCTAGCGGTAATCTGAATCCAAATGAGAAATTCCATAAAAAAATATCCTAATTCCTTCCTCAGTTTAGTTCAGCCAGTCATAAATATTGTAACAAACCTGGCATTGATTAGACCTTTTGCCGTAATGCCACAATATTCTGCTGTAACTAAGTCTTAGCAGGTTAATTAATTAAATACATAGTGTGAATTTACAATGTTATTTGTAAGAGACCTGGATCGCTGAAACGTTACAGGTTTTTGGTAATTATTTTGTTGGTATTTTATTAGGATCCCCATTAGTTGATTAATTATTTTGTTGGTATTTTATTAGGATCCCCATTAGTTGATTAATTATTTTGTTGGTATTTTATTAGGATCCCCATTAGTTGTTGTAAAAGCAGCAGCTACTCTTCCTGGGGGTCCAACACAAAACATGATACATAATACAGAACGACATGATACAGAACATCAATAGACAAAAACGTCTCAAGGACAGAACTACATGAATGTTTTAAAAAGGCACACGTAGCCTACATATCAATACATACACACAAACTATCTGGGTCAAATAGGTGTTGTGCCTCGAGGTGTTGCTTTATCTGTTTTTTGAAACCAGGTTTTCTGTTTATTTGAGCAATATGAGAAGGAAGGAGGTTCCATGCAATAAGGGCTCTATATAATACTGTACATTTTGTTGAATTTGTTCTGGATTTGGGACTGTGAAATACCCCTGGTGGTATAAGTGTGTGTGTAAGAGTTGTGTGTACGTTGACTATGGAAACAATTTGGGATTTTCAACACCTTAATGTTTCTTAATAAAAGAAGAAGTGATGCAGTCAGTCTTTCCTCAACTCTCAGCCAATAGAGACTGGCATGTATAATATTGATATCAGCCCTCTGATTACAATGAAGAGCAAAACGTGCCGATCGGTTCGTGGCCAGCTGCACGTTACAAATTTAAAGGTAATTTCCGATTGAGTCGACATATGCAGAGTTTACCGTGAATGTAGTCTTCGCTAAAACAGGAACATAGCCTTTAAATTTCATCAGGCTGTAATGCTGCATTTCCACGATACAGATTGATCAGACTCCTAAGTTTCATGGCCTCAATCCAAAAACGAATGCAGAAAAAGTAAATGACGGAAAAAACAGCTGTAGAATCAATATATTTATTATGTCTTGTGGTTTCCAATGTCTAATGTCTCATAGCAGCTTCATTTTTACAGATATCTGCTGTAACTGTCTCCAACAGGTGATGAGGCCTCACTCAATGTCAGACCCTCTGCCAGACCACAACCTGGTGGTCCATTTTTACCTGGTAATTCAACCTTTCTGTTTTCCACTTTTCAGCATTAGACTTAATATTATAATCTTATTTAGTGAACCAAACAGAAGCTAGTCCAGGAACACCAACTTAAATTGTCCAAGTGTGATGCTTTATAATTTGTAACAAGCCTTTATATTGTGTTATAACGAGACTTTAACCCCATCAGTGCTGAGACCCCAGCAAAAATGGGCTTTTTATTTATCTGACTTTCATTTATCTGCATGTCCAGCCCTTATATTTCACCTCACAGTGAAGTGTTTTACCATTTTATTTTTAGAACAACCAGGGTTACAAGTAGAACACAAAATCCAGGGGACATCCAGGGGTCGAATATGCTAATGACACATCTTATAATGCATTATAGCTGCATCATAATGCATTATACATGGATGCTTAAAGTACATTTTTACCACAATTCCTTTCACCTGGAAGTGGCCTGGATTATGACCTGAAATGTCTCAGAACAATATGAGCATTATTTTTGTAATCCTGAAGAGCTGTATGTGTTGTTCAGTTGATAGGTGTGGAGAGAAGCCAACAGTTGATAATGGGGATTTTATCAGTGACTCTGACAGAAATCGAATGGCACTGACCTTCACATGCATTAACTATTATAAACTTGTGGGCCCAGAGCAAGTGATGTGTCATAATGATCAAACGTGGTCAGAGCTCCCCATTTGTAAAGGTAAGTCAATTAATCACTTGCTAAAATTAGCAAGATACCATCACACACCTAATTGTCTTGTCTCATAATATATCAACCTTCGTTAACACTCTTATATCAACTCTTTATATACCAGCTCCCTGTACCATTGACAAAATGACATTTGACATGCTGGATCTTACAAAAGATATGTTTGTGAAGGAAGGAGAGAGTCAGACATTTCTCTGTAAAGTAACTGATTATTATGAACGACGTCTTGTTGCTGATGTTCAATGTCAGAATGGACGAGGGGAAACTGGCAGATGTACATGTATGTATGATGAACTACACACAACACAAAAAAACAGAATATACAGTATTTTAACACAATGTTTTCTTTGTTTATCAATTGTTTATAATTTAGTTTAGTTTATTATGTTTAAAGTCGACTGTAAATGAGTCCCTATAAAATATATTATCACAAACTCAATGTATAAACCTTCATTAACACTTATATATTCATTCTCTTTTTACAAAGTGGGCTGCAAACTGGAAAAAAGGGTTAAATATTGGCTGGATCTTACACAGGATATGTTTGTAAAGGAAGGACGTCAGACATGGAACTGTAAACAAACGGATTACACTGGTCGTCGTCTTGTTGCAGATGTTGAATGTCAGGGAGGATATTTAACCGCAAGCGGTTGTAAGTCTAATGCAACAGTAGGATAGAGAATATAATCAACTGAAACACATTCTACACAGGTTTTTTGTCAAGTGTGAAATCATATTGTCTTTAAGTTACAATAGTTGTACATGCCAGTTACTGAAAATGCTACTGTAAGCCTCATAAGAGACTAAATATTAACTACAATGTCATCCCATTTAGGTTACCAGCTAAACTAATATTTGGTAAGTGTTTATGGATCTCTGCACAGGTATTAAACTCAAGCAAACTTCAATGGAGGTTTTGTCAGTGTCAGATATACATGAATAGAATCAAGAAATGGTGAGGCCAGTCCCATAAATACTGACATTAGTTGTGGTGAGTCTCTCTCCTCTTATGTAACTTCAACAAGGTTGTGTATTCTCTTCACAGGCCTGGTGAATCAATGCAACAAACCCAAAGCTGCAGCAAATCCCCTGGAAGAGAGGACTTCCCACGTTGGCCACCAATCAAGATCATGATGTGTTTGATAAATGTGCTTTTACATTTGGTTCATGATATGGAATCTGTCTCATAACACAGGGGGTTAGTAGGGGAGCAGAGAGGAAAGGAGGCCCACCATCTTAGGATAGGAGGCTGTCTGACAAGATTCAGACAGTCATTCTGAATGATTCAAAAGAAATGAAAAATACATGTTGAACATAATAATGGGAAGGTTGATGAAACAGTTGATCAGCAAAACATTTGATATTGATCCTCTATTCATTTAAAGCAGCAAACTACTGGTAGTCAATGGGAGTCAAATCAATAGAATGTACAGTATACAATGGACATGGATTCATGTAGAAAATGTCATGGCTTGGATCTATAAAAGAGATATAATTAGACATGTGTGTGTGTGTGCTTTTATATGCCTTTATTGGTTTTACACCAAATCAATTCACTAACAAATGTGTCAAACACAACACACATCAACAGTTGACACTAACCAACAACTAACTATCCAGAAGCATATTCAGTAGAACAGAAGACAGAAATGCCTATTAAACATATCTGAATAGTTTGAATAGTATAATGAAGACAGTGTGACAATATGGAATCCATATAAGAAGGTTTACACTGCTGCTACTCTCTGTTTACCATGTATACACAGTCACGTTAACCACACCTACATGTACATAATACCTCAATTAGCCCCAATAACCGTTGCCTCTATATAGCCTCTCTACTCTATATAGCTTCTCTACTGTATATAGCCTCTCTACTGTATATAGCCTCTCTACTGTATATAGCCTCTCTACTGTATATAGCTTCTCTACTGTATATAGCCTCTCTACTGTATATAGCCTCTCTACTCTATATAGCTTCTCTACTGTATATAGCCTCTCTACTGTATATAGCCTCTCTACTCTATATAGCTTCTCTACTGTTATAGCCTCTCTACTGTATATAGCCTCTCTACTCTATATAGCTTCTCTACTGTATATAGCCTCTCTACTGTATATAGCCTCACTACTGTATATAGCCTCTCTACTGTATATAGCCTCTCTACTCTATATAGCTTCTCTACTGTATATAGCCTCTCTACTGTATATAGCCTCTCTACTGTATATAGCTTCTCTACTGTATATAGCCTCTCTACTGTATATAGCCTCTCTACTGTATATAGCTTCTCTACTGTATATAGCCTCTCTACTCTATATAGCCTCTCTACTGTATATAGCCTCTCTACTCTATATAGCTTCTCTACTGTATATAGCCTCTCTACTGTATATAGCCTCTCTACTGTATATAGCTTCTCTACTGTATATAGCCTCTCTACTGTATATAGCTTCTCTACTGTATATAGCCTCTCTACTGTATAGTGCCTCTCTACTCTATATAGCCTCACTACTGTATATAGCCTCTCTACTGTATATAGCCTCACTACTGTATATAGCCTCTCTACTGTATATAGCCTCTCTACTGTATATAGCCTCTCTACTGTATATAGCCTCTCTACTCTATATAGCTTCTCTACTGTATATAGCCTCTCTACTGTATATAGCCTCTCTACTCTATATAGCCTCTCTACTGTATATAGCCTCTCTACTGTATATAGCCTCTCTACTGTATATAGCCTCTCTACTGTATATAGCCTCTCTACTGTATATAGCCTCACTACTGTATATAGCCTCTCTACTGTATATAGCCTCTCTACTGTATAAAGCCTCTCTACTGTATATAGCCTCTCTCCTCTATATAGCCTGTATATATCTCTTTAAATCAAATTTCTCCATCAGCACTACACAGGTGTCAACCATTGATTAGTTCATATCTTAACACCACATTATTTGTGTGTGGATGCATAGTTTTTCACAGGACCTTAATCATGGACATTTCCTCAAAGAAATTGTTAACAAAAGATCAACATGTCTCCTTGAATGATATCAGTCATTTACATTTCTCAACATGGATGCATCTGAAACAGTCTCAAAATGATCAAATACTAATAACTTTGGTGAGACATTTACAGAACATAAGAAATATTTGGAACTAGTGGTTGGCCCAAAATAATTAAACACATAATTTCAGATTTAAACAATCCTTAGTTCATTATATGAACAATGACAATAATTAAATGTTAATTCATTCACTTTTTTTCCACAGTAAATAAAGCCTTTGTTAATTGCGACATCTTGTATTTTTCCACAGTGCTGCCCAAAGGCACAAGTTTAAGATCCACCCCTGACAATAATTACCTTGGTTGAATTTAAAAATCCCCAACTCAGACTCAGACTCCAGTTAATTCATTTCTCAGTGTACATGTAACACCAGAGGACAGAGAATGAAGGAAATACCACTGTCTGTCATTATTGTACTACACATCTGGTCCTACGGTGTTAAAGGTAAGACATTTTGATAAACACTAACTATTCATTCAATGAAGATTGCGTTTAGTATTCTTTATTCAAGGAATTGTGAGCACGGATGTTTTTCTTACGGCAGTGCCTATATGTGGTGTAACGTGTAACTAATAAAAAGGCCTAGTACAGGGCAGAAACACTCATCTATACATTCCTTATCCAAGATACACTGTATTTGTTGAACAAAGGTCATTGTGCAGACAGATGATGCATAACAATAAATGTATTTTCTGTCATTTTCCAGCTCAAGAATCTGGAAAAGGCTGCCAAAGACCCCAACTGGACAATGGCTTTGTTGACCCGGAGCAGAACATGTACCAGGATGGCATGACTTTGACTTATGCCTGTGATAAAGGTCTGAAAACACCAATGGAAGGCTGGTGGGGGATGATTACATGTGAGAATGGTAGATGGTCTGATACTCCTCTGTGTACGGGTAAGTACTGTCTGCTCTAACCTTGATCTATAGCAAAGAGGCTTATGTAAGAGTGGTGTAAAAACTCCGAAAACTATCCCTTTCGGTACAGGAAAGAGGGGATGTTGGTGTGACAGGACATATGATACACTTGTGTTGTGAACAACGTTCAGTACTATCATCTCTTGTACTTCGTTGTCCTTTATTTCTTTACTAATCATTGTTTGTACTGTATCTTCACAGCCAGTCGTTCTTGTGATGCACCTCCTCAAGTGAACCATGCAACCGTTGTTCAACAATATCAAAACAACTTTAGTAATGGATCAAAAGTGGTGTATAAATGTAAAAGATCCTACATAATGGAAGGGAAATCAGATGTAGTCTGCCTTTTAGGAGAATGGACCTCAGCCCCCACATGCAGTGAGTACTGACTTAAAGGGATTGCGCCAGATTTGGGCAAATAAGCCCTTTTCCTGCTTACCCTGAGTGAGATGAACTTGAGCATGCTATCCGTTCCGTTAGACTTCCAGTCACTGTGCTAACGCTAGTTAGCATTGGCTCGCAAAACTACCTCTAACTTCCTTCATATTGTGCACAGAGACATAACATTTTTATCCATTACTTCATCTTGATTTGGGTAAATAGAAGCAGGGCTTAAAATCTCACACTATCCCTTTAAGATCCAACTGATTTCTGCATTTGACATCTGTCCTGTATTTTTGTGTCACTGAAGAGAGCAGTACTAAATTGCTAAAGCGTTACATGTTGCGCATTACAAATGGAAAGCAGATTTCTGATTGAGCTGACAAATGCATGTAACATTGCCTTTACATTTCAATCAGGCTGTAACTCTGCATTTCCCTGATATTGATTGAACAGAGTGTAAGGGTGCGTCCTGGTGGCAGGGAAGTCAGGTGCAGGAGATCCAACTTGGTAGAAAACGGAGCAGTATAATTCATTAATTAAATACACAGGTTAATTCATTAAATATATAGTGTAAATTTACAATGTTATTTGTAAGAGACCTGGATTGCTGAAACGTTACAGGTTTTTGGTAATTATTTTGTTGGTATTTTATTAGGATCCCCATTAGTTGATTAATTATTTTGTTGGTATTTTATTAGGATCCCCATTAGTTGATTAATTATTTTGTTGGTATTTTATTAGGATCCCCATTAGTTGATTAATTATTTTGTTGGTATTTTATTAGGATCCCCATTAGTTGTTGTAAAAGCAGCAGCTACTCTTCCTGGGGTCCAACACAAAACATGATACATAATACAGAACGACATGATACAGAACATCAATAGACAAAAACGGCTCAAGGACAGAACTACATGAATGTTTTAAAAAGGCACACGTAGCCTACATATCAATACATACACACAAACTATCTGGGTCAAATAGGCGTTGTGCCTCGAGGTGTTGCTTTATCTGTTTTTTGAAACCAGGTTTGCTGTTTATTTGAGCAATATGAGAAGGAAGGAGGTTCCATGCAATAAGGGCTCTATATAATACTGTACATTTTGTTGAATTTGTTCTGGATTTGGGACTGTGAAATACCCCTGGTGGTATAAGTGTGTGTGTAAGAGTTGTGTGTACGTTGACTATGGAAACAATTAGGGATTTTCAACACCTTAATGTTTCTTAATAAAAGAAGAAGTGATGCAGTCAGTCTTTCCTCAACTCTCAGCCAATAGAGACTGGCATGTATAATATTAATATCAGCCCTCTGATTACAATGAAGAGCAAAACGTGCCGATCTGTTCGGGGCCAGCTGCACGTTACAAATTTAAAGGTAATTTCCGATTGAGTCGACATATGCAGAGTTTACCGTGAATGTAGTCTTCGCTAAAGCAGGAACATTGCCTTTAAATTTCATCAGGCTGTAATGCTGCATTTCCACGATACAGATTGATCAGACTCCTAAGTTTCATGGCCTCAATCCAAAAACGAATGCAGAAAAAGTAAATGACGGAAAAAACAGCTGTAGAATCAATATATTTATTATGTCTTGTGGTTTCCAATGTCTAATGTCTCATAGCAGCTTCATTTTTACAGATATCTGCTGTAACTGTCTCCAACAGGTGATGAGGCCTCACCCAATGTCAGACCCTCTGCCAGACCACAACCTGGTGGTCCATTTTTACCTGGTAATTCAAGCTTTCTGTTTTCCGCTTTTCAGCATTAGACTTAATATTATAATCTTATTTAGTGAACCAAACAGAAGCTAGTCCAGGAACACTTACTTAAATCTTCCAAGTGTGATGCTTTATAATTTGTAACAAGCCTTTATATTGTGTTATAACGAGACTTTAACCCCATCAGCACTGAGACCCAAGCAAAAATTGGCTTTTTATTTATCTGACTTTCATTTATCTGCAAGTCCAGCCCTTATATTTCACCTCACAGTGAAGTGTTTTACCATTTTATTTTTAGAACAACCAGGGTTACAAGTAGAACACAAAATAATTTGACATAAACATTTGCATTCATTAGTTTTATTAACAAATGTCAAAAAAACAATAAGGTGCGCATAGGAAAACCTGATAAAAATGAATTTATTTGAACTCTGTAGTACAGAAAATGTTTGCTCATTAGAAAATGAGTGACAACTGTGTGGAGATTGTGACACAAACTATGTCAGCTTATTACAGTATTATAGACACTATGTCCTGGGATTTTCTATGATCTTCTATGTAGAAGAACACTTTATCTTCTAATGACTCTTGTGTAGCTTGTGAGGTCATAAAGCAGAACATGTTACACGTGCATGTTCATAGATAGATTTTAATAGTTTGTAGCTCAAACCATTCGGACTCTACAGAGGTTTTTGTAAAAAAGGCCCTTTTGGGATCCACCCTTGTCTCACAGACACCACTCTAGCTCCGCCCTCGTTAATCACACAGGTTGGTACCAATGGAAGCAGAAGAAAAATCCAATGGTCCATCCCAGAAGTCTGTAGCTCAAATACACTTTGTTTTAAAAGGGGTTAGAAGTCCTGAATCACGCTGGCAGCGTAACGGTGGGACTGTTATGTCTCTATATGCAATTTTCAGCTGGCTGATATTTAGTCCAGATAATTATGACATGATTACAAGAGACATCCAGGGGTCGAATATGCTAATGACACATCTTATAATGCATTATAGCTGCATCATAATGCATTATACATGGATGCTTAAAGTACATTTTTACCACAATTCCTTTCACCTGGAAGTGGCCTGGATTATGACCTGAAATGTCTCAGAACAATATGAGCATTATTTTTGTAATCCTGAAGAGCTGTATGTGTTGTTCAGTTGATAGGTGTGGAGAGAAGCCAACAGTTGATAATGGGGATTTTATCAGTGACTCTGACAGAAATCGAATGGCACTGACCTTCACATGCATTAACTATTATAAACTTGTGGGCCCAGAGCAAGTGATGTGTCATAATGATCAAACGTGGTCAGAGCTCCCCATTTGTAAAGGTAAGTCAATTAATCACTTGCTAAAATTAGCAAGATACCATCACACACCTAATTGTCTTGTCTCATAATATATCAACCTTCGTTAACACTCTTATATCAACTCTTTATATACCAGCTCCCTGTACCATTGACAAAATGACATTTGACATGCTGGATCTTACAAAAGATATGTTTGTGAAGGAAGGAGAGAGTCAGACATTTCTCTGTAAAGTAACTGATTATTATGAACGACGTCTTGTTGCTGATGTTCGATGTCAGAATGGACGAGGGGAAATTGGCAGATGTACATGTATGTATGATGAACTACACACAACACAAAAAAACAGAATATACAGTATTTTAACACAATGTTTTCTTTGTTTATCAATTGTTTATAATTTAGTTTAGTTTATTATGTTTAAAGTCGACTGTAAATGAGTCCCTATAAAATATATTATCACAAACTCAATGTATAAACCTTCATTAACACTTATATATTCATTCTCTTTTTACAAAGTGGGCTGCAAACTGGAAAAAAGGGTTAAATATTGGCTGGATCTTACACAGGATATGTTTGTAAAGGAAGGACGTCAGACATGGAACTGTAAACAAACGGATTACAGGGGTCGTCGTCTTGTTGCAGATGTTGAATGTCAGGGAGGATATTTAACCGTACGCAGTTGTAAGTCTAATGCAACAGTAGGATAGAGAATATAATCAACTGAAACACATTCTACACAGGTTTTTTGTCAAGTGTGAAATCATATTGTCTTTAAGTTACAATAGTTGTACATGCCAGTTACTGAAAATGCTACTGTAAGCCTCATAAGAGACTAAATATTAACTACAATGTCATCCCATTTAGGTTACCAGCTAAACTAATATTTGGTAAGTGTTTATGGATCTCTGCACAGGTATTAAGCTCAAGCAAACTTCAATGGAGGTTTTGTCAGTGTCAGATATACATGAATAGAATCAAGAAATGGTGAGGCCAGTCCCATAAATACTGACATTAGTTGTGGTGAGTCTCTCTCCTCTTATGTAACTTCAACAAGGTTGTGTATTCTCTTCACAGGCCTGGTGAATCAATGCAACAAACCCAAAGCTGCAGCAAATCCCCTGGAAGAGAGGACTTCCCACGTTGGCCACCAATCAAGATCATGATGTGTTTGATAAATGTGCTTTTACATTTGGTTCATGATATGGAATCTGTCTCATAACACAGGGGGTTAGTAGGGGAGCAGAGAGGAAAGGAGGCCCACCATCTTAGGATAGGAGGCTGTCTGACAAGATTCAGACAGTCATTCTGAATTATTCAAAAGAAATGAAAAATACATGTTGAACATAATAATGGGAAGGTTGATGAAACAGTTGATCAGCAAAACATTTGATATTGATCCTCTATTCATTTAAAGCAGCAAACTACTGGTAGTCAATGGCAGTCAAATCAATAGAATGTACAGTATACAATGGACATGGATTCATGTAGAAAATGTCATGGCTTGGATCTATAAAAGAGATATAATTAGACATGTGTGTGTGTGCTTTTATATGCCTTTATTGGTTTTACACCAAATCAATTCACTAACAAATGTGTCAAACACAACACACATCAACAGTTGACACTAACCAACAACTAACTATCCAGAAGCATATTCAGTAGAACAGAAGACAGAAATGCCTATTAAACATATCTGAATAGTTTGAATAGTATAATGAAGACAGTCTGACAATATGGAATCCATATAAGAAGGTTTACACTGCTGCTACTCTCTGTTTACCATGTATACACAGTCACGTTAACCACACCTACATGTACATAATACCTCAATTAGCCCCAATAACCATTGCCTGTATATAGCCTCTCTACTGTATATAGCCTCACTACTGTATATAGCCTCTCTACTGTATATAGCCTCTCTACTGTATATAGCCTCTCTCCTCTATATAGCCTCTCTACTGTATATAGCCTCTCTACTGTATATAGCCTCTCTACTGTATATAGCCTCTCTACTGTATATAGCCTCTCTACTCTATATAGCTTCTCTACTCTATATAGCCTCTCTACTGTATAAAGCCTCTCTACTGTATATAGCCTCTCTCCTCTATATAGCCTCTCTACTGTATATAGCCTCTCTACTGTATATAGCCTCTCTCCTCTATATAGCCTCTCTACTGTATATAGCCTCTCTACTGTATATAGCCTCTCTACTGTATATAGCCTCACTACTGTATATAGCCTCTCTCCTCTATATAGCCTCTATACTGTATATCGCCTCTCTACTGTATAAAGCCTCTCTACTGTATATAGCCTCTCTACTCTATATAGCTTCTCTACTCTATATAGCCTCTCTACTGTATATAGCCTCTCTACTGTATATAGCCTCACTACTGTATATAGCCTCTCTACTGTATATAGCCTCTCTACTGTATATAGCCTCTCTACTCTATATAGCTTCTCTACTCTATATAGCCTCTCTACTGTATAAAGCCTCTCTACTGTATATAGCCTCTCTCCTCTATATAGCCTCTCTACTGTATATAGCCTCTCTACTGTATATAGCCTCTCTCCTCTATATAGCCTCTCTACTCTATATAGCCTCTCTACTGTATAAAGCCTCTCTACTGTATATAGCCTCTCTCCTCTATATAGCCTCTCTACTGTATATAGCCTCTCTACTGTATATAGCCTCACTACTGTATATAGCCTCTCTACTGTATATAGCCTCACTACTGTATATAGCCTCACTACTGTATATAGCCTCTCTACTGTATATAGCCTCTCTACTGTATATAGCCTCACTACTGTATATAGCCTCTCTACTGTATATAGCCTCTCTACTGTATATAGCCTCTCTACTGTTATAGCCTCTCTACTGTATATAGCCTCACTACTGTATATAGCCTCACTACTGTATATAGCCTCTCTACTGTATATAGCCTCTCTACTGTATATAGCCTCTCAACTGTTATAGCCTCTCTACTGTATATAGCCTCACTACTGTATATAGCCTCACTACTGTATATAGCCTCTCTACTGTATATAGCCTCTCTACTGTATATAGCCTCTCTACTGTTATAGCCTCTCTACTGTATATAGCCTCACTACTGTATATAGCCTCACTACTGTATATAGCCTCTCTACTGTATATAGCCTCTCTACTGTATATAGCCTCTCTACTGTATATAGCCTCTCTACTGTATATAGCCTCACTACTGTATATAGCCTCTCTACTGTATATAGCCTCTCTACTGTATAAAGCCTCTCTACTGTATATAGCCTCTCTACTGTATATAGCCTCTCTACTGTATATAGCCTCTCTACTGTATATAGCCTCTCTACTGTTATAGCCTCTCTACTGTATATAGCCTCACTACTGTATAAAGCCTCTCTACTGTATATAGCCTCTCTCCTCTATATAGCCTGTATATATCTCTTTAAATCAAATTTCTCCATCAGCACTACACAGGTGTCAACCATTGATTAGTTCATATCTTAACACCACATTATTTGTGTGTGGATGCATAGTTTTTCACAGGACCTTAATCATGGACATTTCCTCAAAGAAATTGTTAACAAAAGATCAACATGTCTCCTTGAATGATATCAGTCATTTACATTTCTCAACATGGATGCATCTGAAACAGTCTCAAAATGATCAAATACTAATAACTTTGGTGAGACATTTACAGAACATAAGAAATATTTGGAACTAGTGGTTGGCCCAAAATAATTAAACACATAATTTCAGATTTAAACAATCCTTAGTTCATTATATGAACAATGACAATAATTAAATGTTAATTCATTCACTTTTTTTCCACAGTAAATAAAGCCTTTGTTAATTGCGACATCTTGTATTTTTCCACAGTGCTGCCCAAAGGCACAAGTTTAAGATCCACCCCTGACAATAATTACCTTGGTTGAATTTAAAAATCCCCAACTCAGACTCAGACTCCAGTTAATTCATTTCTCAGTGTACATGTAACACCAGAGGACAGAGAATGAAGGAAATACCACTGTCTGTCATTATTGTACTACACATCTGGTCCTACGGTGTTAAAGGTAAGACATTTTGATAAACACTAACTATTCATCAATGAAGATTGTGTTTAGTATTCTTTACACATTCAAGGAATTGTGAGCACGGATGTTTTTTCTTAAGGCAGTGCCTATATGTGGTGTAACGTGTAACTAATAAAAAGGCCTAGTACAGGGCAGAAACACTCATCTATACATTCCTTATCCAAGATACACTGTATTTGTTGAACAAAGGTCATTGTGCAGACAGATGATGCATAACAATAAATGTATTTTCTGTCATTTTCCAGCTCAAGAATCTGGAAAAGGCTGCCAAAGACCCCAACTGGACAATGGCTTTGTTGACCCGGAGCAGAACATGTACCAGGATGGCATGACTTTGACTTATGCCTGTGATAAAGGTCTGAAAACACCAATGGAAGGCTGGTGGGGGATGATTACATGTGAGAATGGTAGATGGTCTGATACTCCTCTGTGTACGGGTAAGTACTGTCTGCTCTAACCTTGATCTATAGCAAAGAGGCTTATGTAAGAGTGGTGTAAAAACTCCGAAAACTATCCCTTTCGGTACAGGAAAGAGGGGATGTTGGTGTGACAGGACATATGATACACTTGTGTTGTGAACAACGTTCAGTACTATCATCTCTTGTACTTCGTTGTCCTTTATTTCTTTACTAATCATTGTTTGTACTGTATCTTCACAGCCAGTCGTTCTTGTGATGCACCTCCTCAAGTGAACCATGCAACCGTTGTTCAACAATATCAAAACAACTTTAGTAATGGATCAAAAGTGGTGTATAAATGTAAAAGATCCTACATAATGGAAGGGAATGCAGATGTAGTCTGCCTTTTAGGAGAATGGACCTCAGCCCCCACATGCAGTGAGTACTGACTTAAAGGGATTGCGCCAGATTTGGGCAAATAAGCCCTTTTCCTGCTTACCCTGAGTGAGATGAACTTGAGCATGCTATCCGTTCCGTTAGACTTCCAGTCACTGTGCTAACGCTAGTTAGCATTGGCTCGCAAAACTACCTCTAACTTCCTTCATATTGTGCACAGAGACATAACATTTTTATCCATTACTTCATCTTGATTTGGGTAAATAGAAGCAGGGCTTAAAATCTCACACTATCCCTTTAAGATCCAACTGATTTCTGCATTTGACATCTGTCCTGTATTTTTGTGTCACTGAAGAGAGCAGTATTAAATTGCTAAAGCGTTACATGTTGCGCATTACAAATGGAAAGCAGATTTCTGATTGAGCTGACAAATGCATGTAACATTGCCTTTACATTTCAATCAGGCTGTAACTCTGCATTTCCCTGATATTGATTGAACAGAGTGTAAGGGTGCGTCCTGGTGGCAGGGAAGTCAGGTGCAGGAGATCCAACTTGGTAGAAAACGGAGCAGTATAATTCATTAATTAAATACACAGGTTAATTCATTAAATATATAGTGTAAATTTACAATGTTATTTGTAAGAGACCTGGATTGCTGAAACGTTACAGGTTTTTGGTAATTATTTTGTTGGTATTTTATTAGGATCCCCATTAGTTGATTAATTATTTTGTTGGTATTTTATTAGGATCCCCATTAGTTGATTAATTATTTTGTTGGTATTTTATTAGGATCCCCATTAGTTGATTAATTATTTTGTTGGTATTTTATTAGGATCCCCATTAGTTGTTGTAAAAGCAGCAGCTACTCTTCCTGGGGTCCAACACAAAACATGATACATAATACAGAACGACATGATACAGAACATCAATAGACAAAAACGGCTCAAGGACAGAACTACATGAATGTTTTAAAAAGGCACACGTAGCCTACATATCAATACATACACACAAACTATCTGGGTCAAATAGGTGTTGTGCCTCGAGGTGTTGCTTTATCTGTTTTTTGAAACCAGGTTTTCTGTTTATTTGAGCAATATGAGAAGGAAGGAGGTTCCATGCAATAAGGGCTCTATATAATACTGTACATTTTCTTGAATTTGTTCTGGATTTGGGACTGTGAAATACCCCTGGTGGTATAAGTGTGTGTGTTAGAGCTGTGTGTATGTTGACTATGGAAACAATTTGGGATTTTCAACACCTTAATGTTTCTTAATAAAAGAAGAAGTGATGCAGTCAGTCTTTCCTCAACTCTTAACCAATAGAGACTGGCATGTATAATATTGATATCAGCCCTCTGATTACAATGAAGAGCAAAACGTGCCGATCTGTTCGGGGCCAGCTGCACGTTACAAATTTAAAGGTAATTTCCGATTGAGTCGACATATGCAGAGTTTACCGTGAATGTAGTCTTCGCTAAAGCAGGAACATTGCCTTTAAATTTCATCAGGCTGTAATGCTGCATTTCCACGATACAGATTGATCAGACTCCTAAGTTTCATGGCCTCAATCCAAAAACGAATGCAGAAAAAGTAAATGACGGAAAAAACAGCTGTAGAATCAATATATTTATTATGTCTTGTGGTTTCCAATGTCTAATGTCTCATAGCAGCTTCATTTTTACAGATATCTGCTGTAACTGTCTCCAACAGGTGATGAGGCCTCACCCAATGTCAGACCCTCTGCCAGACCACAACCTGGTGGTCCATTTTTACCTGGTAATTCAAGCTTTCTGTTTTCCGCTTTTCAGCATTAGACTTAATATTATAATCTTATTTAGTGAACCAAACAGAAGCTAGTCCAGGAACACTTACTTAAATCTTCCAAGTGTGATGCTTTATAATTTGTAACAAGCCTTTATATTGTGTTATAACGAGACTTTAACCCCATCAGCACTGAGACCCAAGCAAAAATTGGCTTTTTATTTATCTGACTTTCATTTATCTGCAAGTCCAGCCCTTATATTTCACCTCACAGTGAAGTGTTTTACCATTTTATTTTTAGAACAACCAGGGTTACAAGTAGAACACAAAATAATTTGACATAAACATTTGCATTCATTAGTTTTATTAACAAATGTCAAAAAAACAATAAGGTGCGCATAGGAAAACCTGATAAAAATGAATTTATTTGAACTCTGTAGTACAGAAAATGTTTGCTCATTAGAAAATGAGTGACAACTGTGTGGAGATTGTGACACAAACTATGTCAGCTTATTACAGTATTATAGACACTATGTCCTGGGATTTTCTATGATCTTCTATGTAGAAGAACACTTTATCTTCTAATGACTCTTGTGTAGCTTGTGAGGTCATAAAGCAGAACATGTTACACGTGCATGTTCATAGATAGATTTTAATAGTTTGTAGCTCAAACCATTCGGACTCTACAGAGGTTTTTGTAAAAAAGGCCCTTTTGGGATCCACCCTTGTCTCACAGACACCACTCTAGCTCCGCCCTCGTTAATCACACAGGTTGGTACCAATGGAAGCAGAAGAAAAATCCAATGGTCCATCCCAGAAGTCTGTAGCTCAAATACACTTTGTTTTAAAAGGGGTTAGAAGTCCTGAATCACGCTGGCAGCGTAACGGTGGGACTGTTATGTCTCTATATGCAATTTTCAGCTGGCTGATATTTAGTCCAGATAATTATGACATGATTACAAGAGACATCCAGGGGTCGAATATGCTAATGACACATCTTATAATGCATTATAGCTGCATCATAATGCATTATACATGGATGCTTAAAGTACATTTTTACCACAATTCCTTTCACCTGGAAGTGGCCTGGATTATGACCTGAAATGTCTCAGAACAATATGAGCATTATTTTTGTAATCCTGAAGAGCTGTATGTGTTGTTCAGTTGATAGGTGTGGAGAGAAGCCAACAGTTGATAATGGGGATTTTATCAGTGACTCTGACAGAAATCGAATGGCACTGACCTTCACATGCATTAACTATTATAAACTTGTGGGCCCAGAGCAAGTGATGTGTCATAATGATCAAACGTGGTCAGAGCTCCCCATTTGTAAAGGTAAGTCAATTAATCACTTGCTAAAATTAGCAAGATACCATCACACACCTAATTGTCTTGTCTCATAATATATCAACCTTCGTTAACACTCTTATATCAACTCTTTATATACCAGCTCCCTGTACCATTGACAAAATGACATTTGACATGCTGGATCTTACAAAAGATATGTTTGTGAAGGAAGGAGAGAGTCAGACATTTCTCTGTAAAGTAACTGATTCTTGGAAACAACCTTTTGTTGCTGATGTTCGATGTCAGAATGGACGAGGGGAAATTGGCAGATGTACATGTATGTATGATGAACTACACACAACACAAAGAAACAGAATATACAGTATTTAATTAACACAATGTTTTCTTTGTTTATCAATTGTTTATAATTTAGTTTAGTTTATTATGTTTAAAGTCGACTGTAAATGAGTCCCTATAAAATATATTATCACAAACTCAATGTATAAACCTTCATTAACACTTATATATTCATTCTCTTTTTACAAAGTGGGCTGCAAACTGGACACATGGAATCATCATTGGCTGGATCTTACACAGGATATGTTTGTAAAGGAAGGACGTCAGACATGGAACTGTAAACAAACGGATTACAGGGGTCGTCGTCTTGTTGCAGATGTTGAATGTCAGGGAGGATATTTAACCGTACGCAGTTGTAAGTCTAATGCAACAGTAGGATAGAGAATATAATCAACTGAAACACATTCTACACAGGTTTTTTGTCAAGTGTGAAATCATATTGTCTTTAAGTTACAATAGTTGTACATGCCAGTTACTGAAAATGCTACTGTAAGCCTCATAAGAGACTAAATATTAACTACAATGTCATCCCATTTAGGTTACCAGCTAAACTAATATTTGGTAAGTGTTTATGGATCTCTGCACAGGTATTAAACTCAAGCAAACTTCAATGGAGGTTTTGTCAGTGTCAGATATACATTAATAGAATCAAGAAATGGTGAGGCCAGTCCCATAAATACTGACATTAGTTGTGGTGAGTCTCTCTCCTCTTATGTAACTTCAACAAGGTTGTGTATTCTCTTCACAGGCCTGGTGAATCAATGCAACAAACCCAAAGCTGCAGCAAATCCCCTGGAAGAGAGGACTTCCCACGTTGGCCACCAATCAAGATCATGATGTGTTTGATAAATGTGCTTTTACATTTGGTTCATGATATGGAATCTGTCTCATAACACAGGGGGTTAGTAGGGGAGCAGAGAGGAAAGGAGGCCCACCATCTTAGGATAGGAGGCTGTCTGACAAGATTCAGACAGTCATTCTGAATGATTCAAAAGAAATGAAAAATACATGTTGAACATAATAATGGGAAGGTTGATGAAACAGTTGATCAGCAAAACATTTGATATTGATCCTCTATTCATTTAAAGCAGCAAACTACTGGTAGTCAATGGCAGTCAAATCAATAGAATGTACAGTATACAATGGACATGGATTCATGTAGAAAATGTCATGGCTTGGATCTATAAAATAGATATAATTAGACATGTGTGTGTGTGCTTTTATATGCCTTTATTGGTTTTACACCAAATCAATTCACTAACAAATGTGTCAAACACAACACACATCAACAGTTGACACTAACCAACAACTAACTATCCAGAAGCATATTCAGTAGAACAGAAGACAGAAATGCCTATTAAACATATCTGAATAGTTTGAATAGTATAATGAAGACAGTGTGACAATATGGAATCCATATAAGAAGGTTTACACTGCTGCTACTCTCTGTTTACCATGTATACACAGTCACGTTAACCACACCTACATGTACATAATACCTCAATTAGCCCCAATAACCGTTGCCTCTATATAGCCTCTCTACTCTATATAGCTTCTCTACTGTATATAGCCTCTCTACTGTATATAGCCTCTCTACTGTATATAGCCTCTCTACTGTATATAGCTTCTCTACTGTATATAGCCTCTCTACTGTATATAGCCTCTCTACTCTATATAGCTTCTCTACTGTTATAGCCTCTCTACTGTATATAGCCTCTCTACTCTATATAGCTTCTCTACTGTATATAGCCTCTCTACTGTATATAGCCTCACTACTGTATATAGCCTCTCTACTGTATATAGCCTCTCTACTCTATATAGCTTCTCTACTGTATATAGCCTCTCTACTGTATATAGCCTCTCTACTGTATATAGCTTCTCTACTGTATATAGCCTCTCTACTGTATATAGCCTCTGTACTGTATATAGCTTCTCTACTGTATATAGCCTCTCTACTCTATATAGCCTCTCTACTGTATATAGCCTCTCTACTCTATATAGCTTCTCTACTGTATATAGCCTCTCTACTGTATATAGCCTCTCTACTGTATATAGCTTCTCTACTGTATATAGCCTCTCTACTGTATATAGCCTCTCTACTCTATATAGCCTCACTACTGTATATAGCCTCACTACTGTATATAGCCTCACTACTGTATATAGCCTCTCTACTGTATATAGCCTCTCTACTCTATATAGCTTCTCTACTGTATATAGCCTCTCTACTGTATATAGCTTCTCTACTGTATATAGCCTCTCTACTGTATATAGTCTCTCTACTCTATATAGCCTCACTACTGTATATAGCCTCTCTACTGTATATAGCCTCACTACTGTATATAGCCTCTCTACTGTATATAGCCTCTCTACTGTATATAGCCTCTCTACTGTATATAGCCTCTCTACTCTATATAGCTTCTCTACTGTATATAGCCTCTCTACTGTATATAGCCTCTCTACTCTATATAGCCTCTCTACTGTATATAGCCTCTCTACTGTATATAGCCTCTCTACTGTATATAGCCTCTCTACTGTATATAGCCTCTCTACTGTATATAGCCTCACTACTGTATATAGCCTCTCTACTGTATATAGCCTCTCTACTGTATAAAGCCTCTCTACTGTATATAGCCTCTCTCCTCTATATAGCCTGTATATATCTCTTTAAATCAAATTTCTCCATCAGCACTACACAGGTGTCAACCATTGATTAGTTCATATCTTAACACCACATTATTTGTGTGTGGATGCATAGTTTTTCACAGGACCTTAATCATGGACATTTCCTCAAAGAAATTGTTAACAAAAGATCAATATGTCTCCTTGAATGATATCAGTCATTTACATTTCTCAACATGGATGCATCTGAAACAGTCTCAAAATGATCAAATACTAATAACTTTGGTGAGACATTTACAGAACATAAGAAATATTTGGAACTAGTGGTTGGCCCAAAATAATTAAACACATAATTTCAGATTTAAACAATCCTTAGTTCATTATATGAACAATGACAATAATTAAATGTTAATTCATTCACTTTTTTTCCACAGTAAATAAAGCCTTTGTTAATTGCGACATCTTGTATTTTTCCACAGTGCTGCCCAAAGGCACAAGTTTAAGATCCACCCCTGACAATAATTACCTTGGTTGAATTTAAAAATCCCCAACTCAGACTCAGACTCCAGTTAATTCATTTCTCAGTGTACATGTAACACCAGAGGACAGAGAATGAAGGAAATACCACTGTCTGTCATTATTGTACTACACATCTGGTCCTACGGTGTTAAAGGTAAGACATTTTGATAAACACTAACTATTCATTCAATGAAGATTGCGTTTAGTATTCTTTATTCAAGGAATTGTGAGCACGGATGTTTTTCTTACGGCAGTGCCTATATGTGGTGTAACGTGTAACTAATAAAAAGGCCTAGTACAGGGCAGAAACACTCATCTATACATTCCTTATCCAAGATACACTGTATTTGTTGAACAAAGGTCATTGTGCAGACAGATGATGCATAACAATAAATGTATTTTCTGTCATTTTCCAGCTCAAGAATCTGGAAAAGGCTGCCAAAGACCCCAACTGGACAATGGCTTTGTTGACCCGGAGCAGAACATGTACCAGGATGGCATGACTTTGACTTATGCCTGTGATAAAGGTCTGAAAACACCAATGGAAGGCTGGTGGGGGATGATTACATGTGAGAATGGTAGATGGTCTGATACTCCTCTGTGTACGGGTAAGTACTGTCTGCTCTAACCTTGATCTATAGCAAAGAGGCTTATGTAAGAGTGGTGTAAAAACTCCGAAAACTATCCCTTTCGGTACAGGAAAGAGGGGATGTTGGTGTGACAGGACATATGATACACTTGTGTTGTGAACAACGTTCAGTACTATCATCTCTTGTACTTCGTTGTCCTTTATTTCTTTACTAATCATTGTTTGTACTGTATCTTCACAGCCAGTCGTTCTTGTGATGCACCTCCTCAAGTGAACCATGCAACCGTTGTTCAACAATATCAAAACAACTTTAGTAATGGATCAAAAGTGGTGTATAAATGTAAAAGATCCTACATAATGGAAGGGAATGCAGATGTAGTCTGCCTTTTAGGAGAATGGACCTCAGCCCCCACATGCAGTGAGTACTGACTTAAAGGGATTGCGCCAGATTTGGGCAAATAAGCCCTTTTCCTGCTTACCCTGAGTGAGATGAACTTTAGCATGCTAGCTGTTCCAGTAGACGTCCAGTTATTGACTCGCACAACTACCCTTGTCTTCCTTCATTCTGGACGCAGGGATATACAATTTTTAACCACGACTTCATCTTGATTTGGGTAAATCGAAGCGGGGCTTAAAATCTCACACTATCCCTTTAAGATGCAACTGATTTCTGTATTCTGACATCTGTACTGCATTTTTTTAGTACGCTGCTATACTGTAAAGCTTAGCTTGGTCATTCATTAAAGACATAATAGGAATGTCTTGGTACATTTTGAAAGGGTCATTTCACAGCCTTCCTTGCTGAAATCTAACCTAATGCAGGTAAAGTCAATAACAACACATGCAACCTGTGGAAAAACATTTATTTCTGCTTGCTGATTTCAATCTTTTACCAGATTCATTTTCACACCTACCATAACGCTCTCCAACAGGTCATGAGGCCTTACGGAAGTGTAGGGACAACGAGTTTCAGTGCAGTAACAGAAGGTGTATACCGACCATCTGGAGGTGCGACAAAGATGACGACTGCTCAGACAACAGCGACGAGGAAAACTGTGGTAAGTCAAAAACAAAAAAAGTTTCTGAAATCTTCCAATTGCCTAGATACCTTAATATGCTAATTTAGCTAGAGGGGAAGGGAAGGTCTCAGTGGCTTTCCTTCCTCCATGAACCTGTTTTATCTCAGTCATTCTCGGTAGGTGTATTTTGTCTCTTAAGTTACAATAGTTGTACTTAAATAAATGTTACAGTAGGCCTATTTTTGTCTCTCAGAATATGAACTACCATGTCATCCCATTCAGGTTATGAAAATGTAGATCCATAATGGGTACGTTTTTCGTGCATCCCTACACGGTGGATTACAAAACTGGTAAGAGTTTACAGTATTAAAAATATTATGATTTTTATTTCAGGTTGTTCATGATGAAGATGTGACTTACCGAAAGACCCGAGGATGGATAATGCCTTGTCCAGTTGTTCACATATTACAACATGTGTGTATTTTCTTAACAGGGCTAGGAACAGCAAATCACCCGAAGAGAGAAAACGAAAAATAGATTGTTTAGGATAAAACTGATAAATGTAGCTTTTACATTTGGGTCATGATATAGAAAATGATTTACAGCACAAGAGGTTCAAAATTCAAGAGGCACTCGCACATCTAAGCAGTATCTTTTTGCAGGTGCATGGTAACAGTTGAACAAGATGAAGGAAAAAGGAAACACTGCTCTTGATAGTATCACTGATCTTTAATGAGCTTACGTATCGGCCTCACGGCCTTCGTCAGGGCTTTTAGCACAAGGGGTTAAAATGGAGGGGAGCAGAGTAGGGTTCCATCATGACCGATCTCCATCATTTTAGGACTGGATAGAGCCTCCTGGGTGGCGCAGTGGTCTAAAGCTGTGCCAGTAGATATCCTAGTTCGAGTCCAGGCTCTGTCGCAGCCGCCCAACCGGCAGGGATGCTGTTGTGCTCGAATGACTCCTGTGGTGGGATGAGTGCAATGCATGCTGACATGATCACTAGGTGTGCAATAGTAAAGAAGTGCCCATGACTGGATTACATTTGGAAACAACAATCTGAAACTGTCAATAAATTAATGTGTATGTGGGACACTGATCCTCCTGTATCTTACATATGGTTTTCTTTATTCAGAGGTTGTATTGGACAGAGAGAAGTCGAGTTTATTTAGAGGTTGTATTGGATAGAGAGAAGTCAAGTTTATTTAGAGGTTGTATTGGACAGAGAGAAGTCAAGTTTATTTAGAGGTTGTATTGGATAGAGAGAAGTCGAGTTTATTTAGAGGTTGTATTTGTCACGTTCTGACCTCTATTTCGGTTGTTTTGTATTTATTTAGTATGGTCAGGGCGTGAGTTGGGTGGGCAGTCTATGTTTGTTTTTCTATGTTTTGGGGCATTTCTATGTTTTCGGCCTAGTATGGTTCTCAATCAGAGGCAGGTGTCATTAGTTGTCTCTGATTGAGAATCATATTTAGGTAGCCTGGGTTTCACTGTGTGTTGGTGGGTGATTGTTCCTGTCACTGTGTTTGTTGTCACAGGATAGGCTGTATAGGTTTTCACGTTCCGTTTGTAGATTTGAGTTATTTCATGTATTGTTCAGTTTTCCATTAAAGAACATGAGTAACCACCACGCTGCTTTTTGGTCCGCTTCTCCTCCTACAGACAAACGTCGTTACAGTATTGGACAGAGAGAGAAGTCAAGTTTATTTAGAGGTTGTATTGGATAGAGAGAAGTCAAGTTTATTTAGAGGTTGTATTGGACAGAGAGAAGTCAAGTTTATTTAGAGGTTGTATTGGACAGACAGAGGAAAGTCAAGTTTATTTAAGCAATAAGGCTTGAGGGGGTGTGGTATATGGCCAATATACCACGGCTAAGGGCTGTTCTTATGCACAATGCAACGCAGAGTGCCAGGATACAGCCCTTAGCCACGGTATATTGGCCATATACCACATATCCCTGAGGTGCCTTATTGCTATTATAAACTGGTAACCAACATAATTAGACCAGTAAAAATAAATGTTTTGTCATACCCATGATATACCATGGCTTTCAGCCAATCAGCATTCAGGGCTCGAACCACCCGGTTTATAATGCACATTAATGAACATGGTGATCCCCTATAAGGCAACATATACATCCCCATAAGGACAGTACATAAGGACAGTACATCCCCATAAGGACAGAAACCTATCATAAGTATCAAGCGTCTCAGAGTAGAAGTGCTGATTTAGAATCAGTTTTGCCTTTTAGATCATAATGAATAAGGATGGCCTGATCCTAGATCAGAGTGTTTTATACATACTACCCAGGCTGTTCCCTCCTGTCCATTGTGAAAGAAACATGATATACATAATATACAGAATACTTTAAGATTGATTCAGACGTGGTTGACCTCCTGATACACTGATTAAACAGCCCTTTCTAGTTTTGAGGAGCCTGCTGAGTGTCGGGAAGTCACCCCTAGACGCATTGCATTTCCCCCACTGATGGTGTAATTGGTTATGGTTACTATTAGGGAGGGGAATCTGATCCTAGATCTGTACAGGGGAAACTTCGTCCCGGAGCAACAGGCTGACAACACCATGATTGATTGTTACTCTAAAATTCTGTGGTAACTGGTAAGGAAGGTGGAATATTATGGAACTTGATTTGCATGGGGTAAATGTGTTGTATAATACTTGTATAATAATTCAATTTAAATTGTGAATAAATAGCCAGATTACACCTGTAAGATTCAGACATACAGCCAGCTTTTTGGAAATGAGACATCCTGTTCTGGAATTACCTTTTGTAATCAATCAGGCTCCTGTCACAATATACATCACTCACTCACACTCATTTATGGAATGACAAAGATCTTAGGCTTTTGTGTGAACAAGAGGAACTTTAAAAAAAAAGTGCTCTTTGAACTAAAATATGATGAAAGACTTGGGGCTCAATCAAGGTGGTGCAACGTTTGGACGATCGCAGATATAAATATCACAAATGGAGCCGATGAGATTCGCTGTGCCACGCGGCTGACAACTAGACCTGTTGGACACCATCTGTTTCTATCAGAGCGTTCGCCCCTGAATAAGCTGCAGAGGTTAAAAGAGCAGGACGATCGCATTTTATTTGAAGTATAGCTACATAAAAACTTCATAACCCATACATAACCCATTCATAACAGATTCATAACCCATTCATAAACTATACATGACCCATTCATAACAGATTCATAACCCATTCATAAACTATACATGACCCATTCATAACAGATTCATAACCCATTCATAAACTATACATGACCCATTCATAACAGATTCATAACCCATTCATAAACTATACATAACCCATTCATAACAGATTCATAACCCATTCATAACAGATTCATAACCCATTCATAAACTATACATAACCCATTCATAACAGATTCATAACCCATTCATAAACTATACATAACCCATTCATAACAGATTCATAACCCATTCATAAACTATACATGACCCATTCATAACAGATTCATAACCCATTCATAAACTATACATGACCCATTCATAACAGATTCATAACCCATTCATAAACTATACATAAGCCATGCATAAGCAGTGCATGAGCATTTTGTGAATGCTTATGTTAACAACCGCACCCTTCAAATAAACGTTACCTCTATGGGCTCATACAGTTTCGTATGGGTTATAAATGTGTACTGTATGGGTTATAAATGTGTTATAATGTCCTTATGTCGGTACCCTTTAAATAAAATGTTGCCAAAAGGGAAGTATAGAGAGGCATTATCAATGGGCGACGTGGTCCGAGTTGGAGATGTTCTGGACGGGGGTGGCAGAGTCCAGGCCCAGCAGGGTGCCCAGGTACGACTGATCCCTGGGGTCCAACATCTGGTCAGGCTGCACCGGGTGAACAATGTTGGCCGGCTGGGGGGTAAGCGTGTACTTCTCCAGGAACGCCAGCTCTGTGGCAGTCTGGTACCCCCCAGCTGTCTGCTGCTGCCCCTGACCTTGGGGCGGGCAGGTTACGTGTCCCCTCAGGTCACCCTGTACCCCCGAGACCACCCTGGGCATCTGGATGGGCACCAGCGTGACAGGCACACACACATCGGAGGGGACGTTCTGGAGAACGGTCTTGGGTTCAGCCCGGTACACTTTGGAGGGGCCGTGGGTATTATAAGGCAGAGTCACCATCTTATCCTCTGTCAGCACCACCGGAGGCTGCTGGCGGTGCTGCTGCTGGTGGTGCTGCTGCTGCTCAGTGGACTTAGCACCGTGTACATGGTCCATATGATACTTCAGCTTGTCTTTCCTCTTAAAGGTGGCACTGCAGTGCGGGCAGTTAAAGGGGCGGGCATCCGAGTGGATCACCATGTGCTTGGTGAGGGTCTTCTTAATGCGGAACGTCTGTTGGCACACGGGGCATCGGTAAGGTTTTTCACCTAGCAGAAGACATGACGGAAGTTAGTTGGGCAAACATAGTATTACAATTAGAGGGAAAAAAGAGGAGGGGGAGGTAGAGGGATGGGGAGGTAGAGGGGTGGGGAGGTAGAGGGATGGGGAGGTAGAGGGGGGGTAGAGGGGAGGGTGGAGGTAGAGGAGATAGAGGGGAGTTAGAGGGAGGGTGGAGGTAGAGGAGATAGAGGGGAGGTAGAGGGGAGGGGGAGGTAGGGGGGTAGAGGGGAGGGTGGAGGTAGAGGGGAGATAGAGGGGAGGATGGAGGTAGAGGAGATAGAGGGAGGGTAGAGGTAGAGGGGGGTAGAAGGGAGGGTGGATGTAGAGGAGATGGAGGGGAGGTAGAGGGAGAGTGGAGGTAGAGGAGATAGAGGGGAGGTAGAGAGAGGGTGGAGGTAGAGGGGAGGGTGGAGGTAGATGAGATAGAGGGGAGGTAGAGAGAGGGTGGAGGTAGAGGAGATAGGGGGGGAGGTAGAGGGGAAGTAGAGGGGGTGGAGGTAAAGGAGATAGAGGGGAGGTGGAGGGGAGGTAGAGGGGAGAGTGTGAGGTTGAGGAGATAGAGGGGAGGTAGAGGGGAGGTAGAAGGGATGTAGAGGGGAGGTAGAGGGGAGGGTGGAGGTTGAGGAGATAGAGGGGAGGTAGAGGGGGGGTAGAGGGGAGATAGAGGGGAGGGTGGAGGTAGAAGAGATAGAGGGGAGGTAGAGGGGAGGGTGGAGGTTGAGGAGATAAAGGGGAGGCAGAGGGGAGGGTAGAGGTAGATGAGAAAGAAGGGGAGGCCGAGGAGAGGGTGGAGGTAGAGGAGATAGAGGGGAGGTAGAGTAGAGGGTGGAGGTAGAGGGGAGGTAGAGGGGAGGGTGGAGGTAGAGGAGATAGAGGGGAGGGTGGAGGTTGAGGAGATAGAGGGGAGGTAGAGGGGGGGTAGAGGGGAGGGTGGAGGTAGAAGAGATAGAGGGGAGGATGGAGGTTGAGGAGATAGAGGGGAGTCAGAGGGGAGGGTGGAGGTAGAGGAGATAGAGCGGGGTAGAGGGGAGGGTGGAGGTAGAGGAGATAGAGGGGGGTAGAGGGGAGGGTGGAGGCAGAGGAGATAGAGGGGGGTAGAGGGGAGGGTGGAGGTAGAGGAGATAGAGGGGGGTAGAGGGGAGGGTGGAGGTAGAGGAGATAGAGGGGGGGTAGAGGGGAGGGTGGAGGTAGAGGAGATAGAGCGGGGTAGAGGGGAGGGTGGAGGTAGAGAAGATAGAGGGGGTAGAGGGGAGGGTGGAGGTAGAGGAGATAGAGGGGGGGTAGAGGGGAGGGTGGAGGTAGAGGAGATAGAGGGGGGTAGAGGGGAGGGTGGAGGTAGAGGAGATAGAGGGGGGGTAGAGGGGAGGGTGGAGGTAGAGGAGATAGAGGGGGGTAGAGGGGAGGGTGGAGGTAGAGGAGATAGAGGGGGGGTAGAGGGGAGGGTGGAGGTAGAGGAGATAGAGGGGGGGTAGAGGGGAGGGTGGAGGTAGAGGAGATAGAGCGGGGTAGAGGGGAGGGTGGAGGTAGAGAAGATAGAGGGGGGTAGAGGGGAGGGTTGAGGTAGAGGAGGTAGAGGGGAGGGTGGAGGTAGAGAAGATAGAGGGGGGTAGAGGGGAGGTTGGAGGTAGAGAAGATAGAGGGGGGTAGAGGGGAGGGTGGAGGTAGAGAAGATATAGGGGGGTAGAGGGGAGGGTGGAGGCAGAGGAGATAGAGGGGAGGGTGGAGGTTGAGGAGATAGAGGGGAGGTAGAGGGGGGGTAGAGGGGAGGGTGGAGGTAGAAGAGATAGAGGGGAGGTTGGAGGTTGAGGAGATAGAGGGGAGTCAGAGGGGAGGGTGGAGGTAGAGGAGATAGAGCGGGGTAGAGGGGAGGGTGGAGGTAGAGGAGATAGAGGGGGGTAGAGGGGAGGGTGGAGGCAGAGGAGATAGAGGGGGGTAGAGGGGAGGGTGGAGGTAGAGGAGATAGAGCGGGGTAGAGGGGAGTGTGGAGGCAGAGGAGATAGAGGGGGGTAGAGGGGAGGGTGGAGATAGAGGAGATAGAGGGGGGTAGAGTAGAGGGTGGAGGTAGAGGGGAGGTAGAGGGGAGGGTGGAGGTAGAGGAGATAGAGGGGAGGGTGGAGGTTGAGGAGATAGAGGGGAGGTAGAGGGGGGGTAGAGGGGAGGGTGGAGGTAGAAGAGATAGAGGGGAGGTTGGAGGTTGAGGAGATAGAGGGGAGTCAGAGGGGAGGGTGGAGGTAGAGGAGATAGAGCGGGGTAGAGGGGAGGGTGGAGGTAGAGGAGATAGAGGGGGGTAGAGGGGAGGGTGGAGGCAGAGGAGATAGAGGGGGGTAGAGGGGAGGGTGGAGGTAGAGGAGATAGAGGGGGGTAGAGGGGAGGGTGGAGGCAGAGGAGATAGAGGGGAGGGTGGAGGTTGAGGAGATAGAGGGGAGGTAGAGGGGGGGTAGAGGGGAGGGTGGAGGTAGAAGAGATAGAGGGGAGGTTGGAGGTTGAGGAGATAGAGGGGAGGTAGAGGGGGGGTAGAGGGGAGGGTGGAGGTAGAAGAGATAGAGGGGAGGTTGGAGGTTGAGGAGATAGAGGGGAGTCAGAGGGGAGGGTGGAGGTAGAGGAGATAGAGCGGGGTAGAGGGGAGGGTGGAGGTAGAGGAGATAGAGGGGGGTAGAGGGGAGGGTGGAGGCAGAGGAGATAGAGGGGGGTAGAGGGGAGGGTGGAGGTAGAGGAGATAGAGCGGGGTAGAGGGGAGTGTGGAGGCAGAGGAGATAGAGGGGGGGTAGAGGGGAGGGTGGAGATAGAGGAGATAGAGGGGGGTAGAGGGGAGGGTGGAGGCAGAGGAGATAGAGGGGGGTAGAGGGGAGGGTGGAGGTAGAGGAGATAGAGCGGGGTAGAGGGGAGGGTGGAGGTAGAGGAGATAGAGGGGGGTAGAGGGGAGGGTGGAGGCAGAGGAGATAGAGGGGGGTAGAGGGGAGGGTGGAGGTAGAGGAGATAGAGGGGGGTAGAGGGGAGGGTGGAGGTAGAGAAGATAGAGGGGGGTAGAGGGGAGGGTGGAGGTAGAGAAGATAGAGGGGGGTAGAGGGGAGGGTGGAGGCAGAGGAGATAGAGGGGGTAGAGGGGAGGTGGAGGTAGAGGAGATAGAGCGGGGTAGAGGGGAGGGTGGAGGTAGAGAAGATAGAGGGGGGTAGAGGGGAGGGTTGAGGTAGAGGAGGTAGAGGGGAGGTAGAGAGAGGGTGGATGTAGAGGAGATGGAGGGGAGGTAGAGGGAGAGTGGAGGTAGAGGAGATAGAGGGGAGGTAGAGAGAGGGTGGAGGTAGAGGGGAGGGTGGAGGTAGATGAGATAGAGGGGAGGTAGAGAGAGGGTGGAGGTAGAGGAGATAGGGGGGAGGTAGAGGGGAAGTAGAGGGGGTGGAGGTAAAGGAGATAGAGGGGAGGTGGAGGGGAGGTAGAGGGGAGAGTGTGAGGTTGAGGAGATAGAGGGGAGGTAGAGGGGAGGTAGAAGGGATGTAGAGGGGAGGTAGAGGGGAGGGTGGAGGTTGAGGAGATAGAGGGGAGGTAGAGGGGGGGTAGAGGGGAGATAGAGGGGAGGGTGGAGGTAGAAGAGATAGAGGGGAGGTAGAGGGGAGGGTGGAGGTTGAGGAGATAAAGGGGAGGCAGAGGGGAGGGTAGAGGTAGATGAGAAAGAAGGGGAGGCCGAGGAGAGGGTGGAGGTAGAGGAGATAGAGGGGAGGTAGAGTAGAGGGTGGAGGTAGAGGGGAGGTAGAGGGGAGGGTGGAGGTAGAGGAGATAGAGGGGAGGGTGGAGGTTGAGGAGATAGAGGGGAGGTAGAGGGGGGGTAGAGGGGAGGGTGGAGGTAGAAGAGATAGAGGGGAGGATGGAGGTTGAGGAGATAGAGGGGAGTCAGAGGGGAGGGTGGAGGTAGAGGAGATAGAGCGGGGTAGAGGGGAGGGTGGAGGTAGAGGAGATAGAGGGGGGGTAGAGGGGAGGGTGGAGGTAGAGGAGATAGAGGGGGGTAGAGGGGAGGGTGGAGGTAGAGGAGATAGAGGGGGGGTAGAGGGGAGGGTGGAGGTAGAGGAGATAGAGGGGGGTAGAGGGGAGGGTGGAGGTAGAGGAGATAGAGGGGGGGTAGAGGGGAGGGTGGAGGTAGAGGAGATAGAGGGGGGGTAGAGGGGAGGGTGGAGGTAGAGGAGATAGAGCGGGGTAGAGGGGAGGGTGGAGGTAGAGAAGATAGAGGGGGGTAGAGGGGAGGGTTGAGGTAGAGGAGGTAGAGGGGAGGGTGGAGGTAGAGAAGATAGAGGGGGGTAGAGGGGAGGTTGGAGGTAGAGAAGATAGAGGGGGGTAGAGGGGGGGGTGGAGGTAGAGAAGATATAGGGGGGTAGAGGGGAGGGTGGAGGCAGAGGAGATAGAGCGGGGTAGAGGGGAGGGTGGAGGTAGAGAAGATAGAGGGGGGCAGAGGGGAGGGTGGAGGTAGAGAAGATAGAGGGGGGTAGACGGGAGAGGGGAGGCAGAGGAGATAGAGCGGGGTAGAGGGGAGGGTGGAGGTAGAGGAGATAGAGGGGGGTAGAGGGGAGGGTGGAGGTAGAGGAGATAGAGGGGAGGTAGAGTAGAGGGTGGAGGTAGAGGGGAGGTAGAGGGGAGGGTGGAGGTAGAGGAGATAGAGGGGAGGGTGGAGGTTGAGGAGATAGAGGGGAGGTAGAGGGGGGGTAGAGGGGAGGGTGGAGGTAGAAGAGATAGAGGGGAGGTTGGAGGTTGAGGAGATAGAGGGGAGTCAGAGGGGAGGGTGGAGGTAGAGGAGATAGAGCGGGGTAGAGGGGAGGGTGGAGGTAGAGGAGATAGAGGGGGGTAGAGGGGAGGGTGGAGGCAGAGGAGATAGAGGGGGGTAGAGGGGAGGGTGGAGGTAGAGGAGATAGAGCGGGGTAGAGGGGAGTGTGGAGGCAGAGGAGATAGAGGGGGGTAGAGGGGAGGGTGGAGGCAGAGGAGATAGAGGGGGGTAGAGGGGAGGGTGGAGGTAGAGGAGATAGAGGGGGGTAGAGGGGAGGGTGGAGGTAGAGAAGATAGAGGGGGGTAGAGGGGAGGGTGGAGGTAGAGAAGATAGAGGGGGGTAGAGGGGAGGGTTGAGGTAGAGGAGGTAGAGAAGATAGAGGGGGGCAGAGGGGAGGGTGGAGGTAGAGAAGATAGAGGGGGTAGATGGGAGAGGGGAGGCAGAGGAGATAGAGTGGGGTAGAGGGGAGGGTGGAGGTAGAGGAGATAGAGGGGGGTAGAGGGGAGGGTGGAGGCAGAGGAGATAGAGGGGGGTAGAGGGGAGGGTGGAGGTAGAGGAGATAGAGGGGGGTAGAGGGGAGGGTGGAGGCAGAGGAGATAGAGGGGGGTAGAGGGGAGGGTGGAGGTAGAGGAGATAGAGGGGGGTAGAGGGGAGGGTGGAGGTAGAGAAGATAGAGGGGGGTAGAGGGGAGGGTGGAGGTAGAGAAGATAGAGGGGGGTAGAGGGGAGGGTGGAGGCAGAGGAGATAGAGGGGGTAGAGGGGAGGTGGAGGTAGAGGAGATAGAGCGGGGTAGAGGGGAGGGTGGAGGTAGAGAAGATAGAGGGGGGTAGAGGGGAGGGTTGAGGTAGAGGAGGTAGAGGGGAGGGTGGAGGTAGAGAAGATAGAGGGGGGTAGAGGGGAGGTTGGAGGTAGAGAAGATAGAGGGGGGTAGAGGGGAGGGTGGAGGTAGAGAAGATATAGGGGGGTAGAGGGGAGGGTGGAGGCAGAGGAGATAGAGCGGGGTAGAGGGGAGGGTGGAGGTAGAGAAGATAGAGGGGGGCAGAGGGGAGGGTGGAGGTAGAGAAGATAGAGGGGGGTGGACGGGAGAGGGGAGGCAGAGGAGATAGAGCGGGGTAGAGGGGAGGGTGGAGGTAGAGGAGATAGAGGGGGGTAGAGGGGAGGGTGGAGGTAGAGGAGATAGAGCGGGGTAGAGGGGAGGGTGGAGGTAGAGGAGATAGAGCGGGGTAGAGGGGAGGGTGGAGGTAGAGAAGATAGAGGGGGGTAGAGGGGAGGGTGGAGGTAGAGAAGATAGAGGGGGGTAGAGGGGAGGGTGGAGGTAGAGGAGATAGAGGGGGGGTAGAGGCGAGGGTGGAGGTAGAGAAGATAGAGGGGGGTAGAGGGGAGGGTGGAGGTAGAGGAGATAGAGGGGGGTAGAGGGGAGGGTGGAGGTAGAGGAGATAGAGGGGGGGTAGAGGGGAGGGTGGAGGTAGAGGAGATAGAGCGGGTAGAGGGGAGGGTGGAGGTAGAGAAGATAGCGGGGGGTAGAGGGGAGGGTGGAGGTAGAGGAGATAGAGGGGGGTAGAGGGGAGGGTTGAGGTAGAGGAGGTAGAGAAGATAGAGGGGGGCAGAGGGGAGGGTGGAGGTAGAGAAGATAGAGGGGGTAGATGGGAGAGGGGAGGCAGAGGAGATAGAGTGGGGTAGAGGGGAGGGTGGAGGTAGAGGAGATAGAGGGGGTAGAGGGGAGGGTGGAGGTAGAGGAGATAGAGTGGGGTAGAGGGGAGGGTGGAGGTAGAGGAGATAGAGCGGGGTAGAGGGGAGGGTGGAGGTAGAGGAGATAGAGGAGAGGTAGAGGGGAGGGTGGAGGTAGAGAAGGTAGAGGGGGGTAGAGGGGAGGGTGGGGGTAGAGGGGAGGGTGGAGGTAGAGGGGAGGGTGGAGGTAGAGGAGATAGAGGGGGGGTAGAGGCGAGGGTGGAGGTAGAGAAGATAGAGGGGGTAGAGGGGAGGGTGGAGGTAGAGAAGATAGAGGGGGGTAGAGGGGAGGGTGGAGGTAGAGGAGCTAGAGGGGGGCTAAAGGGGAGGGTGGAGGTAGAGGAGATAGAGCGGGGTAGAGGGGAGGGTGGAGGTAGAGAAGATAGAGGGGGTAGAGGGGAGGGTGGAGGTAGAGGAGATAGAGGGGGGTAGAGGGGAGGGTTGAGGTAGAGGAGGTAGAGAGGAGGGTGGAGGTAGAGGAGATAGAGGGGAGGTAGAGGGGAGGGTGGAGGTAGAGGAGATAGAGGGGGTTAGAGGGGAGGGTGGAGGTAGAGGAGATAGAGGGGGGTAGAGGGGAGGGTGGAGGTAGAGGAGATAGAGGGGGGTAGAGGGGAGGGTGGAGGTAGAGGAGATAGAGGGGGGGTAGAGGGGAGGGTGGAGGTAGAGGAGATAGAGGGGGGGTAGAGGGGAGGGTGGAGGTAGAGGAGATAGAGCGGGGTAGAGGGGAGGGTGGAGGTAGAGGAGATAGAGGGGGGTAGAGGGGAGGGTGGAGGTAGAGGAGATAGAGGGGGGGTAGAGGGGAGGGTGGAGGTAGAGGAGATAGAGGGGGGTAGAGGGGAGGGTGGAGGTAGAGGAGATAGAGGGGGGTAGAGGGGAGGGTGGAGGTAGAGGAGATAGAGGGGGGGTAGAGGGGAGGGTGGAGGTAGAGGAGATAGAGCGGGGTAGAGGGGAGGGTGGAGGTAGAGAAGATAGAGGGGGTAGAGGGGAGGGTGGAGGTAGAGGAGATAGAGGGGGGTAGAGGGGAGGGTGGAGGTAGAGGAGATAGAGGGGGGTAGAGGGGAGGGTGGAGGTAGAGGAGATAGAGGGGGGGTAGAGGGGAGGGTGGAGGTAGAGGAGATAGAGGGGGGTAGAGGGGAGGGTGGAGGTAGAGGAGATAGAGGGGGGGTAGAGGGGAGGGTGGAGGTAGAGGAGATAGAGGGGGGGTAGAGGGGAGGGTGGAGGTAGAGGAGATAGAGGGGGGTAGAGGGGAGGGTGGAGGTAGAGGAGATAGAGGGGGGTAGAGGGGAGGGTGGAGGTAGAGGAGATAGAGGGGGGGTAGAGGGGAGGGTGGAGGTAGAGGAGATAGAGGGGGGTAGAGGGGAGGGTGGAGGTAGAGGAGATAGAGGGGGGGTAGAGGGGAGGGTGGAGGTAGAGGAGATAGAGCGGGGTAGAGGGGAGGGTGGAGGTAGAGGAGATAGAGGGGGGTAGAGGGGAGGGTGGAGGTAGAGGAGATAGAGGGGGGTAGAGGGGAGGGTGGAGGTAGAGGAGATAGAGGGGGGGTAGAGGGGAGGGTGGAGGTAGAGGAGATAGAGGGGGGGTAGAGGGGAGGGTGGAGGTAGAGGAGATAGAGGGGGGGTAGAGGGGAGGGTGGAGGTAGAGGAGATAGAGGGGGGTAGAGGGGAGGGTGGAGGTAGAGGAGATAGAGGGGGGGTAGAGGGGAGGGTGGAGGTAGAGGAGATAGAGCGGGGTAGAGGGGAGGGTGGAGGTAGAGGAGATAGAGGGGGGTAGAGGGGAGGGTGGAGGTAGAGGAGATAGAGGGGGGGTAGAGGGGAGGGTGGAGGTAGAGGAGATAGAGCGGGGTAGAGGGGAGGGTGGAGGTAGAGGAGATAGAGGGGGGGTAGAGGGGAGGGTGGAGGTAGAGGAGATAGAGGGGGGGTAGAGGGGAGGGTGGAGGTAGAGGAGATAGAGGGGGGTAGAGGGGAGGGTGGAGGTAGAGGAGATAGAGGGGGGGTAGAGGGGAGGGTGGAGGTAGAGGAGATAGAGGGGGGTAGAGGGGAGGGTGGAGGTAGAGGAGATAGAGGGGGGGTAGAGGGGAGGGTGGAGGTAGAGGAGATAGAGGGGGGTAGAGGGGAGGGTGGAGGTAGAGGAGATAGAGGGGGGTAGAGGGGAGGGTGGAGGTAGAGGAGATGGGTAGAGGGGAGGGTGGAGGTAGAGGAGATAGAGGGGGGGTAGAGGGGAGGGTGGAGGTAGAGGAGATAGAGGGGGGGTAGAGGGGAGGGTGGAGGTAGAGGAGATAGAGGGGGGTAGAGGGGAGGGTGGAGGTAGAGGAGATAGAGGGGGGGTAGAGGGGAGGGTGGAGGTAGAGGAGATAGAGCGGGGTAGAGGGGAGGGTGGAGGTAGAGGAGATAGAGGGGGGGTAGAGGGGAGGGTGGAGGTAGAGGAGATAGAGCGGGGTAGAGGGGAGGGTGGAGGTAGAGGAGATAGAGGGGGGGTAGAGGGGAGGGTGGAGGTAGAGGAGATAGAGGGGGGGTAGAGGGGAGGGTGGAGGTAGAGGAGATAGGGGGGGGTAGAGGGGAGGGTGGAGGTAGAGGAGATAGAGGGGGGGTAGAGGGGAGGGTGGAGGTAGAGGAGATAGAGGGGGGGTAGAGGGGAGGGTGGAGGTAGAGGAGATAGAGGGGGGGTAGAGGGGAGGGTGGAGGTAGAGGAGATAGAGGGGGGTAGAGGGGAGGGTGGAGGTAGAGGAGATAGAGGGGGGTAAAGGGGAGGGTGGAGGTAGAGGAGATAGAGGGGGGGTAGAGGGGAGGGTGGAGGTAGAGGAGATAGAGGGGGGGTAGAGGGGAGGGTGGAGGTAGAGGAGATAGAGGGGGGGTAGAGGGGAGGGTGGAGGTAGAGGAGATAGAGGGGGGGTAGAGGGGAGGGTGGAGGTAGAGGAGATAGAGCGGGGTAGAGGGGAGGGTGGAGGTAGAGGAGATAGAGCGGGGTAGAGGGGAGGGTGGAGGTAGAGGAGATAGAGGGGGGTAAAGGTTTTGTTGTGGCCCTTTGTCTGTAAAATAGTAAAAAATAAAAAAAACAGATGAAAAGCAGACATTCATTGAAGCTTGTGTATAGTGTGATGGCTGCTGGTCTAGGAAATGAAAGCAGGTCGGTATGTTGCCTGCCACACCTATCATCTATTTATTGCACATCTACGTCCACCAAATACATTTGTTCTGGATTAATATGTCAATAAACGCTCGATGTGAAAAGAAAGTTACGCTGACCAGGCAAACAGACATTCACAGCTTATACTGACTGTCATCTTACCTGAGTGTGTTCTGAAGTGCATCTCCAGACTGGACTTCCCTTTGAACTCCTTCTTACAGACCTCACACTGATGCACAGCTGTTTTATACCTATAGAATCCACACACATGTTGCCAATGCTTAGTCCTTTCACAAATAGTCAACTAGACACCATAGAAGATCCTCTTCAACAGTAAAAAAATAATATATATTTTTTTTTTCATTTGACAAACACAGGGTTTGTTCCATCTGGGTTGTTGGGTTGATAAAATGTAGTATCAATAAAGTAATTATAATTATATAATTGTAATTATACCAGCGACAGCGAGTACAAGAAATTGAAACCAAAAAAGACATTTTCAACGTCTTTTCAACATCTTGTGCTCATAGGGTAGTCACATTTATACCAAAAAACGATGTGACTGTATGTGTTTGACTGTCCAGATATGGAAGTCATGTACTGTGAATTTACTTTGTTTTATTGAATATCATGTGAAAATGTGTTTCACTATGCAATTGTTGTTTGTCCAATGCTGTTTATTCTGCCTATTTTCTTGATCATTTAATAAAAAATAATATTAAAAAATCCCTTTGGCGCCCTGGTGTGTCTAAATCCAGACTGACACTTTAAACCTAGAACATATTGGTCACGTTCCAGCATGACTACATTGCAGATGTTACGTTTCATCAACCAATGGTTACATGCCATGTCATCAGATTGCTATATTATATGATGTAGTTAGCTGATATGTTAACACCTACTCAGTCGTTGTGAGATCTGACATGCATCTGCAATGTAGTCAGCCTGGAACGCGCCCATTCCCTCCATCTCCATCCACCATCAGGACCACTTACTTCTGCCACACCTTCTCTCCCAGGTGGACACTTTTGTAATGGACGGTCAGGTGATCATGGCGCCTGAAACACTTCCCACACTCCTCACACTGGTGGGCTTTCTCCCCTGATAACAACCAAAGGGAGAGTCAATTCAATTATTATCCCCGTAAGACAATTTGTGTGCAGCGTAAAAACATACAAACGGGTCCGGGACCATGTATGAAGAAATAACCCAGGGGAACATTTTACTCTCTTTGGCACGGCTACGGAACATACCACGGAAGGTGTGTGTACTGTACCCGAGTGTATTTTCTGGTGTTTGGTCAGATGGTCGTGGCGTATGAACGTCTTTCCGCATTCGTCACACTCGTAGCGCTTGTCGTCGTGGTGGACTCGAAGATGAAGCCTATCAGAATAAAGTTGGGGGGTTCAAGTTTTTAACAAATGTTAATATGCAATTAAAACAGGCCAACGTTTGATTTATTTTGTATTAAATGATGACAAAATTATGATACAATTATTTTCTCTGGAGAAGACAAAAACTACCCAATAGAAACCTCATGAACATGGGAATCCACCCATAGGGTGATAGCCAATTAGAACCAGGTATGTCATGAACTGCCCAAGCATATTGACCTATAAGAGCTGCCGTGGCGGAAACTCTGTCCACAGATACTGCAGAGGTGAGGTTTCTCTCCGCTGTGAATCCGCAAATGTTCTCTCAACGTTGTCCTACGGACATAAAAAAGAACCACATTACAGTCAATGGAGTTAGATTGATAGTAGACCAGTCACTAAAGTTGAGACTGTTACCATGTGAGCAGTGAGATATAGACACAATACCACTGTAAGGTTCTGCTTTTCTTTTCTTAGTCAACCTTGTGTTCTGTTTCTTTGTGTTCTTGAACGTAGACCTGTTTCTTTGTGTTCTGGAACGTAGCCCTGTTTCTTTGTGTTCTGGAACGTATAGCCCTGTTTCTTTGTGTTCTGGAACTTATAGCCCTGTTTCTTTGTGTTCTGGAACGTAGCCCTGTTTCTTTGTGTTCTGGAACGTAGCCCTGTTTCTTTGTGTTCTGGAACGTAGCCCTGTTTCTTTGTGTTCTGGAACGTAGCCCTGTTTCTTTGTGTTCTGGAACGTAGTCCTGTTTCTTTGTGTTCTGGAACGTAGCCCTGTTTCTTTGTGTTCTGGAACGTAGCCCTGTTTCTTTGTGTTCTGGAACATAGCTGTTTCTTTGTGTTCTGGAACGTAGCCCTGTTTCTTTGTGTTCTGGAACGTAGCCCTGTTTCTTTGTGTTCTTGAACGTAGTCCTGTTTCTTTGTGTTCTGGAACGTAGCCCTGTATCTTTGTGTTCTGGAACGTATCCCTGTTTCTTTGTGTTCTGGAACGTACCCCTGTTTCTTTGTGTTCTGGAACGTAGCCCTGTTTCTTTGTGTTCTGGAAAGTAGCCCTGTCTTTCATTTTTGTTCATTCATTTCACCTGTGTTCGTGTCTAACCTGGTCTCATCAGCTCCCAATTTAGTTCAGTTCTTTATGTTTGTGTAGTTGTGAGGTATTGTTTGTTTTTGACTACCTACCTGTGTTTGACCTTTGCCTGCCTGTGTTTGACCTTTGCCTGCCTGTGTTTGACCTTTGCCTGCCTGTGTTTGACCTTTGCCTGCCTGTGACCACGGTTCCTGCCTTCTGCGATGTCTCAATAAACATTTGCCGCGCTCTGGGTATTCATTACAACCACCACCAAAAATAATTGTTAAAAAGAAATTGGTTAAAAGTTTTGTTAAAAGTTATAACATTAGTAGTTGTTGTGTAAAACAACATCGAAATTCAATGTAATCACATTTACATGTGCAGTATTCTAAGCACTGCTGTTTATTTTATTATTTTTATTTATTTATAATTTTCCCACAACACAAAAAAAATAACATCAACCTGTTTATTGTAGCTGTGACAATCCTACCTCTCCCTCACTGACTTCCCACAGATTAAGCAGGTCCATTTTCTCTTGCCCCCGTGTGTACATTCAATGTGCCTCTTCCTGTTACCCGTGTCGTTGAACTGGCGGCCACAGATGTCACATGGGAACGGACCTGTGGACAGAGTCAAAGGTCAATTCAATATCCCTGTGTCACAGCCTTACTTTTCAATCCAACATCAACATCTGATCATTGATTAACGTTAAGCTTCTACAAACTTGATAGCATTCTCTTCAATGATTATACAACCTTTTCCTTGACTCCCAATGTTTTTGAGGACAATAAACCCGAACGTGGTATTTCTATTTATTTTGGATCCCAATAGTTCCTGCCAAGGCAGCAGCTACTCTTCTCGGGGTGCAGCAACATTAACACAGTTATACAATTTTAAAAAGGTTACAATACATTCACAACAGATTTCACAACACATTAAGTGTGTGCCCTCAGGCCACTACTCTACTACCACATATCTACAATACAAAATCCATGTGTGTATAGCGTGTATGTTATCGTGTATGCAGATGTCTGTGCCTGTGTTTGTGTCTGTGCCTGTGTCTGTGCCTGTGTGTGTGTCTGTGCCTGTGTGTTTGTGTCTCTTCACAGCCTCCGCTGTTCCATAAGGTGTATTTTTATCTGTTTTTTAAATCTGATTTTACTGCTTGCATCAGTTACCTGATGTGGAATAGAGTTCCATGTATTCATAGCTCTATGTAGTACTAGTCTATTCTGTGCTGCCCTGTTTGGAGCCATTTGAAATTTTCCCAAGTCTCTCATTGTGGCACCTTACCACACGACTGAACAGTAGTAGTCCAGGTTTGGCAAAACTAGGGCCTGTGGAACCTGCCTTGTTGATAGTGCTGTTAAGAAGAAATATCGCCCAACATGTAAATTAAGGTGCTCCAAAGCTTTTAACTGTCATTGTTTATATCATTTAATTTTTGTTTCATAGTATAGTTTCTTCTTTTTATTCAGTTTAGTCACATGATTTCTCAATTTACAGTATGTAATGCCATACCTTTTGCCTCATCCCTCTCAACCATAAAAATTTTTAAATTCCTCATCATTCCAATTTGATTCAACAGTAACACTTAGGGCATATAGTTATAACGTATTATTACTTGTTATAACCATGATAATGCTTTATACATTAACTTATAATATGTTACGCCTTTCAACTGGCTCAAAATGACAGATAATACGCGATTCATCATTTCACTAACACATTATAAGCTGTTCATTCATATAAAGCCTAGAGGCCTAGAGTCAAGAGGTACAATACATTTATCTATTATCTAAATAGGTTGGATAAAAGCAATTAAATGACATTTCCCATTCATTACCTAAATGGTACTTTTCTTGATGCTTCAAGCGGGCAAACCGGGACTTGAAGTAGTCGTCGCAGAAGGCACACTTGAAGGGTCGGTCTTGCGTGTGTAGAATCATGTGCTCCTCCAGATGGGGTCTACGTGTGAAAGACTTGTGGCAGATCTGAACCAGGAAGAGCAGAGAGAGAAGATGATTCCAGAATACACTGACTGTACTTACAGAATACACTGACTGTACTTGCAGAATACACTGAGTGTACTTACAGAATACACTGAGTGTACTTACAGAATACTCTGACTGTACTTACAGAATACACTGAGTGTACTTACAGAATACACTGACTGTACTTACAGAATACACTGAGTGTACTTACAGAATACACTGAGTGTACTTACTGAATACACTGACTGTACTTGCAGAATACACTGACTGTACTTACAGAATACACTGACTGTACTTACTGAATACACTGACTGTACTTGCAGAATACACTGACTGTACTTGCAGAATACACTGACTGTACTTACTGAATACACTGACTGTACTTACAGAATACACTGACTGTACTTACTGAATACACTGAGTGTACTTACAGAATACACTGAGTGTACTTACAGAATACACTGACTGTACTTACAGAATACACTGACTGTACTTACTGAATACACTGACTGTACTTGCAGAATACACTGACTGTACTTACAGAATACACTGAGTGTACTTACAGAATACACTGAGTGTACTTACAGAATACACTGACTGTACTTACAGAATACACTGACTGTACTTGCAAAATACACTGACTGTACTTGCAGAATACACTGACTGTACTTACAGAATACACTGACTGTACTTACAGAATACACTGACTGTACTTGCAGAATACACTGAGTGTACTTACAGAATACACTGACTGTACTTACAGAATACACTGACTGTACTTACTGAATACACTGACTGTACTTGCAGAATACACTGACTGTACTTACAGAATACACTGACTGTACTTGCAGTGAATCATTCTGTGGACTATGTGTATCACTCTGTGGACTATGTGTATCATTCTGTGGACTGTGTATCACTCTGTGGACTATGTGTATCATTCTGTGGACTATGTGTATCACTCTGTGGACTATGTGTATCATTCTGTGGACTATGTGTATCATTCTGTGGACTATGTGTATCATTCTGTGGACTATGTGTATCACTCTGTGGACTATGTGTATCATTCTATGGACTATGTGTATAATTCTGTGGACTATGTGTATCATTCTGTGGACTATATGTATCATTCTGTGGACTATGTGTATCATTCTGTGGACTATGTGTATCACTCTGTGGACTATGTGTATCATTCTGTGGACTGTGTATCACTCTGTGGACTATGTGTATCATTCTGTGGACTATGTGTATCACTCTGTGGACTATGTGTATCATTCTGTGGACTATGTGTATCATTCTGTGGACTATGTGTATCACTCTGTGGACTATGTGTATCATTCTATGGACTATGTGTATAATTCTGTGGACTATGTGTATCATTCTGCGGACTATGTGTATCATTCTGTGGACTATGTGTATCATTCTGTGGACTATGTGTATCATTCTGTGGACTATGTATTATGTGATGTGTACAGATGTAGGATCTTAATATGAGCCAGTTCGCTACAGAAGGAAAGTAATCCTGCAGCAACAGGAAATGTGAATTATTATGTGGATTATAATTCATGGGACACACATTCTTGTAGGGGTTGATACATTTTTCTATACTAAGGGAAAAATAAGTCTGACATTTCCATGTGGAAATTACAGACACCAGAAGTCCTTTTAAACCTCAAATAAACTACAGGTTTTCAATTTCCTGCATTGCATCTGTAGGTATTTATTATAGAGTGGTCCTTGTGTGTAAATATTGCATCACCCATCTCATATGTATATACTGTATTCTACACTATGCCACTGTATCTTAGCCCTATGCCGCTCTGACATACAGTGCCTTGCGAAAGTATTCGGCCCCCTTGAACTTTGCGACCTTTTGCCACATTTCAGGCTTCAAACATAGAGATATAAAACTGTAGAATGTAGAAGAATCAACAACAAGTGGGACACAATCATGAAGTGGAACGACATTTATTGGATATTTCAAACTTTTTTAACAAATCAAAAACTGAAAAATTGGGCGTGCAAAATGATTCAGCCCCTTTACTTTCAGTGCAGCAAACTCTCTCCAGAAGTTCAGTGAGGATCTCTGAATGATCCAATGTTGACCTAAATGACTAATGATGATAAATACAATCCACCTGTGTGTTATCAAGTCTCCGTATAAATGCACCTGCACTGTGATAGTCTCAGAGGTCCGTTAAAAGCGCAGAGAGCATCATGAAGAACAAGGAACACACCAGGCAGGTCCGAGATACTGTTGTGAAGAAGTTTAAAGCCGGATTTGGATACAAAAAGATTTCCCAAGCTTTAAACATCCCAAGGAGCACTGTGCAAGCGATAATATTGAAATGGAAGGAGTATCAGACCACTGCAAATCTACCAAGACCTGGCCGTCCCTCTAAACTTTCAGCTCATACAAGGAGAAGAGTGATCAGAGATGCAGCCAAGAGGCCCATGATCACTCTGGATGAACTGCAGAGATCTACAGCTGAGGTGGGAGACTCTGTCCATAGGACAACAATCAGTCGTATATTGCACAAATCTGGCCTTTATGGAAGAGTGGCAAGAAGAAAGCCATTTCTTAAAGATATCCATAAAAAGTGTTGTTTAAAGTTTGCCAAAAGCCACCTGGGAGACACACCAAACATGTGGAAGAAGGTGCTCTGGTCAGATGAAACCAAAATTGAACTTTTTGGCAACAATGCAAAACGTTATGCAAAACGTTATGTTTGGCGTAAAAGCAACACAGCTGAACACACCATCCCCACTGTCAAACATGGTGGTGGCAGCATCATGGTTTGGGCCTGCTTTTCTTCAGCAGGGACAGGGAAGATGGTTAAAATTGATGGGAAGATGGATGGAGCCAAATACAGGACCATTCTGGAAGAACACCTGATGGAGTCTGCAAAAGACCTGAGACTGGGACGGAGATTTGTCTTCCAACAAGACAATGATCCAAAACATAAAGCAAAATCTATAATGGAATGGTTCAAAAATAAACATGTCCAGGTGTTAGAATGGCCAAGTCAAAGTCCAGACCTGAATCCAATCGAGAATCTGTGGAAAGAACTGAAAACTGCTGTTCACAAATGCTCTCCATCCAACCTCACTGAGCTCGAGCTGTTTTGCAAGGAGGAATGGGAAAAAATGTCAGTCTCTCGATGTGCAAAACTGATAGAGACATACCCCAAGCGACTTACAGCTGTAATCGCAGCAAAAGGTGGCGCTACAAAGTATTAACTTAAGGGGGCTGAATAATTTTGCACGCCCAATTTTTCAGTTTTTGATTTGTTAAAAAAGTTTGAAATATCCAATAAATGTCGTTCCACTTCATGATTGTGTCCCACTTGTTGTTGATTCTTCACAAAAAAATACAGTTTTATATCTTTATGTTTGAAGCCTGAAATGTGGCAAAAGGTCGCAAAGTTCAAGGGGGCCGAATACTTTCGCAAGGCACTGTATATGTATATATTGTTAATCCATTCCTTACTTAGATTTACGTGTATTTTGGGTAAATGTTGTGAAACTGTTAAGATACTACTTGTTAAATATTACTGCATTGTCAGAGCTAGAAACACAAGCATTTCCCTACACCCGCATCTAACAAAATGTATGCAAGTGTATTTGGATAAGAGCGTCTGCTAAATGTTAAAACCAAACTTCTTAGGCTCAAAGTGTTGATATTGATCAGCGAGAGACATTCATATTATAAGGGCTCAATGTGAGTGATCCCTTCAAAATATGATTGTAGTCTGAATCTTGGGTCTAGCAGTTTACTCCTTATCTCATTTTCTATACTGTGTCCGTTATAGGAAACATTTTCTTTTTTTGGATTGTGTTTCATAAAATAAAACAAGTCAAAGCTTACATCACACTTCCATCCATCGTTCTTCTTCCTCCTCATGGCCAGGAACTCCTGAATGTGATCCGGGTGGAACCTGAAAGCACAGTGGTAACACATAGTTAGTACACCCTTGACTTCATTATTCATTCCTTTTCACTCCATGGAGAGCAGAGGGCCTCCATATAAACACGCAGTACAACATTGACCTGTCTGGATCCCTTTGACACTGAACTACGCTGTGACACGTGTCCACAAGGTGGTAAAGCAAATGATTTTAACTTTAAGTAGACTACATAGAACTAAGTGAGAAAAGGACGCGACTGGTGGACTACAGTGTAATCCATTTATCTCAATAAACTCTGTTTATCCCTGAAGAGCAATGAAATAATCCCCATTATAGAACTGCTAATAACATCTAGATCAGGGCATATAATGATCAACTCAGATTACTACTAACCAAAAACCCCTTTAACCTGAAAGACTACAAACAAACTTTAACCTTGTCGAGCAATGGTTTCCTTGACCCAGATTAAGCCTAGTAATTGACTAAAACACACTTCCAATGGAGAATCTCCATTGATTGATTGTTAATCCAGGACTAGGCTTAATCTGGGTCTGGGAAACCAGCCCATAGTTTGGAAGGGCTGTTAATAAGGTTTAAATTCAACCACTAAATAAATATCCTCATCCTTTTTATTCATACGAACATGATTTTAATCATTTGAATTTAGAGTGATTATTTTCCTAAAAGCTCAATTTTTAGGGATTTATAATCATCTAAATATATAACATGTATAAGAGTGTAATGTGAATATCAGGGTTGGGGGTCAAGTCCATTTCAATTCAGTCAATTTGGGAAGTAAACTGTAATTCCTATTCCAATTCAAATGTTCCTCAAAGCTTCTCTATTAGACAAATGTGGAATTGGAATTTCTGTTTACTTCCTGAATTGGCTGAATTGAATTGGAACTGACCCCAACCCTGGTGAACAGAGAATTATGATGGGACAGGAACGAAGGCTCGCCTTCTGACGTGTTTGGCGAGGGTCTTTTTGCTGGCGTGGAGCTTGTTGCAGAAGGAGCACTTGTGGTCCTTCTTCTGGAAGGGGGCGTCACTGGCGTGCTTCTTCTTGTGTACAGTGAGGTTCGACTTGGTGGAGTAACACTGCAGACACACGTCACACTGGAAGGGCTTCTCTCCCGTGTGTACCCTGGTGTGACTCTCATACTTCCCTATGGAAAATACAGAGAAAAACATCCTAATATTATGAGTTATAATAAAGTATTTGGTGCATGTTATGGCTAGGCTCAAAAGACAGATACAGTGGGGCACAACTGCAGCACAGATAGAACAATGACACAGATATTTCACTGGATGTTTAAATGTGAAGCATCGGCTTGGCATTTCCACTCATTACCAAATATGGTAGTGAGAGGAAGCCCAAATGGCGGGCAGTGGGAGAAGATGGAGTTTGGCCGACATTCTACACATTTTCTCATCGATGAAACATCTGATCTCAATACAGTTTTCTGTTCCCAAAACTAGAATCGGTTATAGACAGAGTGGACAATTTTTTATTTTATTTAACGAGGCAAGTCAGTTAAGATTACAGCCTAGAAACAGTGGGTTAACTGGTCTAGGAACAGTGGGTTAACTGGTCTAGGAACAGTGGGTTACCTGGTCTAGGAACAGTGGGTTATCTGGTCTAGGAACAGTGGGTTATCTGGTCTAGGAACAGTGGGTTAACTGGTCTAGGAACAGTGGGAACAGTGGGTTATCTGGTCTAGGAACAGTGGGTTATCTGGTCTAGGAACAGTGGGTTAACTGGTCTAGGAACAGTGGGTTATCTGGTCTAGGAACAGTGGGTTATCTGGTCTAGGAACAGTGGGTTAACTGGTCTAGGAACAGTGGGTTAACTGGTCTAGGAACAGTGGGTTAACTGGTCTAGGAACAGTGGGTTATCTGGTCTAGGAACAGTGGGTTAACTGGTCTAGGAACAGTGGGTTATCTGGTCTAGGAACAGTGGGTTAACTGGTCTAGGAACAGTGGGTTATCTGGTCTAGGAACAGTGGGTTATCTGGTCTAGGAACAGTGGGTTAACTGGTCTAGGAACAGTGGGTTAACTGGTCTAGGAACAGTGGGTTAACTGGTCTAGGAACAGTGGGTTAACTGGTCTAGGAACAGTGGGTTAACTGGTCTAAGAACAGTGGGTTAACTGGTCTAGGAACAGTGGGTTAACTGGTCTAGGAACAGTGGGTTAACTGGTCTAGGAACAGTGGGTTAACTGGTCTAGGAACAGTGGGTTAACTGGTCTAGGAACAGTGGGTTAACTGGTCTAGGAACAGTGGGTTAACTGGTCTAGGAACAGTGGGTTAACTGGTCTAGGAACAGTGGGTTAACTGGTCTAGGAACAGTGGGTTAACTGGTCTAGGAACAGTGGGTTATCTGGTCTAGGAACAGTGGGTTATCTGGTCTAGGAACAGTGGGTTATCTGGTCTAGGAACAGTGGGTTAACTGGTCTAGGAACAGTGGGTTAACTGGTCTAGGAACAGTGGGTTAACTGGTCTAGGAACAGTGGGTTAACTGGTCTAGGAACAGTGGGTTAACTGGTCTAGGAACAGTGGGTTAACTGGTCTAGGAACAGTGGGTTAACTGCCTTGTTCAGGGGTAGAACCACAGATTTTTACCTTGTCAGCTCGAGGATTTGGGCCAGTAACCTGTCGTTCTGCCCCTGAAAAGGGTTAACCAAGTGTCATCGTAAATAAGAAGTTGTTCTTAACTGACCTGCCTAGTTTTTTAAAAAATGCTAATTTGTTCCCATTGGAAACGAAAGGCTGTCTGTCTTGGTTTAGTTATAAAAAATATTTGACCGCAGTCCTTCAGGCCTTCCATGTCTGCTCTTGAAAACTCCACTGAGTCACTTGATTGGCAGTCAAACAAATTAAGCCTACTACTTACTTCTTACTTACTTACTTACTACTTACTTACTAAGAGAAGAGGACAAAAAACAGTGGTTGTTTAAATGTTGGTTATGTATTAATTATTTAATATATTATTATTGTTTAATATCTTATTATTATGTTGAATGTTGGTTATTGTTTTATTATTATGTTGTCATGTATGTTATGAATCTGTTGTTGTGTAATATCAGCTCAGAAACAACTGCCTACATAGATACAATGTAATCAGTGAAATACATTTAAATAAACTCTTTAAGGAGAGTACCTACCTGTGCGGTCAAAGGTCTTGTCACACTTGGGGCACTTGAGCGTCTTCTTGCTTACGCTCTGGATGATGACAGGAGCCAGTCCCTCTGGGTACACTGCTCCATAGTTAGAACCATTGGCAGCCTGACTATATACCTCCACCTCATTGACTGTGTGGTGTTCTGTTGTCTCCACCTCTGAACTCTCACTGCTCTCTCTTGCTCTCCGTACTAACGCACTTTGACGTTCCTCCACCATCTCCTCCTCCTCCCTCTCCTCTTCCGCCTCCTCACCCTCGGTTGGGGTGAGTGCATCTCCTGTGTCGGATATGTGCTTTGGTTTTCTCCCAACTTCTTCTTCTTCCTCGTCGTCTTCCTCTGTGGTGGTTGGGTCTCGACTAGCGGGGTCTTGATGTAGCGTCCCCTCTGTTGCGCCGGAGCTGTCCGCGTCACCTCTCTCCAATTTAGCGGGAACTCTCCTCCTGCGGGCAGACCTACGGGTCGTGGTTACCATGGTAGTAACCTCTTGATTGACCACCTTTTCTCTGGCGTCTACTTCGGTGTTGCTACTGTGGTTCCTGTTTAAATGGTTCTCCAGAGACTTCTTGTAGCAAAACGTGCGGCTGCAGAACGAACAAGGGTGGGCACCAGAATGGACTGGGCTTTGGACCCCGACACAGTCCGCTGGAAGGTCAGAAGCTATAGAGGTCTTCTCTGAGCTTGGTTCCCCCATGGACTTAACCTCCACTCGGGCAAGCGCTGGCCGGCCATCCCCCTCTCCTGCCAGGAGCTTCACTACATCCATCATGTCCAGGAAGCCGGCCGCTTCAGTCAGGGCAGGGACCTCGCTCTCGGGAATGACGCACTCGGCCGTGTAAAGGAGGCGCAGTAAGTGTTGGAACACGGAATCCTCCACGTGGTCGAGAATCACGTGATCGGCGGTTGGGTTTTTGGTCAGCTCGGCGTGGAAGTAGCTGCTACCGTGCGCCAACATGGCTTTGTGGGCCCTGTAGTGCTTCCCGCCCACACTGACGGAGACGTCACAGAACCTCTGCTTCGTTCGGTCCTCGTTTAGAAACTTGAGGAGGTTGTCGCCATGCTGCATCATGGTCAGGTGCCTCTTTTGTGATTGAGGAACTGTCTCTGAGTCAGTCATTGTATTGTTGTCCAGTGAGTCAATTTGCCCACTGGCACTAGCACGGACCTTTCCTCTTCTCTTTGGGGGTTGAGGTTGGTTGGGTTTTCTCGTCATCATTATGTTAAATGGGGAACCATTCAAAGAGTTCTGAAAAACAGACATAATTTCAAGAAACTGCCTATGTCAGTAGAAAGTTATGTTGTACATATGTTATTACACAGCCTGTAAGGCAAGGTGAGAAGTAACGACAGACGTAGCTTATAGATGCAGCTGATTAAACGTGTATACGTTACTGTTATAGCCAGCCTTTGATATTTTGGCTAATGTTTTGTGAAAGCCAATGTATGCAGTGACATGGGTGTATCAACAACTCAACCGCTGACAACGTTGTTATATCGCAAATTCGAGCCAACGTAGAATGCAGCCAACTCAATTCAGTTTTGATGTGCGTCAGCAGTTGGCTACAATGTTGCAGTCTCAAATTCGCTATCCACCTCAAGGACCCCTATGTTATGGTCTGTACAGCAGCCCCCCCACCCTACACCCCCCGAAGAGGAGAACGTTGACAAACGACCCTTACTGCCCCTTTGGGAAAGCATTCGTGCAAGTGAAATCATTTTCAAACCTACCTTAGAAGTGTAAGCACGCTAAGAAAAAAAACTAAATACATTTGTACATCTCTACTCTGAGATAAATAGAAAAATGACAATTTCCTGAATATCGCAAAACGCCCCACCTTCACATTCTTGGGGAAACGTCGCAAACAAACAACGCGCTCGTTCATTGGCTGTTTCAGCTTTTGTCCTCGAGCCCTTTGTGTAACAGTAATCAGAGAGAAATGTCACACAAAAAGCCGACCGAAACCCTTTGATATTTCTCTCATATTTATGCAGGTACGTGTAAATTGTTTTAAACGGTAACAGCCTTTGTGTGCTTTGTGTTCCTTGATAAAAGGTGAAGAATGTGCTGAACTGTATCACATTATTCGCCTATGCGAATTTATAGTGTATGTGGCATTGTGGGTATTGTAGTGAAATACGACCCAGGGAACCTGTATAGAGAGTTGTAGGATGAAAGGACTGTGAACGCCTTCATCTAACAGTCTCACAGCCATAACCCACTTAAAAATTAATAGAGGAGAATAATAAAAAATATTGATTAGGAAAAGGAATGATTGGAAACCCATGATAATAATCAAACCGTTCCTCAAACTGGTCTTCAACAGTATAGACTTCTTTAATGTTCTGCTCTTATTCACCCTTGTTTCAATGACCTACTTGCAATTTGGATTATGACATGTTATTTACATACATTAGACAACGTCATAATGTAATAATAATAATTAACATAATGTCATAATGTCAGCGTCAACACTGACCAATTAATCAGCGTCAACAAGTATGGCATGTAAAATCAATACCTCTGTGAGATTTACTGACATGCAAATGAACTCCCCATGTACAGTATGCTATTGTGGAAAAATGACCCCAGCCATTATCACCTTAACTGCACTAGCTTCATTCACTTCCGTCAATCTATAGAAATCCCATAACCTACTAGCTATACAATTGTAATGTTATAGCTGAAAAGGGGGAAATATGAAAAATGATTCACACTGACTCGTAGAATCAGTGACAAAATGAACATTTAGAACTGTATTTGTACTGGCCTTGGTTAAAGCTAAACATAAGATAATTAATCCATAGGTTATTTTCAATGTGTTGCCACATTTAATAACATAAATGCCAAGTAACAAACAACATGTACACTAAATAGCCATGTTCCTAACTGCTGTCATGCTCTAACTAGCACATGCGCCAAAGGAGACAGTATAAATTAAACCATTCATCACATCACATTCCCCAAATATTTATCAACGGTATGTTTACATTCAAACCCTGTCTACTGTTATTACATAATGTAGCGATCAAGATGACCATTTAAAATCACAAGTGAACCTTTCGAGTTAGAATAACCCATAAAGTACCTTCTGATCTTCTCAAAACAATTTTTATTATTCATTTTTTATTTAACCTTTATTTAACTAAAGCAAGTCAGTTAAGAACAAATTCTTATTTACAATGACGGCCTACCAAAATGCAAAAGGCCTCCTGCAGGGTAGGGGCTGGGATAAAAAAAAACATTTTTTGGGGGGGCAAAACACACACCATGACCGACAAGAAAGATAACACAACACTACAAAAAGAGAAACCTAAGACAACAACATAGCATGGCAGCAACACATGACAACACAACATAACAACAACATGGTAACAACACAACATGGTAGCAGCACAACATGGTAGCAGCAAAAACCATGGTACAAACATTATTGGGCACAGACAACAACACAAAGGGCAAGAAAGTAGAGTCAAAAATACATCACGCAAAGCAGCCACAACTGTCAGTAAGAGTGTCCATGATTGAGTCTTTGAATGAAGAGACAAAACTGTCCAGTTTGAGTGTTTGCTGCAGCTCGTTCCAGTCACTAGCTGCAGCGAACTGAAAAAAAGAGTGACCCAGGGATGTGTGTGCTTTGGGGACCTTTAACAGAATGTGACTGGCAGAACGGGTGTTGTATGTGGAGGATAAGGGCTGCAGTAGATATCTCATATAGGGGGGAGTGAGGTCTAAACGGTTTTTTTTTTATAAATAATCATCAACCAGTGGGTCTTGCAACGTGTATACAGAGATGACCAGTACCTGTAACTTAATTTTAAATGTAATAACTGCTCTGTGTGTTGCTAATCAACAAGTAAGCCCATAAACAGAAAAAACAACATTCAATGTCTCTTCTAACCATCTTCTTTCATTTTTTTCCTAACACATACACTACCGTTCAAAAGTCCCATAGAAAGGTCCTTGTTTTTGAAAGAAAGGCACATTTTCTATCCATTAAAATAACATCAAATTGATCAAAAATACAGTGTAGACATTGTTAATGTTTTAAATGACTATTGTAACTGGAATGCCAGTCACTCTGATAAAAAATAGAAAAGAATATAGGGCCTAGAGAGCTGCCCTGCTGTACACCACACTTTACATGTTTGACATTAGAGACGCTTCCATAAAAAAAAAAACTTTGAGATCTATTAGATAGATAGCTATGAGTCCACAGTATGGCAGAGGTTGAAAAGCCATAGCACTTACTTTTTTTCAACAACAGTTTATGGTCAGTAATATCAAAGGCTGCACTGAAATCTAACAGTACAGCTCCCACAATGTCAGGAGGTCTATGTGTAGCTGGTGTATAGGAGTCAGGCACAGGACAGCAGATATGAGTAAATAAACATATTTTACTCAACATATAATAAATGTAATACAAAAACAGAGCCCACAATAACAGACCTTCCCACATAGAAACAATCACTCACAAACAAACATGGGGGAACAGAGGGTTAAATAATGAACAGGTAATTGGGGGATTGAAACCAGGTGTGTAAGACAAAGACAAAACAAAAGGAAAATGAAAAGTGGATCGGCGATGGCTAGAAGCCCGGTGACGTTAACCGCAGAACGCCGCCCGAACAAGGAGTACCCCCCCCCCCCCCCCTCTTGACCCCACCGGCTCCAGCAGAGCGCCGACACCGACCTCGGGGATGACCCGGAGGGCGAGGCACAGGGCGATCCGGACGGAGACGGTGGAAATCCCGGAGCAACGAAGGTTCCAGGACGTCCTCCACGTCCTTCACCGGCACCCAGCATCTCTCCTCCGGACCGTACCCCTCCCACTCCACGAGGTACTGAAGGCCCCTTGCCCGACGCCTCAAGTCCAGGATGTCTCGAACAGCATACGCCGGGGCCCCCTCGATGTCCAGAGGGGGTGGAGGAACCTCCCGCACCTCAGCTTCCTGGAGTGGACCAGCCACCACCGGCCTGAGGAGAGACACATGGAACGAGGGATTAATGTGATCTGGGGGAAGCTGTAACCTGTAGCTTACCTCCTTCAGTCTCCTCAGGACTTTAAATGGCCCCACAAACCGCGGACCCAGCTTCCGGCAGGGAAGGCGGAGGAGCAGGTTTCGGGTCGAGAGCCAGACCCGGTCCCCCGGTGCAAACACCGGGGCCTCACTGCGGTGGCGGTCGGCGCTCGCCTTCTGCCGCCTCACTGCCCGTTGCAGGTGCACATGGGCGGCGTCCCAGGTCTCCTCCGAGCGCTTAAACCATTCATCCACCGCAAGAGCTTTGATCTGGCTCTGATGCCACGGTGCCAGAACAGGATGATACCCCAGTACGCACTGGAAAGGAGAGAGACTGGCGGAGTGAGTTTTGGGCCATCTTTGCCCAGGGGTTGAACGCCACCCACTCCCCCGGCCGGGCCTGGCAATATGACTGCAGAAACCTACATCCCGTTACTCTCAGGTGAAAACCTGAGGTGAGGCTGACCGAGACGCCCAGACGTTCCATGAACGCTCTCCAGACCCTAGATGTGATCTGGGGACCCCGATCAGAGACTATATCCTCAGGCACCCCATAGTTTTAATTTTAATTTATAATTTTACCTTTCTTTAACCAGTCAGTTAAGAACAAATTCTAATTTTCAATGACGGCCTAGGAACAGTGGGTTAACTGCCTGTTCAGGGGCAGAACGACAGATCGACCTTGGCAGCTCGGGGGTTTGAACTTGCAACCTTCCGGTTACTAGTCCAACGCTCTAACCACTAGGCTACCCTGCCAGAAGACGTGAGTGAACAGGGCCTCTGCAGTCTATAGGGCTGTAGGGAGACCGGGCAAAGGGAGGAGACGGCAGGACTTAGAAAACCAATCCACAACGACCAGGATCGTGGTGTTGCCCTATGATGAAGGAATGTCTGTCAGGAAGTCCACCGACAGGTGCGACCACGGCCGTTGTGGGTTGGGGTTGTAACTTCCATCTGTGCAGGTGCCAGGGAGACTTGCACTGGGCGCACACCGAGCAGGAGGAAACATAAACCCTCACGTCCTTGGCCAAGATGGACCACCAGTACTTCCCACTAAGTTAACGCACTGTCCGACCGATGCCAGGGTGACCAGAGGAGGGTGACGTGTGGACCAAATATATAAAACAGTTGAGGACAGCAGACGGAACGTACAGGCGCCCAGCTGGACACTGGGGGGGAGTGGGCTCTGTGCGTAACTATGTCCGCGTCCAACAAGTATGGGAGTGTGATCCATGGACCGCTCCTCTGTGTCATACATCCGGGACAGTGCGTCTGCCTTAGTGTTCTGGGAACCTGGTCTGTAGGAGTGAAAACAAAACGGGTAAAGAACATGGCCCACCTTGCCTGGCGAGGACTCAGTCTCCTCGCCGCCCAGATGTACTCCAGATTGCGGTGGTCAGTCCAGATGAGAAAAGGGTGTTTTGCCCCCTCAAGCCAATGTCTCCACGCCTTCAGAGCCTTGACAACAGCCAACAGCTCCCGGTCCCTCACGTCATAATTTCGCTCTGCCGGGCTGTGCTTCTTCGAAAAGAAAGCACAGGGGCGGAGCTTTGGTGGCGTGCCAGAGCTCTGAGAGAGCACGGCTCCTATCCCTGCCTCGGATGCGTCCACCTCCACTATGAATGCCAAAGAAGGATCCAGATGAGCCAGCATGTGAGCCGCGGTAAACAGGTGACCAAAAGCCTTGACTGCCTCAGCCGACCACTGCAGCCGCACCAGTCCCCCCTTCAGCAGTGAGGTAATGGGAGCCGCTACCTGACCAAAACCCAGAATAAACCTGCGGTAGTAGTTGGAAAACCCCAGAAACCGCTGCACTTCCTTTACCGTGGTGGGAGTCGGTCAATTACGCACGGCTGCAATGCGGTCACTCTCCATCTCCACCCCTGAAGTGGAAATGTGGTACCCTAGGAAGGACTGTTGGAACATTTCTCAGCCTTGACGTACAGCTCCAACAGTCGACCAAGCACTCTGCGCACCCGGAACACATGCTCGGTGCTTTTAGCGGAGTATATCATCGAACATCTGATTTGAAAATCATGGGCATTAATATGGAACCCCTTTGCTGCTATAACAGGACACTGATTGACTCTAGATAATAACTTGCTTGGGCTAAGAAACACAAGCAATGGACATTAGACCGGTGGAAATCTGTCCTTTGGTCTGATGAGTCGAAATTTGAGATTTTTGGCTCCAACCGCAGAGTAGGTAAACCGATGATCTCCGCATGTGTGGTTCCCACCGTGAAGCATGGAGGAGGAGTTGTGATGGTGTGGGGGTGCTTTGCTGGTGACAGTGATTTATTCAGAATTCAAGGCACACTGCGCGATGAGACAAGGACATCCCTACCGACCAAGCCCTCCCTAACCCGGACGACGCTAGGCCAATTGTGCGTCGCCCCACGGACCTCCCGGTCGCAGCCGGTTACGACAGAGCCTGGGCGCGAACCCAGGGACTCTGATGGCACAGTACAGCGACCTTAACCACTGCGCCACCCGGGAGGCCCTTTATCTACCTCACTTGCTTTGGCAATGTTAACATATGTTTCCCATGCCAATAAAGACCCTTGAATTGAATTGAATTGATTTGAGAGGAGAGAGAGAGAAAGAGAGAGAGAGAGAGAGAGAAAGGGAGAGAGTGACAGAAAAAGAGAGAGAGCAAGAGGAGAGAGAGAGACAGGGAGAGAGAGAGACCAATGAACAAGTCCACACAGAGAGTCACAGTACCCTGATGTAGGCAAGTATGTATTAGGTGGCTGTGTTTTAACCTTAACCAATATGCTAATAGAATACTGTAAAGGATTTTACTGAATGGTACCCTAACTTCCAACGTGTGTGTGTGTGTTTTTGTGTGTCTATAACATCAGTTCACTAAATCTTTGAAACCAGTTGATAAAGGAATTTATATGTTTAAAGTATTGACTAAAGTCAATACTATATGAAATCATATAAGTGTATGAAATGTGTTAGTCATAATTTAATAATGTATGTGACTAGACCATTGTGTTACTATTTCGCAATATGAGCTGGGTAGAGTTGAGACATTCAAGGCCAACTGAACTGTCGACGTGTGATAACTCTGAAAACTGACAACAGGAAAGAGGGCCCTTTCAAGGCCCCTCAAATCTAGGGAGGAGAGAGAGTGTGTGTGTGTGTGTGTGTGTGTGTGTGTGTGTGTGTGTGTGTGTGTGTGTGTGTGTGTGTGTAGGTGGGGGTGGGAGTTATAAAATGACTGTGTTTGCATTTTTTACCTCAGGGTACTCTCTGAATAAAGGATTGATCTATTGCAGACTGGGGGCTTTGTCTAATTGTTCATTAACCAGGGTCTTACAAACTTCTGGGAATTGGTCAAAGCTGTAGTGATAGTTGAGTTCAACCATTGGGATAAAAATTCTCGTGACACCAGTGTACTATCAAAGTACTAAAACATTTCGCCACACCCACAATAACATCTGCTAAACATGTGTATGTAACAAATTTGATTTGATTTGATTTGAATTATAGGCTATATCAGTACTCCTCCTACTATAGGCTGTCTTATAGTTAGGATTGTTTTGTTTTGTTGTATTAATGGATTTTTGGGGGGTCTTCAGGTCACCATGAGACAGCCTAAATTAAATTCAAGTTCATTTTAAAAACTCATAATCGGTGAGGTAGGTTCTAGTCTCTTATGTAAGCCTTCGTGTTACTAGACTAATGGAGATGTTTGCTGTTGCTCAAATTAGTCCTGTGAACTCCTTGGCTAGCACTCCTTTTGTAAGACATTTTAAGTACATTAGCTTAATCCCAAATAGGCTATCTAGCTCGTAGTGATCCCGAGTGACTGGACTGGGCAGCCATTCATCCATGGGGGAAACACAAGAAGCTGATATCTGTTGTAATGGCTTCCAAACAACTTCTGTGAAATGCAATGGAGTCATTTACCGATATTCCGATTTCTACTGATTAGGAGGACTGGCCAAGGACCATGTTGAGAGTCAACGTGTATGTTTGGATTTCGTGGTTACTCTATACAGGTAATTTAGCTCTCTTGTTCGTAGTGAGTTTGTTGTTGTTGTTGTTGTTCTCTGTGAGGTTTCCTGTGAGGATATACAGTGCACAGAACAGAAAAGTGTTACAAAGAGAATATCAAATTGTTTTATCACGCTAATATTTTCATCAACAGTTTTATGTTCTTTATGACTTGCTTTCTATAGTGTTCAAACTAAACGTCACGAAATAAACTACAAATATCTATTTCTATAATTAAAGCTATTATTTGATTGGTTGATACAGGAAAAGTAGTACAAGTGAACATATCAACCAATTAATTAAACCAATTAATTAAATTAATGTTATACTTCCCTACATATAGACGTGTATTTAACTAGGTAAATGTGGATATATTTGAAAGGAAAATAAAGATTTTAAAAAACAAACTAGTAATCAATGGCATGACATGTGGCAAACTTTTGAATTCATGTTTTCAATGTTTTCAATCTCTTGGTATGGCCAAATTCACATGAAGGAAAAAGAAAAACGGATTCATATCAATAACATATTAATTCCACATAGATAAAAAAAAGAAAAAAAAATGGCCAACTGATTTTAATGCAGGAAGCAAAGATATCTGATTGTTTACATATCTACACAGGTGCCATCTGTGAGGAGGACACTAACACATGTGAACTGCTACCGTGTCAGAATGGTGGCGTCTGCGAGAGCCATCATGGAGGCTACAGGTGCCTCTGCTCTCAACAGAGCCAAGATGGCCATCTGTACGGAGGTGAGAACTGTACAGTCGCCCTTCTGGGCTGCGATGGCAACCACTGCAAGAATGGCAGCATCTGCTCTCCCCTCTTCCTGAACGACCGCCACACCTACACCTGCACCTGCCGTGCGGGCTTCACCGGCTCCAACTGTCAGACGTCCACCATCTTCTCCTTCGAGACCAGCGGCTACATGTACGTGGAGACCCAGCTATCGGACCCTGAAGTACCTCTGAACGTCACCCTAAGCTTCAGGACGGACCGGCACGTCGGCACCCTCCTCCAGCGCCGGGTCGAAGACTTGCTGCTCACCATCGAGCTGGTCGACAGCCACTTACGCCTCAGCATGCTAAGAGGTCAAGAGTCAAGAAGGGCAGTGGTTCTGGAGCTACCGCAGAGCGTGTCGGATGGCCAGTGGCACACAGTGGAGGCCTGGCTGGGCAGTGAGGCGGAGGGAAGCGGGATCAGATTGCGTCAGTCCTCCTGTGATGAGGTGGGCTGCACCAAGGAGTTCCCAACCACCGAGACCCCCCTACTGGAGCAAGGCTCCGGCCTCTCCGAGTCCGGCTCAGTCCGTCACAGCCTCTTCCTAGGAGGTGTGGGACTGGGCTGGGGCTCCGGTGTGGTAGCAGGAAAGAGGATGCCTGAGGCTGCTGACCCTTCTGTCCCACTTGTCCCGCCTGCCCACTTCCTGGGCTGCTTTCGGGACGTGTTTGTGGAGTCACGGCTGGTGGTGCCTGCCCCCGCCAACTCACCGGCTCAGATCAACGTCACAGCGGGGTGCAGCGACAAGGACAAGTGTGACGACAACCCGTGTCAGAACCGGGGGCATTGCATAAACCAGGGATGGAGGAGCTATGTGTGTGAATGCTACAGACCATACAAGGGGACTACTGACTGTGCTGAGGGTAAGGCCTGGAGAGTGTTGTCTGAAAACACTGAAGATGTAGCAGTAAAACCAAAGTAAAGCAGAAACACTGTACAATATGAGAGCCACAGCTTCAGAATGTCATTTCAATGCAATAATACCACATATTATATTAGAGCAATGGTTATGTGCTTCTCCTAAAGCTTGGATAATGTAGCCAAGAACAATGGAAATGGTCATTTTTGCCTGATTTACAGGTCAACAGTTCAGCCTCAGGATCACTCCAAAATCTGGATGGCTGGATTTGTAATGTGGCACCGAACAGGTGGATAAAGTAGCCTGTGGTAGACTGCAAAGGAGCTTAGAGAACTAGTAAAAATAGCATATACAGTACACACACACACACACACACACACACACACACACACACACACTCATAAACACACATGTATGCGCACACACAGGTACACACACAGGTACACACACACAGGCACACATGAACGTACACACATAAACTCAAACACACAGAGGCAGAGAGAAGCAAATCAAATAACACCTGGCCTTAGGATTAAGGAAACATTTAAGGAGCCGACTGGGAGAGCTTTTACTTTCCAGAAAACAGGGGTTCCCAAGGACTCCCGCCACAACGCTTTAACGTGAGACCATGCTATTGTCTTTGTGTTTTGACACCATCTCTCTCTGTTAGTTCTTCATCTATGCATTAAATAATTGGGAGGACATAGTTTGCAACTTTATTTATTTTTCTAAAACTCTCTCTCTCTCTGTATCAACACAGAGTACATCACCGCCAAGTTCGGGTACGAGGACGTAGCAAGCTATGCCGTCTTCTCCTTGGACGATCCCCTGGGTTCTGGCACCATCACCATATCCATGTTTGTGCGTACCCGGCGCCCCAGTGGCCTTCTCCTGGTCCTGGCTAACAGCACCAGCCAGTACCTCCGCCTGTGGCTGGATGACGGCCGGGTCAAAGTTCAGGTGAACAATTTTGAGAGCCTGGCGGGAAGCAAAGTGGTCAGTGATGGCCACTTTCACTTGGTGACGGTGCAGCTGGAGGGCGACTCTGTGACCCTGTTCCAGTCGGCCCAGAGCCATGGAACCATTCCCATCCGGCCCGTGGTGGCGCAGCCAGGGGACCTGGTCTACGTTGGGGGCTTGTCTGACCAGAGAGCCTCGGCCTCCTTCGGGGGTTACCTGAAAGGCTGTATCCAGGACCTGAGAATAAACAATAAACGGCTGCAGTTCTTTCCCATAGGAACTTCAGTGGCCTCATACGGTGTGGAGGAGCTGGTCAACGTCACACAGGGATGTATGAGTGACAACGTCTGCAGTGTGAGTAGCTGGACATACACTATACTATATACTACATACTATACTGACAAACCACAGTTGCCCCATGACAAACCACAGTATATACTACATACTATACTGATAAACCACAGTTGCCCCATGACTCAACACAGTTGCCCCATGACAAAACCCCAGTTGCCCCATGACAATGCCAGTTGCCCCATGACTCACCACAGTTGCCCCATGACAACACCACAGTTGCCTCATGACAATACCACAGTTACCTCATGACAACACCACTGAGTTTATAAACCCAAAGTTCCTAGCAGCCAATACTTCCTGGGATGACCGCGAAGCAGACCAAACAGACCATACTGGGATTTGGGGTTTGGGAAGTCAATGAAAGACTGAAATATAACTTCCTTAGAGTGACAGACACATCTAGCCGCACTGCTAAATGTCCCTATCCTGTGCACTTTAACATTCATTCGCAACAAACATTTAGCCTTGTTCAAATAATTACCCCGTTTTACCATTTTGGCTTTGTGCAGCTCTTTTCTGGTGGCTAGGTGTTCTTGGCACATTCTATTACCCTTAATCTGGAGGGGTTTTGGATGATATCACCTCTGTCCAGCATGTAGGCGAAATGGATTTCCCTAACTCTAAATATTATGGTAAAATGTACTATGCACATATGAGTATCTTTACAGCCTACCTGCCTTGTATATTTGGAACTGGCCATTCCCTTCTGAGTGCCATGCTTTTGGCTTTAGTTAACCCTTGATATGAGTTGCTGTCACGTTCTGACCTTAGTTCCTTTGTTATGTCTTTGTTTTAGTTGGGTCAGGGCGTGAGTTGGGGTGGGTAGTCTATGTTCTTTTTTCTATGTTGTGTTTGGCCTGGTATGGTTCTCAATCAGAGGCAGGTGTCGTTCATTGTCTCTGATTGAGAATCATACTTAGGTAGCCTTTTCCCACCTGTGTTTTGTGGGTGATTATTTTGTGTCTTCACCAGACAGGACTGTTTCGTTGTCGTTTCGTTCTTTCACTTTGTTGTTTTGTTATTCAGTTGATTTATTAAATATTAACATGGACACATACCACGCTGCGCATTGGTCCGATCTTGACTACTCCTCAGAGGAGGACGAATTACGTTACAGAATCACCCACCCACCAACCAAGGACCAAGCAGCTTGATATCGGGCAGCAGCGATCTCTGGACTCATGGACATGGGAGGAGATTTTGGACGGAAAAGGGCCCTGGGCACAGGCTGGGGAATATCGCCGCCCCAAGGCAGAGCTGGAGGCAGCGATATGAGGAGGCAGCACAGCAGCGCGACAGACACGAGAGGCAGCCCCAAAAACATTTGGGGGGGGGGGACACGGGGAGTGTGGCAGAGTCAGGTTGGAGACCTGAGCCCACTCCTCATGCTTACCGGAAGAAGCACAGTACTGGTCAGGCACCGTGTTATGCGGTCAAATGCAAGGTGTCGCCAGTACGCGCTCATAGCCGGTGGGCTATAGGCCAGCACCCCGCAAGTGCCAAGCGAGAGTGGGCATCCAGCCAGGGCGTGTTGTGCCAGCCCAGCGTGTTTGGTCTCCAGTACGCCGTTTCGGCCCAGGGTATCCTGCGCCGGCGCTGCGTGCTGTGTCTCCGGGGCGCTGGGAGGGTGCAGTGCGTCCTATGCCTGCGCTCCGCCCGTGCTGGGCGAATGTGGGTATTGAGCCTAAGGGAGAGGTGCGAGTGGTATGCAGAGGATCTCCAGTGCTCACCCACAGCCTGGTTTAACCTGTGCCTGCACTCTGGATGGTCCCGGGCTGAAATGGTGATCCAGCCGGGAGGAGTGGTGCCAAGGCTGCGCACCAGGGCTCCAGTGCTCCCCCACAGCCCGGTCCATCCGGTGCCTCCTCCAAGCAGCAGGCCTCCTGTAGGTCTCCTCAGTCTGGTGGGTCCTGTGGCAGCCCCACGTACCAGGCTGTCTCTCCGTCTCCTCCCTCCAGATTCATCCGTCTGTCCTGAGCGGCCAGAGCCGCCCATCTGTCCTGAGCTGCCAGAGCCGCCAATCTGTCCTGAGCTGCCGGAGTCGCCCGTCTGTCCTGAGCTGCCGGAGTCGCCCGTCTGTCCTGAGCTGCCGGAGTCGCCCGTCTGTCCTGAGCTGCCGGAGTCGCCCGTCTGTCCTGAGCTGCCGGAGTCGCCCGTCTGTCAAGAGCTGCCGGAGTCGCCCGTCAGTCAGGAGCTGCCGGAATCGCCCTTCACTCCAGCGCTGCCAGAATCGCACTTCACTCCCGCCTGTCTCATTCCAACGACGATCGTTACAGTTGCTGCTCCTCTGCTATGTAGACGTCAGTTATATTTTATGTTGAGGCTTTAGAAAAGTTTACTTTTATTAATTTACAGACATTATAATATTTTATGCAACTTTATGGCTTGAATCCTCTTACATTGTTAATAACTTAAAGTTTGGGGAAATAAAAACCCTACTACAGTGTTTGCACCCTACTTTGTTGTCTCATTGCCTGCTTGGTCCTTAACCTTCACATAGCAGTTCATTTTCTCTAATTTCCGCGCATGATCGAAGCTAGTTAACATCGCCATGACATTGCCTACAAGTGTGATGGGGGGTTCTATTTGAGAATCAGTTTCTGGAGCTCTGCAAGTATATTCTCTTTGACAACATACAGTTGAAGTCAGAAGTTTACATACACTTAGGTTGGAGTCATTAAAAATCGTTTTTCAACCATTCCACAAATTTCTTGTTAATAATTTTGGCAAGTCGGTTAGTGTCACGTCCTGACCTTAGTTCCTTTTTTATGTCTCTATTTTAGGTTGGTCAGGGCGTGAGTTGAGGTGGGCATTCTATGTTTTGTTCTATGTTTGTATTTCTAGGTGTTTGGCCTGGTATGGTTCCCAATCAGGGGCAGCTGTCAATCGTTGTCTCTGATTGAGAACCATACTTAGGCAGCCTGTTTTCGCCCTTGAGTTGTGGGTAGTTGTTTTCTGTCTCTGTCCCAGACAGGACTGTTTCGTTTGTTCCGTTTTGTTCTTTTTGTTCTAGTGTTCAGTGTAATTAAAAGATCATGAACACGTACCGCACTGCACCTTGGTCCTCTCCTTGTTCCACCAACGACAACCGTTACAGTTAGGACATCTACTTTGTGCATTTCACAAGTCATTTTTCCAACAATTGTTTACAGACAGATTATTTAACTTAAAATTCAAGGTGTCACAATTCCAGTGGGTCAGAAGTTTACATACACTAAGTTGACTGTGCCTTTAAACAGCTTGGAAAATTCCAGAAAATTATGTCATGGCTTTAGATGCTTCTGATAGGCTAATTGACATAATTTTAGTCAATTGGAGGTGTACCTGTGGATGCATTTCAAGGCCTAACTTCAAACGCAGTGCCTCTTCGCTTGACATCATGGGGAAATCAGCAAAAACCTCAGAAAAAAAATTGTAGACTTCCACAAGTCTGGTTCATCCTTGGGAGCAATTTCCAAACACCTGAAGGTACCACGTTCATCTGTACAAACAATAGTACGCAAGTATAAACACCATGGGACCACGCAGACGTCATACCGCTCAGAAAGAAGTTTTGTCTCCTAGAGATGAACGTGCTTTGTTGTGAAAAGTGCAAATCGATCCCAGAACAACAGCAAAGGACCTTGTGAAGGTGCTGGAGGAAACAGGTACAAAATTATCTATATCCACAGTAAAACAAGTCCTAAATCGACATAACCTGAAAGGCCACTCAGCAAGGAAGACGTCACTGCTCCAAAACCACCATAAAAAAAGCCAGACTATGGTTTGCAAATGCATATGGGGACAAAGATCGTACTTTTTGGAGAAATGTGGTCTGGTGAAACAAAAATAGAGCTGCTTGGCTGTAATGACCATCGTTATGTTTGGAGGTAAAAGGGGAGGCTTGCAAGCCGAAGAACATGATCCCAACTATGAAACACGGGGTGGGGTGTTGTGGGGGTGCTTTGGGAGTGCTTTGCTGCAGGAGGGACTGGTGCAGTTCACAAAGTAGATGGCATCATGGGGGAGGATAATTATGTGGATATATTGAAGCAACATCTCAAGACATGTTAAAGCTTGGTCGCAAATGGGTCTTCCAAGTAGACAGTGACCCAATCATACATCCAAAGATGTGGCAAAATGGCTTAAGGACAACAAAGTCAAGGTATTGGAGTGGCCATCACAAAGCCCTGACCTCAATCCTATAGAACATTTGTGGGCAGAACTGAAAAAGCGTGTGCGAGCAAGGAGGCCTACAAACATGACTCAGTTACACCAGCTCTGTCAGGAGGAATGGGCCAAAATTCACCCAACTTACTGTGGGAAGCTTGTGGAAGGCTACCTGCAACGTTTGACCCAAGTTAAACAATTTAAAGGCAATGCTACCAAATACTAATTAAGTGTATGTAAACTTCAGACCCAGTGAGAATAATAAAAAAACATTTAAAGCTGAAATAAATAATTCTCTCTACTATTATTCTGACATTTCACATTCTTAAAATAAAGTGGTGATCCTAACTGACCTGAGACAGGGAATTTTTACTCTGATTAAATGTCAGGAATTGTGAAAAAATTTGTTTAAATGTATTTGACTATAAGGTGTATGGGAACTTCCGACTTCAACTGTAGTTGCCCAATGACTCTGCACAACCTCCCCATGACAACACAGTTGCCCCATGACATTTTCCATGACAAAGTCAACTGCTTGACATAGTTATTATTTGTCTCCTCCAGAACATCCCATGTCTGAACGGCGGAGTGTGCTACTCCATGTGGGACGACTTTATCTGCAATTGCCCACCCAACATTGCAGGGCGGCGCTGTGAGGTGGTCAAGTGGTGTGAGCTGTCTCCGTGCCCCTCGACCGCAGCCTGCCAGACCCTCTCACAGGGCTTTGAGTGTGAGTTCCTAGTTCGGGAACCCCTTTCTGAAGAGATTATCAATCAAGCAATGTAATCCATTCTGCAAAAATCAAAAGTCAAATTTTACTATTACTCATATCAATGTTTCTCAAACCTCTCTTTTAATACCGCCTGCAAGGTCCAGTTACACTATATTTATAATTGTATGTGGACACCCCTTTAAATTAGTAGATTTGGCTATTACAGTCACACCGTTGCTGACAGGTGTATAAAATTGAGCACACAGCTATACAATCTCCATAAACAAACATTGGCAGTAGAATGGACTGTCTGAAGAGCTCAGTGATTTTCAATGTGGCACCGTCATAGGATGCCACCTTTCCAACAAGTCAGTTCGTCAAATTTCTGCCCTGCTGGGGCTGCTCCGGTCAACTGCAAGTGCTGTTATTGTGAAGTGGAAACATCTAGCAGCAACAACAGCTCAGCCACACAAGCTAGGCCACACAAACGGGATCGCCGAGTGTTGAAGGAAATATCGTCTGTCTTCAGTTGCAACACTCACTACAGAGTTCCAAACTGCCTCTGGAAGCAACGTCAGCACAATAACTGTTCGTCGGGAGCTTCATGAAATGTGTTTCCATGGTCGAGCAGCCGCACACAAGCCTAAATGTCGGCTGGAGTGGTGTAAAGCTCACCGCCATTGGACTCTTGTTCTCTGGAGTGATGAATCACACTTCACCATCTGGCAGTCCGATGGACGAATCTGGGTTTGGAGGATGCCAGGAGGACACTACCTGCCCCAATGCATAGTGCCAACTATAAAGTTTGGTGGAGGAGGAATAATGGTCTGGGGCTGTTTTTCATGGTTTGGCTAGGCCCCTTAGCTCCAGTGAAGGGAAATCTTAACGCAACAGCATACAATGATTCTGTGCTTCCGACTTTGTGGCAACAGTTTGGGGAAGGCCCTTTCCTGTTTTAGCATGAAAATGTCCCTGTGCACAAAGCGAGGTCCATTCAGAAATGGTTTGTTGAGATCAGTGTGGAAGAACTTGACTGGCCTGCACAGAGCCCTGACCTCAACCCCATCTAACACCTTTGGGATGAATTGGAACACCGACTGCGAGCCAGACTTAATCGCCCAACATCAGTGCACAACCTCACTAATGCTCTTGTGGCTGAATGGAAGCAAGTCCCCAAAGAAATGTTCCAACATCTAGTAGAAAGCCTTCCCAGAAGAGTGGAGGCTGTTATAGCAGCAAAGGGAGGATCAACTCCATGTTAATGCCCAGGATTTTGGAATGAGATGTTTGACGAGCACGTGTCCACATACTTTTGGTCATGTAGTGTATTTGACCTAATCCAGTATCAGTGCACCTGATTCAATTACCGGTAGTTCACTAATCATCAAGCCCTTCATTAGCTGAATCCACTCTGCTTGACGAGTTGAATCATGTCTGCTTAATTAGTTGAATTAAGTTCGCTGTACTTAAATAGATACGTGGAACTGGCTGGGGGTTCTTGAAGAGAGGCCAGGGAAACATAGACATGTAGCAATTTCTTCTCTGTATTTGGCGTATTCTATATAGAGCAGACTAGTATGTCGGCCTATTCAGTGTGTATCCACTGAATGGGCTGTTGATTATCCTCCCTGTGTTTCCTTATCTGAGGGCTTAACTAGAGTAAAGGTAAATACAGTAGAGACTTAGGGCAGAAGGAGAAGCCCAACACAGAATTCCCATGAGCCAATGAGCCAAGTTTATCCCCCCAGATTAACCATACCACCACATGATTCAAGAGGTTAAGGTACCAGAATTGTTTCAAGTAATGCTCCTATTTGTTCAATAGGCAATTAAAAGATAAGGTCTCTATATGGTTCCTTACCCTGAAAGTAGTCTATGGGCTAGGAGAGACTGTAATCCATGGTGTGGATTTCTTTAAACAGCCACCTTTAACTTCAGTAACTTTGCCCAGGGCTAACCACAAATCAATGGGAGAGATGGGGGCAACGGTTAATGACTCAGTTACTTGAAAGGGGTTTTAGCCCAAAATGTTGAACATTGCACTTGCCCCATCTCTCTCGTTGATTTTTGGTTGCTTCTTGTGCCACTGAGGATATTTCAGTTACAGATTTCGTTGTTTTAAGCCTCTTCTGTTTTGCATCCCAGGTGTGTCCAACGTGACACTTCGGAATGACAGCATACTTTCCTACAGAGGCAACGGAAAGATCAGGCACCACCTCAGCAGCGTCCTCCTAAGTGTGCGAACCAGACAAACGAACGCCACCCTCCTACACACCAAGAAAGGCTCTGAGTTCATCACCATCTCCCTCCAGGACTCTCACCTCCTGCTAGAACTACAGGCCGGTGGTGGTGAGGCCTCCCCCAAGCTCACTGCCCAGAGCCGGGGCCTGGTCAGCGACGGCAAGTGGCACATGGTGGAGCTCTCCATGGAAGCCCCGGATCTACAGACCTCCAGGTGGATCATTGTCCTGGATGGGGGAAGAGATGGAGTAGAGGAGGAGCATGTTGTGTCCAAAGTCGCCTCTGGGAGCCTGGCCTTCCTCAGGGAGGGAGTGGACATCCTCCTGGGAGGTCTGGGGCCAGAGGCTGGGGGGAATTTGGATGGATGTCTGGGCCCTGTCCAGATCGGGGGGCTCCCACTGCCCTACTATGGAGATACTGACCTGAACCTTCCCAGGCCCCAAGAAGGGCAGTTTGTGAGGACCCCCAGTGCCGTCACCCCCCTATATGGCTGCCGGGGGGCTAGTGTGTGCACGCCGAACCCTTGTCTAAACCATGGGGTGTGTGAGGAACTCTTTGACCTCTCCCTCTGCAGGTGCCCTCCTGAGTGGATGGGGCCACAATGCCAGAATGACGTGGACACCTGCGCCGTCAAGCCCTGTGTCCATGGCAACTGCAGTGTGTTGGGGGAGGGATATCTATGTGCGTGTGAGCCGGGGTATGGGGGGACCAGGTGTGAGAAGGACGTGGACACGTGTGAGAACAACAAGTGCGGCCCGGAGGCCACCTGTCTCAGAGGCCTCCTGAACTATGCCTGCCACTGCCCCAGGAACATGACCGGGCCCTTCTGCGAGTAAGTCTCAAACGCTTCCCATATTCCCCCCCAACCTTAACCCATCCTAACCCTAATTTATCTTAAAGAACATAGAACAAATCAAAAAACAAATCTGCAAGAACTAAACAAAACAATCCAAAGCTATAACTCAATTGTGTATGAGTTATTGCATATGTCACATCATATGTCAAGGGTAATATGAACACAATTTTTTAAATTTTACCTTTATTTAACTAGGCAAGTCAGTTAAGAACAAATTCTTATTTTAAATGACGGCCTAGGAACAGTGGGTTAACTGCCTGTTCGGGGGCAGAACGAAAGATTTGTACCTTGTCAGCTCGGAGGTTTAAACTTGCAACCTTCCGATTACTAGTCCACTGCTCTAACCACTAGGCTACCCTGCCGCCCCAAATGGATGCCTGATTAATCATTCTCTTTTAGTGAAAAGGTGCCAGAAGTCCCATGGTACATCGAAAAGATACCGTAAGTTATTTCAAGTTCTTTCAAGTAATTTTAAATGATATCCTCTCAAGCCAATACTAGCTCACATCTGTGGTGATTAGACACATCAACTTAATCAACTAACAATTCTGTTTGAGCCATTTCGCCAGCTATCAAACTCCTAACTGTCAGGTAACTGATGCTTGTATGTTTGTGTCGCTGAACTCTAGATACCCCAACCTGCCCACGTCCGTGTGTCCTGGAGACAGATGGAATTACAGCTGCTTCAACGGGGGGAACTGCTCTAAGCAAGACTACACCTGTGACTGTCTGCCCGGTTTTATAGGGCAATGGTAAGCCATGAATATAAACAATAGTAAATCTGTAGTAAACACTTGTGTCAATGAATTTCAATGAAACCTAAGGGTAATTACTATGTAATTCAGGCATTCTTGAAAATCTGGACAATCCTTGTCCTAAGCAAAGGATTCCAATTTCAACCTCGGAAACTCAAAATGTTAGAAACTTGGATCTGAAAACGGATCTCATGTAGTTTATTGGAATAAACCTTTGTGACTTCGAAGAATATGTATCTTAAAACTGTGACTCCTTAAAGATGTGTCCCAAGGTTTGGTAAACTCCATCAGATTTGTCAAACATCCTAAATTATTGAGGAATGAGCAGGGTCAACTTCCTTAATTTCATGTTTACATATAGTGTAACAAGACAACTCAGGGTCCGGAAAGTTCTCTACTTTTGATAGATTTAAACAAATTATATTGATATCACCATGGTAAACAAAAAACATTACCTGTCAACTCCCTCTCCCTTGAAGATTTAGATAGAATATTAATGATCAAATATGTTAATTTTAATTAGGTTTTAGAGTCATAAAGCAAATGGAAATAAAACAAAATTGCTACTCAGTATACCACATGAATGAAGAAGAAAAATGATTGTACCAATTTTTATTATATAGGGGCGTGGTTAAGTATTAGCATAGATAGACAGAACACTACCTAATCCCTAGGAGGCAGCAGCAACCAACTGCAGATGCTGTGCCTAGCCTTGATAATTGCACAGGTGTGGGTAATTAAAAATTATCGGCAATCAGTAAGAGAGAAGTGTCCAGAAGCCTCTTGGGCTGCCAGTGTTTGTTTTGGGGTTATCTTTTTGGAGCATGAATTTTTTAAATTTAGTTTTTTGTACATATTTATTTTGTTAACAATTCAATAGCCTGCTTGGGCTGGCCGACCCAGGAGTCAGGATGGAGGAGGCCCAGGACCTAGGTAAGGTTGCTGTCTCCTGGAGGCAAATGCATACAACACAGTCCGTATACTCCGACGTCTCTCATAAATCTACACACAAGAAAATGACGCCCGGAGCAGAAGGCAGATGTTTTACATGCCACCAACCGATTGTGTTTTTTTGCTCATTTTTAACTTATTTTTTACTCATTCTGTACATAATGTTGCCGCTACCGTCTCTTATGACCGAAAATAACTTCTAGACATCAGGACTGCGATTCCTCACCACGGACTAGCAGAATCCTTTTTCTTCTTTCACGACTCAAAACAAACCCGAGGCGGAGGATATACGGCTCCCTCGGGAACAGGCCCAAATCCCCATGATCTGTGTGAAGAGGAGGTGGAGAAAGAGAGGCCAGAAAGCGGGGTGCCTGCTGAGAATTCGAAAGTGATCGATTAAACCCCACTATCCCTCAATTCTGCAAGTAAACGTGCAATCTTTGGACAATAAAATCGACGGGTTACGGAGAAGGTTAAACTACCAACGGGACATTAAAAACTGTAACATCTTATGCTTCATGGAGTCGTGGCTGAACGACGACAATATCAACATACAGCTGGCTGGTTATACGATGTACTGGCAGGATAGAACAGCAGCGTCTGGTAAGACAAGGGGCAGCGGACTATGTATTTTTGAAAATAACAGCTGGTGCACAATATCTAAGAAAGTCTCGAGCTATTGCTCACCTGAGGTTGAGTATATCATGATAAGCTGTAGACCACACTACCTACCGAGAGGGATCTCATCTTTATTCTTTGTAGCTGTTTTACATACCACCTCAGTCAGAGGTTGGCACTAAAATAGCATGAATGAGCTGTATTCCGCCATAAGCAAACAAGAAAACACTCACCCAGAGGTGGCGCTCCTAGTCGGAGACTTTAATGCAGGGAAACTTAAATCAGTTTTAACCAATTTTTTATCAGCATGTTAAATGTGCAACTAGAGTGAAAATAACTCTGGACCACCTATACTTCACACACAGAGACGCATACAAAGCTCGCCCTCCATTTGGCAAATCTCACCATAATTCCATCCTCCTGATTCCTGCTTACAAGCAAAAAATGTAAGCAGGAAGCACCAGTTACTAGAAAAATAAATGTGGTCAGATGAAGCATATGCTAAGCTACAGGACTGTTTTGCTAGCACAGACTGGAATATGTTCCGGGATTCCTCCAATGGCATTGAGGAGGATTCCACATCTGTCATTGGCTTCATCAATAAGTGCATTGATGACGTCCTCCCCACAGTGATCGTACGTACATACCCCAACCAGAAGCTATGGATTACAGGCAGCATCCACACTGAGCTAAAGGCTAGAGCTACCGCTTACAAGGAGCGGGACTCTAACCCGGAAGCTTATAAGAAATTCCTCTATGCCCTCTGACGAACCATTAAACAGGCACAGTGTCAATACAGGACTAAGATTGAGTCATACTATACCGACTCTGATCCTCGTCGGATGTGGCAGGGCTTGCAAACCATTACAGACTACAAAGGGAAGCACAGACAAGAGCTGCCCAGTGACATGGGCCTACCAGACGAGCTAAACTACTTATATGCTCGCTTTGAGGCAAATAACACTGAAACATGCATGAGAGCACCAGCTGTACTGGGAGACTGTGTGATCACGCTCTCCGCAGCCAATGTGAGTAACACCTTTAGACAGGTCAACATTCACAAGGCCACAGGGCCAGACAGATTACCAGGACATGTACTGCGAGCATGCGCTGACCAACTAGCAAGTGTCTTCACTGACATTTTCAACCTCTCCCTCAGATGACACAACAGTGGTAGGCCTGATCTCAGACAACAATGAGACAGCCTATAGGGAGGAGGTCAGAGACCTGGCCGTCTGGTGCCAGAACAACAACCTCTCCCTCAACGTGATCAAGACAAAGGAAATGATTGTGGACTACAGGAAAAAGAGGACAGAGCACGACCCCATTCTCATCGACAGGGGCTGTAGTGGAGCAGGTTGAGAGATTCAAGTTCCTTGGTGTCCACATCACCAACAAACTAACATGGTCCAAGCACACCAAAACAGTCATGAAGCGGGCATGACAAAACTTATTTTCCCCTTTTCAGTCTCCCTCAGGAGACTGAAAAGATTTGGCATGGGTCCTCAGATCCTCAATAGGTTCTACAGCTGCACCATCGAGAGCATGGTGGTTGCATCACTGCCTGGTATGGAAACTGCTCAGCACTACAGAGGGTAATGCGAACGGCCCAGTACATCACTGGAGCCAAGGTTCCTGCCATCCAGGACCTCTACACCGGGTGGTGTCAGAGGAAGGCCCTAAAAATTGTCAAAGACTCCAGCTACCCTAGTCATAGACTGTTCTCTCACGGTAAGTGGTACTGGAGCGCCATGTCTAGGTTCAAGAGGCTTCTAAACAGCTTCTAGCCCCAAGCCATAAGACTCCTGAGCATCCAGTCAAATGTCTACCCAGACTATATGTATTGACCCCCCCCTCTACACCACTGCCACTCTGTTGTCATCTATGCATAGTCACTTTAATAACTCTACCTACATCTACATACTACCTCAACTAACTGGTGCCCCCACACATCGACTCTGTACTGGCACCCTCCTGTAAATATTGTATTTTTTTACTGCTGCTCTTTAATTGCTTGTTACTTTTATCTCTTATTCTTATCCATATTTTTCTTAAACGGCGCTGTTGGTTAGGGGCTTGTAAGAAAACATTTCACTGTAAGCTCTACTACACCTGTTGTATTCAGAGCATGTGACTAATAAAGTTGGATTTGATTTGATTTGAAATGAACACATTAAATCAGGTTACAGACCATTTAGCTAGGCCTAGGACTCCTAGACTTAGAAAGTGTACCAAACTCAGTTGGCTAGCTAGTTGGTTTTGTAACACAATGTATATGTATATAATAATGTAATTAATATTATTAAAATATGCAATTCTTGTTAAATATATAACTAATATATAAGTATATTTCATGAAATCCCCCGTGTGTAACAGGTGTGAGGTAGACTTTGATGAGTGTGCGTCGGGCCCCTGTGAATACGGAGGCTACTGCCACAACCTCGTCAACCACTTCCTCTGTATATGTGAGATGAACTTCTCAGGTGACCAGTGCCAGATCGATGTCAGCGACTTCTACTTGTACCTGGCCTTGTTGCAATTCCAATATGTGTTCCAGCTCATGTCCTACCTTATCTTGCACCTCGACGATGGCCCAGAGATCGACTGGGGACAACTGCAAAGAGATGACGACTAGCGATCCATTGGAGCCAACATGGACAACTAGGAGCACATGAGAGCCAACATGGACAACTAGGAGCACATGAGAGCCAACATGGACAACTAGGAGCACATGAGAGACAACATGGACAACTAGGAGCACATGAGAGCCAACATGGACAACTAGGAGCACATGAGAGCCAACATGGACAACTAGGAGCACATGAGAGACAACATGGACAACTAGGAGCACATGAGAGCCAACATGGATAACAAAGGGCCATCGGGAACCAACATGGGCTACAAAGTGTTGATTGAATGTTCTGGGTAGCTGTTGCTCCCACTTCCTATGCACAGGTTTAGGATCCATTTACCCTCCCACAAACCTTACCTTAACTATTTACATATGTTATTAGACCATAAACAGATATGGCTCATTAATCCATACAGTCCAAATAATGATAATCCACACTTCTTTGAAATGATATATAATACTTTATCAAACCTACAAGCAATACAAGACTCTATTATTATGGTGGGAGATTATAATACAGTTTTAAATACCGCAATGGACCGTTAGGGAAATCACACAACAAACTATTACCCTCGTTCACTTAAGGAAATATCGAAATCATGGATATATTGGAACTAGTGGATATATGGAGACTTAAATATCCTGACCTAGTGACATATACATGGCGGAGGCTCAATCAAGCTAGTCGTCTTGACTACTTTCTTATGTCGTTCTCGCTAGCACTAAATGTTTTTTGTAAATTGATAGGGGACAGAATCAATTTTTAAATTGATAGGGGACAGAATGCGGTCGGACCATCAAATAATTGGCCTATAACATTACACTTACAGAATTTCCATGTGGGCAAGGATATTGGAAATTTAATCAAAGCCTATTGGATGATAACTTGCTTTTAACTAGGACAGAATAATTTAGAACTGACGTTTTCCGACATAACATACAGTTGAAGTCAGAAGTTTACATACACCTTAGCCAAATCCATTTAAACTCAGTTTTTCCACAATTCCTGACATTTAATCCTAGTAAAAAATTCCCTGTCTTATGTCAGTTAGGACCACCACTTTATTTTAAGAATGTGAAATGTCAGAATAATAGTAGAGAGAATGATTAATTTCAGCTTTTATTTCATTCATCACATTCCCAGTGGATCAGAATATTACATACACTCAATTAGTATTTGGTAGCATTGCCTTGCATTGCCATTTGCGACCAAGCTTTAACTTCCTGACGGATGTCTTGAGTTGCTTCAATATATCCACATAATTGTCCCTCCTCATGATGCCATCTATTTTGTGAAGTGCACCAGTCCCTTCTGCAGCCAAGCAACCCAACAACATGATGCTGCCACCCTCGTGCTTTACGGTTGGGATGGTGTTCTTCGGCTTGCAAGCTTCCCCCTTTTTCCTCCAAACATAATGATGGTCATAATGGCCAAACAGTTCTATTTCTGTTTCATCAGACCAGAGGACATTTCACCATAAATTACGATCTTTGTCCCCATATGCAGTTGCAAACCGTAGTCTGGTTTTTACATTGCGGATTTGGAGCAGTGGCTTCTTCCTTGCTGAGTGGCCTTTCAGGTTATGTCGATATAGGACTCGTTTTACTGTGGATATAGATACTTTTGTACCTGTTTCCTCCAGCATCTTCACAAGGTAATTTGCTGTTGTTCTGGGATTGATTTGCGCTTTTCGCACCAAAGTACGTTCATCTCTAGGAGACAGAACGCGTCTCCTTCCTGAGCGGTATGACGGCTGCGTGGTCCCATGGTGTTTATACTTGCATACTATTGTATGTACAGATGAACGTGGTACCTTCAGGCATTTGGAAATTGCTCCCAAGGATAAACCAGACTAGTGGAGGTCTACAAATTGTTTTCTGAGGTCTTGGCTGATTTCTTTTAATTTTCCCATGATGTCAAGCAAAGTGGCACTGAGTTTGAAGGTAGGCCTTGAAATACATCCACAGGTACACCTCCAATTGACTGAAATTATGTCACTTAGCTTATCAAAAGCTTCTAAAGCCATGACCCTCATTTTCTGGAATTTTCCAAGCTGTTTAAAGGCACAGTCAATTTAGTGTATGTAAACTTCTGACCCACTGGAATTGTGATACAGTGAATTATAAGTGAAATAATCTGTCTGTAAACTATTTTTGGGAAAATGATTTATGTCATGCACAAAGTAGATGTCCTAACCAACTTGCCAAAACTATAGTTTGTTAACAATACATTTCTGGAGTGGTTGAAGACCGAGTTTTAATGACTCCAACCTAAGTGTATGTAAACTTCCGACTTCAGATGTAGGTACAGCACATCCTCTTATTGTATGGGACACTTTTAAATGTCCCTTTAGAGGCCATGCAATGAAGTACTCATCTTTAAAACAAAGGCAATTTAGGTCAAAAGAGTCCATTTTTTAAAAGGAAATGGAAGGACTAACAGTAAAGATAGATACCAATAAAAACTGTACCATAGAGACACAGAATAAGTTAGAGGAAAAACAAAAAATAAATGGAGGAACTTGTTCAAGAAAGATCAAGTGTAATATATTATAAAATTTAAAGAGAACATGATGAAATATGGGTAAAAATGAACCAAATGATTTTTTAAATCTTCAACATAATAATGCTACCAAAATGACCCCGATAATTCACCAAACTATATTTTGAAAGAGGAAGCAAAGCACTTTAAGCATATGTTTTCATTTCAGTCTCCTCCATCTCCATTTTTTATTTGATTTATAATGTAAAATTAACAGCTGTACAGAAAGACTCATGTGAAGGCCAAATTACAGAGGAACTTCTTGATGCAATTAAAGCCTTTAAGTCCAGGAAAACTCCAGGGCTGGATGGTCTACCAGTTGAGGTATACCAATCCTTTTGTGATGTACTCAGAGGACCGTTATTATCATGTTTTATACACTCCTATAAAAATTGTAGATTATCAGATACTCAACAAGAAGGTCGGATTTCATTATTACTGAAACAGGATCCAAATGGTAAATACAAAGATCAAGTCCAGAAAACAAATTGGAAGCACTTTACACTTCAGTGTTGTGATTAGGCTGTTGCAGTTACCGTATTACCGCCACACCTGCGGTCTCCAGTCATGAAGGCAGTCATATTCCATGTAACCATTTAGTGATAGGCTTCTCCAAGCTCTGAAGCTGCTGATGGTCATTAGTAACCTACCAAACTTGCTAACTGCTTCGTATTCAGCACGCTATTGTCCCTCTAATCACTTTGACATCAATGCAAATGTATTAATCAAACACTTCATGAGAGCCCATGAACTCATGTTGCGCAACATTTCAATAGGCTATGCAATTGAGCTAGAAAACAGAGTCATGGCCTCTACTAACAAGAGGAGGATCAGCTTTCTATAAGCTTTCTATAAGCTAGGCTTAGGGCTGCTTTATAAGTAGTGTGTGACCTTAGGGTGGCAACACATACACTCTAAGTGATTTCAATGGGTCTTTCTCCATTCTGATTGTTTTATACTGTTCAATTCAACTTCAACCAAAACAAATTTCAGCAGATTTATAATGTTCTGTATTTCCTGCACTCAATTGAGATCATTTCCACACTGCCATGTAGCGCTGCACGATATGGGCAAATAATCTAGGACTTATTTTTAACCAAATGTCGCAATTGCGATTTGACTTGCGATTTAGAGCAAAACACTTGGGTGAACTGTTGGAATCATGGAAATAGAATGACTATTCTAATTCTATTGTTAGAATATAATAGTGGGCACTTTGAATACAGTGTTGTTTGACATGACAACGAATGATAATGCCAGGGAGGAGTTATTGTGACAGGGTAGGAACTAAAGTGTTGATCAGTGTTTTCTAGGGGACCCTATAATCTTTGGCTACATTGAATGTTTTCTATTAACTACTTCATGTATTTATCTTATTCTTGCTTTGCATATTCCTCTTTGATTTAGACGATACTGTTGCACAAACGATATGCTGAATGCTGATTTAGGTCTACACCATCACTGGTATTATTAGGCTGCATAGCTAATTATGTTTGCTCTGACTCAGTACATGTAACAGCTAGCTGGCGATTAGCGTTAGCAGCTAACAGGATTATGGCCCAACTTGCTTAGAAAATACAATCTAGGTGTTAGCAGATGTAAGAAACACAAACAAATCGTGTAATTATAGAATGCTAGTGGATTTATATTAAGAAGCAAAGTGAAAACCATCGTTGTCATCAATATTGTTGCATGTGCTACATTGACCATCCAGACTGAACACAAGTGTCTCGTGATTGAGTAAAAACAAATGCCATCCTTGAGTGACAGGGGGCGGTATTAGGTCTGTGTGGAAAGTGGCATGGAGAGAGAGCGGAGAAGTAAACTATAAAAATGTACGTTACACACGGTGTATCCCATTTCACAAACCAAACATTCATATACCGTTATAGAAGGTAAAGTAAAAACCCAAACCAAAAACCCAAATCCGTGCATCAATACGGGTATATCATAAAATACGGTATACCGCCCAGCCCTAGCTAGGCCTATTATATTTATTTATCAACTTTCCTAATATTAAGCACATTGCTTATATATACAACAGGAGTATAGCCTACCTGGCTGGCATGACAATAATCCACAGGGAAAGTGTCCTCCATTGGCTATTTAAGTGCATAGATGACATGTATTGATTTTTTCTAATCATAGTCGCACACCTCATGTAGCCTAGCCCATAGGCCTATATGTTTTAATAAGGCTTGTATCACAACTAAAGTGGCCAAATAACGTCTTAAAATGAAGCACATTAATCCGCTTTACAAGGGGTGTGGAGCCTAACAGGCAAATAAGCAGATATAAGCAGCACGTGAGTTTCAAGTTTGGGGAAGTTAATTTTCACTATAAAATAGCACCTTTATAATAAAAGCATTACATGCATAATTGCATTTGCAGTCACTTTTGATAATGGCATTTTCCACTAATGGAACATTCACGCTTATAGCCAACTACCATGTGCGCATTGCTGTGCTTATAAAGTGAAGAAACAGACTAATAGTTTATCAACATTTTAAGCTAAACGTTCTGATCTGTTGCGTCAGCCACATTTCGTTAAAAAAAATGTTGATGCTAGTGGTTGTATTAATTTGGGATCTATCGTGTCCCACAACTGTCCCCGACTATGTTTGGAATATTTATCTCTCGCACAGAATAGAATAGGTTGACCTTTGTACTATGGGGGATAGTAGATTGACATAGGCTAGTGCTTTTGCTGTCAGTTAGGCCTACTCATCTTGTTGGCTGACTAAAGTAAATGTGGGCAGTTCTTGCAATATATTCAATATGCACCTTGGAATTGGATAAGGATGCACGCAGTTGCGTCCCTGATGAGTCTGTCTCCACTTGTAGCCTGTGAGAAAGACCCGATCATGTGATGGAGTACGCAGCACTCAGGGAGGAGGGTACAACAGCCACTGGCCGCAAAAGGCATGTATTTTTGCGTGCATTACGGCCACACAAAGGGGATGCCGCCGTGAAATTCTACACATTATCAAGTGCTTGTCAAATTGTGAATGAGTGACTGATGTAGTGTGTACAGCCTGCGCAAAAACAAAAACAAAGCAGAGCCATGACTTTCAAGTGAAGTTTTTCAAATCATCATGCAGCCATACAATGTATTAAAAATCAAAACACATATCCCAAAGTTTGTAGAACAACTAAAGTTACATTAATAACTATAAATTAGCATATAGGAGTACCTATTTCTTTGCTAACCGCTCAACACAGAATAGCCGCATGTGATATATCCTTTCTATTTTATTCAGCTTTGTTCAATTGTATTCTTCATACCATAAAATAATGCCACAGAATTTTAAGCAAATCTTGTCTGCTAAATTAACTAGTGTAGCCCATGGCCATTTGTATAGCCAGATCAGGACTTAACATAAGGACAACTCAGAGTGTGCTATTATGTTCTTCTGAAATAGACTACATTTTCTTCATATCATGCTTCTTTAGACCTTTCTAAAATAAATAATGGCTTTATTGTGGAGGTGTAGGCTATATTACATGGATTTATTAGACTTTATGTAGATGTTCCGAAGGTCAGCATCAGTGATTAATAAAAAAGTATACCAGTTTAATTTAAGGACCAAAAAATTGACAGGTGTGCCATACAGACTGCAAAATAGAAGAGATTTTTGAGGTACTAATTCCATATGGTTTACGGACTGATACTCAAAACGACACCGGATTCAAAACTTAGAACTTCAGAATGTTTTTCTGTAAATTATTATACCACATTTTTGCAACCAGTATAATGTTTTATATATGGGGATACAAACATAACTGCTCTGCAGATTTTGCTGCGAAGAGACAAAATCATTAGTTTTGGTACTGTCCATATGTAGCTTGTTTTTGGTTGCAGGTCCAGGAATGACTGAAGAATTGCAACATTGATTTGAAAAGTCATAGTCAACCGATCAATAACATAGTAATACTTTTAGCAAAAATGTGTATCTTTAATTTACAATCTGTAGAAACTATGAGAATACAAAGGTTCAGAAATTTTGTGAAACATCACAGCACAGTTGAAAAATATATGACAAATAGAAATCCAATATGGATGATGTTAAGAGATAGATGAGAGGGGTTGAGAGGAGCTGAAGGTTGGGACTAATAACAACAAGATAACTAATGTAAAATATACTGTGTACTTAAAATGTCTATAGGTTCAGAACTTTTGTGAAACAGCACAGTTAAAAAGATATGGCAAATAGAAATCAAACTGGATTGTCTTCAGAAACAGATGGGAGGGGTTAAGGGTAGCGGAGGGATATGAGTAAAAACAAACAAAAGATAACTATTGTAAAATAGATTGTGTCCGTAAAATGTATATAGTATGTATAAGCTGGAAATAGAAGCCTAAGTGTTGTTGTTCCTTAGTTTACTCCAATTAGGGAAGGGGTGGTATGGTTAGAGGAAAAATAATAAAGGATGTTTTTTTAAAGATGTATATAATATGTGTATGTATGTATAAACATATGTGTGTATGTATGTATGTATATATACAGTACCAGTCAAAAGTTTGAACACACCTACTCATTCAAGGGTAATTAGATTTTTACGATTTTCTACATTGTAGAATAATAGATGTAGACATCAAAACTATGAAATTACACATATTGAATCATTTAGTAACCAAAAAAGTTATAAACAAATCAAAATAGATTTTAGATTTTAGATTCTTCAAAGTAGCCACCCTTTGCCTCGATGAGACCTTCGCACCCTCTTGGCATTCTCTCAACCAGCTTCACCTGGAATGCTTTTCCAACAGTCTTGAAGGAGTTCCCACATATGCTGAACACTTGTTGGCTGTTTTTCCTTCACTCTGCGGTCCAACTCATCCCAAACCATTTCAATTGGGATGAGGTCGGGTGATTGTGGAGGCCAGGTCATCTTATGCAGCACTACATCACTCTCATTTTCAGTCAAATAGCTCTTACACAGCCTGGAGGTGTGTTTTGGGTCATTGTCCTGTTGAAAAACAAATTATAGTTCCACTAAGTCAAACGAGATGGGATGGCGTATCGCTGCAGAATGCTGTGGTAACCATGCTGGTTAAGTGTGCCTTAAATTCTAAATAAATCACAAACAATGTCACCAGCAAAGCACCCCCACATCATCACACCTCTTCCTCCATGCTTCACGGTGGGAACCACACATATGGAGATCATCCACTCACCTACTCGGAGTCTCACAAGACACAGCGGTTTGAACCCAAAAAATAATAATTGGACTCATCAGGCCAAAGGACAGATTTCTACCGGTCTATTATCCATTGCTCGTGTTTCTTGGCCCAAGCAAGTCTCTTCCTCTTGTTGGTGTCCTTTAGTAGTGGTTTCTTTGCAGCAATTTGACCATGAAGGCTTGATTCACAGTCTCCTCAGAACAGTTGATGTTGAGATGTGTCTGTTACTTGAACTCTGTGAAGCATTTATTTGAGCTGCAATTTCTGAGGCTGGTAAGTAATGAACTTTCTGTGGCGGTCCTCATGAGAACCAGTTTCATAATAACACTTCATGGCTTTAGGGACTGCACTTGAAGAAACTTTAAAAGTTCTTGAAATTGTTCCGGATTGGCTGACCTTCATGTCTTAAAGTAATGATGGACTGTGGTTTCTCTGTTTATTTCAAATGTTCTTGCCATAATATGGACTTGGGTCTTTTACCGAATAGGGCTATCTTCTTTATACCACCCCAACCTTGTCACAACACAACTGATTGGCTCAAACGCATTAAGAAGGTAAACAATTCCACTAATTTAATTTTAACAAGGCACACATGTTCATTGAAATGCATTCCAGGGGACTACCTCAATCCAATTGAGATGGTTTGGGATGAGTTGGACCGCAGAGGGAAGGAAAAGCAGCCAACAAGTGCTCAGCATATGTGGAAACTCCTTCAAACACATTCCTCATGAAGCTGGTTGAGAGAATGCCAAGAGTCTGCAAAGCTGTCATCAAGGCAAAGGGTGGCTACTTTGAAGAATCTCAAATATAAAATATATTTAGATTTTTTTAACACTTTTCTGGTTACTACATGATTCCATATGTGTTATTTCATAGTTATGATGTCTTTACTATTATTCTACAATGTAGATAATAGTACAAATAAAGAAAAACCTTGGAATGAGTACGTGTGTCCAAACTTTTGACTGGCATTGTATATATATATTTACAGAAAAATATATGGGCAATTAGAAATGATGCTGACAATTACATTGACTGAAGCTACAATATATCTGCAATATTAAAGCTGATCTACCCCGTACATTTGTTGTTGTTGTTCTGCTCTGAAAGGAATGACCTGCAAATCGGACTTTCATACAAAACTCCCATCATGGTGGAAGGCTGTGCATTACAACCAGCTGGAATCAAACCCACGATTCTGCCGTTGTAAGACCATGCTCTACCAACTGAGCCACACAGGATCACATACAGTATTGTGATACTGTAACATAACTATACTTCTCCTAAGGAACGCATCTGTCAGGAGTTAAATGGGGCAGCATGGTAGCCTAGTGGTTAGAGCGTTGGACCAGTAACCGAAAAGTTGCAAGTTCATATCCCCGAGCTGACAAGGTCATTCTGCCCCTGAACAGGCAGTTAACCCACTGTTCCTAGGCCATCATTGAAAATAAGAATTTGTTCTTAACTGAATTGCCTGGTAAAATCAAAATAGACATTTGATTTCTTCTAAAATAACTAAATGGAAAGTTTACCATTTTCATTTGTAAATTGACTTGTGTCAACAAGGAAATGTGCTTATGAGTGGTCTGAGGCAGTCCACATTTCTGATAAGGGCTGCTGTTAGGTTTCTGGTTCCGGTGGCATACTTTGAAACTAGTGGCCTTTTCGTGACTTTCTTATGCAAACAACTATGAATTAACAGACTTATTTCCTAAAACTCAATACTAAACATCAAATTAAGGTGTGGGACAAGAAATACCTACCAGGTCCATTACTCTCCAGCAGTTAGAATTTGTACGTCCACAATTCAACTGTGTGAACATGACGGCTCTCAACACCAGACAACAGAAAGAGTTGGCTGCTACTATACGAGATATTAAATGAATCACTGGCAGAGTGGATACCTATTATTTATTTTACCTTTATTTTCAACTAGGCAAGTCAGTTAATTAAGAACAAATTCTTATTTAGAATGACGGCCTACCCCGGCTAAACCCTCCCCTAACCCGGACAACGCTGAGCCAATTGTGCACCGCCCTATGGGACTCCCGATCGAAGCCGGTTGTGATACAGCCTGGGATCAAACCAGGGTCTGTAGTGACGCCTCTAGCACTTAGATGCAGAGCCTTAGACCGCTGCGTCACTCGAGAGCCTGTTTTAAATCAAAGTGGAATGTCTGGAGAAGACAGCCAATATGTCAGATGAGCGACTCCATGATCTGGAAACAGCGTAAACTAAGTTGGAAGAGATAATGAACTGAATCACTCCAAAGTCAGTCCCGCTAATTGAATGTGAAGATCACAGGACTTGAAACTGGTGTGGAAGCGGAGAACCCAACCTCCTCCATGAGTAATATTTTCTATGAATTGTTCAGGCAGGAGAAGATTGGTCCCATGCCACTGATTAACCATATGCACCACACTGGTCAACTCCGAAACGCCTTTCGCTGTATGATTGTACGGATCCACAGCTTTGAAGTCAAGCTGCGAATCGTTCGCTTTGCAGCGTAATCCAGGGGTCTGACCTATGCAGGGAAGAAGATCAGCATCTACCCAGACCTGAGTGATGAACTGCTAAAACAGAGGGAGAGAACCAAGGTGAACGAGGTGAGAATGAGGTGAGAACCCAGCTACGCAAGCTAAACCTAAGATGTGACTTCATCCACCCGGCAAAATTCATCTTGACCTTCCAGAACACAACATACACGTTTTCCACTGCCAAGAAAGTTCAAAACTTCAAAACATTATTCAGGTATGCTATCCATGCACAATCATGCATCCTATGGCTAGGATGCTGCCCTCAGCATAAGACAATGATGAGGACACCCCTCATGTTCGGGTACAAGGAGCAATAATACAATTATTCCTGAGTATTGAACATGTTATAATTATATTGCCTATGGTTCAGGACATTAACACAGTGATTACGCCATGCCAATGAATGAACAATGGACAATATTTGAATCCTACAGCTACCTTTTTTTTTACTGTTTAGACATATTGTCCTTTTGATTTCATTTTTTAATTACCCAGCCTTACTTGTCAAGCTTACTAACTTAATTGCAAAGGTCTGAATCGTTTACTTATGTTGTTTTAATTTATTATTTATTATTTATTTTTATTAAAGATAAGCTGCCTAAGAGATTTCATACGTAAGACTGTGTCGTGACTTGACTTTAACATTAATCTGAAAACTGCTATTTATCTAATTACCTAACTATGTTTAATTGTTACCTGATTAAATTAATAATGTAACAATTAACTTAATAGGATCTGGGGCACCACGAGAGCAGTTCTTTAAAGAGTCACCATCTCCCGAATTAAACTCTAAAAGGTATTTACCTATCACATCTATAAACAGTCAACGTTTTAATCATAACCTCGTACCGAAGACGTGGATGTCGATTAAGGCAGCCCACTGCACCTCTCTGATTCAGAGGGGTTGGGTTAAATGTGGAAGACACATTTCAGTTGGAGGCATTCAGTTGTACAACGGACTAGGTATCCCCCTTTCCCATTCCTATCATATCATCACTCTGAACAGTAGTAACCTCATTGCATCTGCAAAAACCCCAGCCTTACTTATGATTCAGTACTACACAAATTGGTTAAATGATTTATTTACTAGCTAATTAAATGGAACACATGATAAACATACACACTTTGCATCGGTTATTGACTGGAAACGCAATTGCCATGCTGACTGCAGGAATGTCCAACACAGCTGTTGCCAGAGAATTGAATGTTCATTTCTCTACCATAAGCTGCCTCCAACGTGGTTTTAGAGAATTTGGCAGTACGTCCAACCGGCCTCAGACCGCAGACCACATGTAACCTCTACATCCGGCTTCTTCATCTGTGGGATCGTCTGAGACCAGCCACCCAGACAACTGATGAAACAGAGGAGTATTTCTGTCTATAATAAAGCCCTTTTGTGGGGAAAAACTCATTCTGATTGGCTGGGCCTGGCTCCCAAGTGGGTGTGCCCTCCAAAGCCCCTGCCCAATCATGGGAAATCCATAGATTAGGGCCTAATTAATTTTTTTAAATGGACTGATTTCCTTATATGAACTGTAAGTCAGTAAAATCATTGAAATTGTTGCATGTTTCTTTTATATTTTTGATGAATATAAATCTATTGAGAAGATAGACAGCAGAATGACTTAGGGCTATGACCTTTGACCCTCTGCAACTTTCTCACACATCATTATTCAAGATTCATTCAAAATATTCCATAATCATTGTGGTATTAACATAAATTTAAAAGTGTTTAGAAACATATTATATTCTTATTTACAATAAAATTGACTCCAAAACAACACAATTCATTATTTACCATTAATTTCTATTGGGCACAATATCATCTGAAGCACAACAAAAACTAACTGCAAATGCATCCAACATGTTTGTAGAGTCATAAGCGTAATGTAGTCATTGCGTGCTAGGAATATGGGACCAAATACTAAACTTTTGACTAATGTCAAGAGTCTGCAAAGCTGTCATCAAGGCAAAGGGTGGCTACTTTGAAGAATCTCAAATATAAAATACAGTGCCTTGCGAAATTATTCGGCCCCCTTGAACTTTGCGACCTTTTGCCACATTTCAGGCTTCAAACATAAAGATATAAAACTGTATTTTTTTGTGAAGAATCAACAACAAGTGGGACACAATCATGAAGTGGAACGACATTTATTGGATATTTCAAACTTTTTTAACAAATCAAAAACTGAAAAATTGGGCGTGCAAAATTCTGAGTGGTCTAAGGCAGTCTAAGGCAGTTGTAAAATTTGTTTGTACAGAAGAACACATTTCTAATAAGAAAAAATGTACAAAATCGAAAATATTTGTATATTTAATCTTGTGCTCTGGAGAAGCACCCGTCTGTGCATATTCACGGTTAGTGAATGAGACCCAATATCTGTCTGTCTTGTAATATTGCATGAATGAATATGAAAATGTATATTCATGTTATAACAAATATTATTAAACGCAATGAATTAATAATTAATTAGTATTAAATTATTAATTGTATTTACTTAATGAAATAATATTTAATTAAATCCCCCTTCTGCCCTGCTGAGATGCAGTGCCTTAGACCGCTGCTCCACTTGAGAGCCCAACGGCTTGATGCTCTGCATTGACCAGGAATGTCAAATGTCAAAATGGAAGAAACATTTTTTAAAGATTAGTAGAAATTAAATAACTAAATTATAGTTGTTGCATCGGTATTCAGTCCCCTGAGTTAATACATGTTAGAAACCCATTTGACAGCGATTACATCTGCAAGTCTTCTTGGATAAGTCTCCAAGAGACTTAATACACTCGGATTGTGCAATATTATCCCATTATTCTTTTTATAATTCTTCAAACTCTGTCAAGATGTTAACGATCATGGCTAGACAACCAGTTTCAATTCTTGCCATAGAGTTTCAAGAAGATTTTTAGACAAAATTTTAACTTGGCCACTGAGGAAAATTCATTGTTTTCTTGGTAAGCAACTCCAGTGTAGATTTGGCCTTGTGTTGTAGGTCATTGTCCTGCTGAAAGGCAAATTTCTCTCCCAGTGTCTGGTGTAAAGCAGATTGGAGCAGATTTCCCTCTAGGATTTTGCCTGTGCTTATCTCCATCCCGTTTCTTTTCATCCTGAAATAACCCCAGTATTTGTCGAGCATACCCAATGTCGAGCATACCCATAACATGATTTAGCCACCACCATGCTTGCAAATAAGGAGGCAGGTACTCAGTTATGTGTTGGATTTGCCCCAAACATAAGTCGTTGTTTGCAATTAGGCCAAAAAGGGAATTCCTTCGCTGTGTTTTTTGTTGTTGCAGTTTTCTGTTAGTGCCTTGTTGCATACAAGATGCGTGTTTTGAAATATTTTTACTTTTCACTCTGTCCTTATTGTGGAGTCACGACAACACTGTTGATCCGTCCTCAGTTTTCTCCCATCACAGCCATTGAACTCTGTAACTGTTTTTAAAATCCCCAATGGCCTCATGGTGACATACAGTTAAAGTCAAATGTTTACATACGCTTAGGTTGGAGTCGTTTAAAACTCATTTTTCAACCACTCCACAAATTTCTTGTGAAAATAAACAATCGTTTTGGCAAGTCGGTTAGGACATCTACTTTGTGCATGACACAAGTCATTTTGTCCAACAATTGTTTACAGAGAGAATTCTTTCCTTATAATTCAATGTATCACAATTCCAATGGGTCAGAAGTTTAAATACACTAAGTAAACAGCTTGGAAAATTTCAGAAAATTACCTAATGGCTTTAGAAGCTTCTGATAGGCTAATTGACACTATTTGAGTCAGTTGGAGGTGTACCTGTGGATGTATTTCAAGGCCTACCTTCAAACTCAGTGCCTATTTGCTTGACATCATGGGAAAATCAAAAGAAATCAGCCAAGACCAGCCAAGAAAAAAAATTGTAGACCTTCGCAAGTCTGGTTCATCCTTGGGAGCAATTTCCAAATGCCACGTTCATCTGTACAAACAATAGTATGCAAGCATAAACACCATGGGACCGTCCAGCCGCCATACTGCTCAGGAAGGAGACGCATTCTGCAGGAGGGACTGGTGCAGTTCACAAAATAGATGGTATCATGAGGTAGGAAAATTATGTGGATATATTGAAGCAACATCTCAAGACATCAGTTAAAGTTAAAGCTTGGTTGCAAATGGGTCTTCCAAATGGACAATGACCCCAAGCATACTTCCAAAGTTGTGGCAAAATGGCTTAAGGACAACAAAGTCAAGGTATTGGAGAGGCCATCACACAGCCCTGACCTCAATCCTATAGAACATTTGTGGGCAGAACTGAAAAAGCGTGTGCGAACAAGGAGGCCTACAAACCTGACTTAGTTACACCAGCTCTGTCAGGAGGAGTTGGTCATAATTCACCCAACTTATTGTGGGAAGTTTGTGGAAGGCAACCTGAAACGTTTGACACAAGTTAAACAATTTAAAGGCAATGCTGCCAAATATTAATTGAGTGTATGTAAACTTCTGACCCACTGGGAATGTGATGAAAGAAGTAAAAGCTGAAATAAATCCTTCTCTCTACTATTATTCTGACATTTCACATTCTTATAAAAAAATGGTGATTCTAACTGACCTAAAACAGGGAATTTTGACTGTCAGTAATTATGAAAAACTGAGTTTAAATGCATTTGACTAAGGTTTATGTAAACTTCCGACATCAACTGTACCTAAGTAGTTTCCTTCCTGTCTTACAGCTCAGATCAGCAGGACGACTACTATCTTTTATGTGTCTGGGTGGTTTAATACATAATCCACAAAATGATTCTTAACTTGACTATGCTTAAATATATATTCAATGTCTGATTTGTTATTGTTACCCATCTTCCAATCACTGCCCTTCTTTATGAGATTTCAAAAATCTCCCTGGTCTTTGTAGCTGAACCTGTGCTTGAAATTCAACACTTGAATGAAGGGACCTTAAAGATGTATGTAAACTCAGCAAAAAAAGCAACGTCCTCTCACTGTCAACTGCATTTATTTTCAGCGAACTTAATTAACATGTGTAAATATTTGTTGAACATAAGATTCAACAACTGAGACATAAACTGAACAAGTTCCACAGACATGTGAATAACAGAAATTGAATAATGTGTCCCTGAACAAAGGAGGGGGGTCAAAATCAAAAGTAACGGTCAGCATCTTCTGTGGCCACCAGCTGCATTAAGTACTGCAGTGCATCTCCTCCTCATGGACTGCACCATATTTGCCAGTTCTAGCTGTGAGATGTTACCCCACTCTTCCACCAAGGCACCTGCAAGTTCCCGGACATTTCTGGCGGTAATGGCCCTAGCCCTCACCCTCCGATCCAGCAGGTCCCAGACGTGCTCAATGGGATTGAGATCCGGGCTCTTTGCTGGCCATGGCAGAACACTGACATTCCTGTGTTGCAGGAAATCACGCACAGAACGAGCAGTATGGCTGGTGGCATTGTCATGCTGGAGGGTCATGTCAGAATGAGCCTGCAGGAAGGGTACCACATGAGGGAGGAGGATGTCTTCCCTGTAACACATAACGTTGAGATTGCCTGCAATGACCACAAGCCCAGTCCGATGATGCTGTGACACACCGCCCCAGACCATGACCAACCCTCCACTTCCAAATCGATCCCCCTCCAGAGTACAGGCCTCGGTGTAACGCTCATTCCTTTGACGATAAACGCGAATCCGACAATCACCCCTGGTGAGACAAAATAGGCGACGTTGTTGCCGGTGATGTCTGGTGAGGACCTGCCTTACAACAGGCCTACAAGCCCTCAGTCCAGCTTCTCTCAGCCTATTGCAGTCTGATCACTGATGGAGGGATTTTGCATTCCTGGTGTAACTCGGGCAGTTGTTGTTACCATCCTGTACCTGTCCCGCAGGTGTGATGTTCGGATGTACCGATCCTGTGCAGGTGTTACACGTGGTCTGCCACTGCGAGGATGATCAGCTGTCTGTCCTGTCTCTCTGTAGCGCTGTCTTAGGTATTGGTACCTACATTGCAATTTATTGCCCTGGCCACATCTGCAGTCCTCATGTCTCCTTGCAGCATGCCTAAGGCACGTTCACGCAGATGAGCAGGGACCCTGGACATCTTTCTTTTGGTGTTTTTCAGTCAGTAGAAAGGCCTCTTTAGTGTCCTAAGTTTTCATAACTGTGACCTTAATTGCCTAACATCTGTAAGCTGTTAGTGTCTTAACGACCGTTCCACAGGTGCATGGGAAACAGTGTTTCAACCCTTTACAATAAGGATCTGAGAAGTTATTAGGATTTTTTAATTATCTTTGAAAGACAGGGTCCTGAAAAAGGGACGTTCCTTTTTTTGTTGTTGCTGAGTTCATGTAGGTAGGTAGGTAGGTATGAATGTATGGGGGGGGGGGGACACAAGGGTTAGTCATTCAAAAATAATGTCAAACCCCTATAATTTCACACAGTGAGTCCATGTAACTTACAGTTCTGTGAAAAAGTATTTGCCCCGTTCCTGATTTATTTTTTTTGCACATTTGTCACACTTAAATGTTTCAGATCAGAAATGTTTTGAATCTCAAAATATAAAATATATTTTGATTTGTTTAACACTTTTTTGGTAACGACATGTTTCTATATGTGTTATTTCGTAGTTTTGATGTCTTCACTATTATTCTACAACGTAGAACGTAGTAAAAATAAAGAACAATCCTGTATTGAGTACATGTGTCCAAACGTATGTATGTATATATATCGCCATAATTCATAATCTCAACATGCATATCAAATCTGTTATGTGAAAATATGTACAATACATTAGGTGAAATAATGCACAGAGTGGCTCTAAATCAAATGGATTTTATGTTACTTTAACATTACTAAGTACATATACTTTACAATAACTTTGTTCAATATTTTTAGGGGGCAGGTAGCCTAGTGGTTAGAGCCAGTAACCGAAAGGTTGCTAGATCCAATCCAATCCAATCCTGTTACAGAACTGAGCCTCCGGGAGATAGAGGCATGACATAATAGAAAACTTAAGTCTTAAAAGTAAATTGCAAATCTAAGGGACAACAGTTTACATTTAAATGAATGCAATTTATCCGATGCAACAAACTGAAATTTGACCCATACAGAAGCGTCTAAAACACAAAACTATAACAAAAGTGTGAACAACAACTACATTGAATATATTCCGTATGTTCAATACATTCAAAGGTAAGTTGCTATTCGGTCTGCCGCCTTCAACAATAGTCTAAACGTTGTAAGCTCATGTAGAATAATGCAATAACCATTGAAAAACAGTGGACACGTGTATATAGAGTTGCCTCAGACTTTGTTGAGTCAAGTTCATACCAGTTCTTTATAAAATAAAAATCCAGGAGACCAACTAGTCTGCTGTCATTACAGACTGATCACAACATATTTTGTTACACCCTGATACGCCATTGGCTAAAATAAATGCCAGCTAGTCAGTCTGCTACCATGCGGCTTGAAACGACAGGTCGTCAGAATATGGGGTGGAGATGCTTCTCCACTAATTAAATATATCAGCTAACACAATGACAGGGTCCAGACAACCCCCCCCTTTTCTATGGCTCAAGGATTCTTGGCAATATCTACTTCTTTTTTATTTTTTACCATTGCAAAACATTTTTCTACAGTGTGCCCTAATTAGTATGACGCATGTGAGGTGAGTGAGGATGGTGAAAAGGTGAAAGGTCAATTTTGTCAGTCCTGGAGCTTGCATTCACAGAGCTCTCTGTAGATTCTCTTTCGCACAGTCGGCATGTCCCCTTGGGAGAATTGCAGCGGTTTCCCCAAGGCAAGGCACCTGCAGTACTGAGACAAAGGTACACGAATGAACAGGGTGAGTGAGACAGGAAGTAACACTTTATTAAGATTACACTGACACAGAGGTACATGACGATAAAAGCAGACACTTCAAATAATCAAGGATTTAAAAAATATATATATGCTGGTACCTCTAACACAAAAACTCCACAGTCGTTTTCATTTGTCTGTTGTGGTATTCTCTGCGAAAAATCAATTTGGAGTTAGACACCAAAAACAGTGATTATCATGGGCTACATTTCAAATGGCATTTTTCCCTTAAAGACCAGTCTTTTTGTTCTATTGTGTTAAAAAAAATGATCAGGCAAACATTAAAACTCAATTTCAAAGATCCACACACAGCTCAATGTATCATACCTCGTTGATATACATCTTCCAGCCATTTTGAAATGCAGTTTGCTTCCTCTCCTTCGCTTCAGTATGTATGTACCTTAAAACATTCTATAGAATGGAAAGAGGGGAGAAAAAATAAATGTTGATTTCGTCTACATTAAATCAGGTGAAATAGCATTTTACTGATTGGAAATTGTATTTGTTTATGTAAAGTCAGTGTGAAATCTTACGTAGCAAGTAGCTATGATTAAACATGAATATATTAGGGATGTGACAATGTTTTTTTTATTATTTGTTTTCCATTCAATTATAATAAAATTAATACAATTCCACGTGAATCAATTTTTTTGTGTTACGATTCGATTCCGCCAGGAATCAACTGCTAAGATTGGTATTTCTGGAACTTGGAACGGAGGAGACCGATTAGTTGCTTTACTGCCAAGAACACAAACACAGAGGGGAGGGGCACAGTATAGGCAGATTGGCCACCAGGCAGACAGAGTAAGAACCGTGTACTAGACCTATCTATCTCGCAATTTGTCTTGCAACTTCAGTAAAGCAGGGCCCATCATCAATAAATAGGCTGGCATATTCCACACGCAACAGACCGAAGACTGAACACACACTGGCATCATTGGCGAAGAGAAAGAGCAGGCAAGACAGCACAAGTGAGTGAGGGGCGGGGCAGGCAGGCCAGTGCGAGAGAGGAGGGGGCAGGCAGGCCAGTGCGAGAGAGAAAGGGGCAGGCAGGCCAACGCGAGGGAGAGAGAGGAGGGGGCAGGCAGGCCAACGCGAGGGAGAGAGAGGAAGGGGCAGGCAGGCCAACGCGAGGGAGAGAGAGGAAGGGGCAGGCAGGCCAACGCGAGGGAGAGAGAGGAAGGGGCAGGCAGGCCAACGCGAGGGAGAGAGAGGAAGGGGCAGGCAGGCCAACGCGAGGGAGAGAGAGGAAGGGGCAGGCAGGCCAACGCGAGGGAGAGAGAGGAAGGGGCAGGCAGGCCAGTGCGAGGGAGAGAGGAAGGGGCAGGCAGGCCAACGCGAGGGAGAAAGAGGAAGGGGCAGGCAGGCCAACGCGAGGGAGAAAGAGGAAGGGGCAGGCAGGCCAACGCGAGGGAGAGAGAGGAAGGGGCAGGCAGGCCAATGCGAGGGAGAGAGAGGAAGGGGCAGGCAGGCCAACGCGAGGGAGAGAGAGGAAGGGGCAGGCAGGCCAACGCGAGGGAGAGAGAGGAAGGGGCAGGCAGGCCAACGCGAGGGAGAGAGAGGAAGGGGCAGGCAGGCCAGTGCGCATATGTCTGTATCTCGTAATGTCTTGTCTCCCAAATTCACCAAAGTGGCCTAAAGTTTGCCTCTTCCTCTCTGGTTGTTATTTAAATTACACAACTTTCCCCAGGTCTTTATAGCCATAGAGTCCAGCTAGGCTACACACAGAAAATAATGTGTTTTGTGAAAAATGCAGTGATTTAAATTTTGTGGGTGAAAAAAATTTAACATGTTTTTCAGTTAAGGCTCTTACTTAGAGTTTAAGGATCCCAATTTTGTTTAAACATTCACACCACTGGAATGTATATTCTGTTATTGAATATGGACACATTCACTACTGGTTAAGTCATTCCACAATGTGCAGGGCAAGGGTATGGATGAAATGAAAGCATTCCATTCAGTCAAGTGAGATATTTAGCCACAGTAGCATATTATAGCAAAAATAAAATAAAAACATTTTCATGTTCATCCTATTAAAATATGCTCGAGTCTTCCTGCCACCAATGTGTTCAGACACACACAAGCTGGTGTAGGGAGGCATCAGTTGTGAGGTCTGATTGAGATTTGATCTCAATGAAAATAACCTGTATAAACAAAAGTTAAATCAGTAAAAGTTATGTCAACGTTACCTCAGCAGCCTCCTTGAACACGATGCCCTGGGAGTCGTAGAGGTGGATCCTCTTGCTGGCGGTGTCGGCCATCACCAGGCACCAGTGGATCTCAAGGTGGATGGGTACCAGCAGCAGCGCCTTGGAGAAGAGATCCACCTGCAGGACACAGAGGAACAGAAGCCAGGGGCGTGTTCAGTAGGGTAGGAAACGGTTCGCACGGAGTGAAACAGCGGTTGTGCTCATTAGAATACGGAACGTAAAAAATAAAATAAAAAGTAATGGAAAGCTAAAATGAACGACCCTGGTCCGGGTCGGGATCAATTCCATTTCCACCAATTAAAAGTTGATGTACATCAAAATTAATCTCCTGAATTGAAACAGAACAGACCCCATCTCCAATGATTATCAGAAGCTTTAGAGTGACATCCATTCTGAAAGATCAAAACAAAGTTAGACAATCTGAAATTCAGCCTTTACCTTCCTGGTCCACCTCTTCACCCCTTCATATCCTTTGGTCATGAGCTGTCGGTGGAAGAAGCTGTTAAAGAAATGGACCTAGACAAGTAAAAAAAGAAGAAGCTCATTCAGGAACCAAGACCACATGAATCAAATGGAGGGACGACAAAGTTGCTCCCATTTGTTATATAAGCCCAATTGCAACAGGATTCAGGCTAAAGTAGAATTTCTACCCCTCTGTGATCAGACTCATTATTATAATGTAACACATTATAATACATTATGAATATTTCTTGATAGAATGGAGGAAATATAATGGGAAATAAATCCTACCTTGTGTTGTGCAGACTCCATGATTAATTCTCCATACATATTCATGACCTTCAAGAGGAAACCACAAAATAATTTCAAAACAGGGTCACATCACATTGAGCAAGTTAACTTTGGACCGATGACGCACCAGACTACGCCGGACCAAGAGGCTTTTCTGATCCTGACCACGTGAACTCCAGTTTTTCTTGATCGGGTCACGTGGTCAGAAGAAACTCCCAGCCCGTCATGAAAGTTTTCAGTCTATGGACATACAATGAGATCTAAAAGTATTGGATCAGTGACACAGTTGTTGTCGTTGTTTTGGCTCTGTTCTCCAGCACTTTGAATTTTTAATTATACAATGACTACGAGGTTGAAGTGCAGACTGTGAACTTTAATTTGAGGGAATTATCAACTGTTTAGAAATTACAGCACTTTTGGTATAGTGCCCCTATTTTAGGGGAACGAAAGTATTGGGACAAATTCCTTTGTGTTTATTATAGTCAAAAGTTTAGTATTTGGTCCCATATTCCCAGCAATCAATGATTACAAGAAGCTTGTGACAAACATTTGTTGGATGCATTTGCTGTGTTTTTTTCCAGTTGTGTTTCAGATTATTTTGTGCCCATTAGAAATGAATGGTAAATGACAGTGTCATTTGAGTCACTTTTATTGTAAATAACAGAATATGCTTCTAAAAAGTTCTACATTAATGTGGATGCTACCATGCTACCACTCCAAGCGGGCTGTCATGTGCCTTTTACTGAGGAGTGGCTTCAGTCTGGCCACGCTACCATAAAAGCCTGATTGGTGGAGTGCTGCAGAGATGGTTGTCCTTCTGGAAGGTTCTCCCAACTCCACAGAGGAACTCTGGAACTCTGTCAGAGTGACCATCTGGTTTTTGGTCACCTACGTGACCAAGGCCCTTATTACTCCGATTGCTCAGTTTGGCCGGGCGGCCAGCTCGAGTAAGAGTCTTGATGATTCCAAACTTTTCATTTCAGAATGATGGAGGCCACTGTGTTACTGGGGATCTTCAATGCTGCAGACATTTTTCGGTACCCCTCCCCAGATCTGTGCCGTGGCACAATCCTGTCTCTGAGCTCTACAGACAATTCCTTCGACCTCATGGCTTGTTTTTTGCTCTGACATGCACTGTCAACTGTGGGATCTTATTTAGACATTTGTGTGCCTTTCCAAATCTTGTCCAATCAATTGAATTTACCACAGGTAGACTGCAATCAAGTTGTAGAAACATCTCAAGGATGATCAATAGAAACAATACGCACCTGAGCTCAATTTTCAAGTCTCATAGCAAAGGGTCTGAATAAAGTATTTCTGTTTTTTTTCTAAAATGTCAAATAACCTCTTTTCAGTTTGTCAAGATGGGGTATTGTGTGTAGATTCCTGAGGATTGTTATTTTATTGAATCCAGTTATGAATAAGGCTGTAACGTATCAATTTTTTTTAGAAAAGTCAAGGGGTCTGAATACTTTCCAAAGGCACTGTATATCAGGGGTGAAATTGGTGGATTTGGGTAAAAGGCATCAACCTGGTCATTGAGCCAGTTCTGATCGTCCAGCGTAGACAAGTCTTCCAGTGTCAGAGTGTGCTTGTTGTAGACCACCCGGAAAGCGGGCATCCTTCTATGCGCTAGGACAGCCTGGTACTTCATTACTACCACAGAGATGAAATACTTCCTATGAAAGAGGGCAGAACAGAACACTGTTTTGTTATTTAGTAGAGAGCCTCATAATTCCTAGGGCCCTGAGTTTTTCCTTGACCATGTGACCTCAACAGGATAGGCTATACCTTGGGTCTAAAGTTGTCCAGGGCCAGAGATAGAAGATACAGCTAGGGCATAGAGCAGGGTTGCCCAACCCTCTTCCAGGAGTTCCACTGTCCTGTAAGTTTTCAGTCCAACCCTAACCTAAAATACTTGATTCAGCTTGGTGTGCAGCTAATAAACAGCTAATAAATAGAATCAGGTGTGGTAAATTACAGTTGGGCTGAAAACCTACAGGACGGTGAATCTCTAGGAAGAGGGTTGGACTGAAAACCTAGAGGACGGTAGATCTCTAGGAAGAGGGTTGAACTGAAAACCTACACGACAGTAGATCACTAGGAAGAGGGTTGGACTGAAAACCTACAGGACAGTAGCTTTCCAGGAAGAGGGTTGGACTGAAAACCTACACGACAGTAGATCTCTAGGAAGAGGGTTGGACTGAAAACCTACAGGAGAATAGCTTTCCAGGAAGAGGGTTGGACTGAAAACCTACACGACAGTCGATCTCTAGGAAGAGGGTTGGACTGAAAACCTACAGGACAGTAGCTTTCCAGGAAGAGGGTTGGGCAGCCGTGGCCTAGTATACCCAAGTCAGGCCACATAATCAGGAAAAACAGGGCATACTACACATATTGCATTGTGAAGTGAGGGAACCAAAACCATGTATTCTCTGTTGTATTTGTTATGTACTTGCCCCTTAGTAAGGTCAGTGTTCAGCTTCTTGTTAAGGTGCCTCAGTACATCGTTATTGCTCAATGGGATGAAACTTCCGTACTTCACATAGAAGCAGTCAAGGAACTCTACGGAGATAGAAAGAACATTAGACACTCAAGGCAGCACTTAAGGAAACATTTTAAGTTTAAGGAAAACTAATTTACCATGGATGAGCGTCGTTGTTGCTTCCCAGCTGACGTCCGTGGACGCCCGATGGCTCTGAGGTGGATACGGCACTGCTCGCTTTGTCACCAACTTGTCCTGTTTAGTGGCGGTGGCCGCATCCCTAGCTCTGACTGTGCCCTGGTCCTCCACCTTGACAGGGTTGCTACACAGCACTGATGTGCCCACAGACGGACACGCCTTCTGTTCCAAACTCCCCTTTTCCTAAATAAGTCAACTGTATTTAGCTATTTTGGATTTTATTGCTGTCAGTATGGGTCTCATGTATTGATTTATAAATGTGTTTGGATAGGCCTGAGCATATAAATGGATGACATGTACATGCTCATGGACTTTGTATTGACTGCTATGTTGGTGTAATGCAATTTGAACTTGCCTGGCTGTCCTCTGCACTGTCCAGGCCTTGACCATCACATGCAATGGCCGTAGTGACCACTTCTTTTCCCTTGCGTACCTTCTGCCATTTCTGACTTTCCTCCAATTCCCCAGTGTATGTATAAGACATCTGTGTGTTGAAAATAGACAGGCGCCTCCTGGTTTCCGCCAGTCTTTTAGCTCTGATCATGGAGAACCAGAGGAGACAGCTGGCTCTCCGCCACTTCCTGTGCCGCCACTTCCTCCACACCTGCCACCAGAACTGGATGTTACACCGGCGCCGCGACTGCCTCTTGAGTCGCATGGAGAGAGGAGAGACTCCTTTTCTGTTGTTCTTTATGCCTCTTTTCCGGCGTCGTCTATGGTTTGTGGATCTAATGGGGGCTGCGGTTGTGGTTAGGGATGGGTCGTGGACCTGTGCTACAGGGCTGCAGCAGAGGTAAGAGGCGTGTGTGACTGGCAAGGGCTGTCTATTGATGTGCACTGTGGAGGGAGGGCAAGGGGAGTGCATGGGGGGGGACTGACTCAGGGGCAGGTCAGAGCAGGTATGAGACACAGAGATCTGCTTTAGATCTGATCTCAGATTTGCTTGAGTGTTGTCTGTGGGAGCAATGCACTCTGAGTCAGGTTCAAGCCCATGGTTGCTAATAGCTACACGAGGGAGGAATGGAGCAGAGACAATGGAAGGCTCCAATTGAAGTTTGTGCTTTTCCCTGCTCTTGAGTGAGTGAGGGACTAATAGCTCTAGCCTTGTGTTTGATTGGACGGCTGAGAGCTTCCAGCGTTTGTGTGAATGACTCGAATAGGTCATGGTCTCCAGGGTATGGCTCCCCATTTGAGTGCCTTCAGTTGGGTCCGAGGAAGGAAAACAAGACACCTGCCCATTGCCTTCTATTTTGCCATTCTTTACCTTCTCAGCCGACCGGCTAGACGTACTATAGACACCACACGGTGAGAGAAACATGCCCTTAAGATGGTTAATTTAACTAATATATAACTCTGCTAGCTAGTTCATAGTAGCGTTACCTACTCTCTGGCAATGTACATACTGGCACGGCATTACAAATGTTTTGATTATTGGCTACTGTGAATCCTAACTACCGGTATGCTAGTTAGCTAATTTAAACCACGTTTGAAGCTAGCCCTCGTGTGTCGTGTCAGAGCAACAACACACGGAAAGGATTTGGGACCAAAGCGTGCAGCAAAAAAAAATCTCTAACCAAAATGTAGCACACACTATCAGACGTCAGCATGTTTGGTATGGTCTTGCCTGACTCAAATTAATTCAGAAATATGTAGCAACATGTATTTACCCAAATGAGCCGATACCTGGACCACATAATTTTCGTGTATACTCTCTTTTCCTGGACGACCAGACGCCTGTAGCGAAATACATCACGACTGATTGTGTCGATTTCATGCAAGCGGTCGCACGTTGAATACGTCACGGCACTGGCTTCCGTGGTCACTAGTTACCACAGCCACAAAGTAAAAATGGATTATATCGTACAAATTCATGAAAACAAACATTTGCTTTTTGGGCTTCATTCAAGGGTAGAGATAGGCATAAGGTTAGCAGAGTGGTAAAGTTTCAAGAAGATACATTGTAGAGATAGGCGGGATTAAACCATAATTACGACTTTGTAGCTGTGATAACTAGATACGACCGGTACCAATCGGAATTTATCAAGGAAAAAAGTGATCAGAATAATACGTTCAATAATAATAAATACATTAATTGATTCAATTTCAATAAATGAGGCTCAATCAAATACAGCCAGTGGGTTTTTGAAAAAAGTAAATACAATTATGAGAGATGCCAAGTTATGCTATTTTGCAAATTTTACATCCATACATGTCAATGTATGTGTTATTTTCGTGTGTGTTTGTCTCTCTCTCAATAAAATATTTTCAATTTAAGGGGATTTATTGGCATTGGAAACATATGTTTACATTGCCAAAGCAGGTAAAATAGATCATTTAAAAAAAAGTTAAATAAACATTAAAAAAGGAACAGTAAACATTACACCTACAAAAGTTCCAAAATAATAAAGACATTTCAAATGTCATATTATGTCCATATACAGTGTTGAAATGATGTGAAAATAGTTCAAGTACAAAAGTGAAAATAAATAAACATAAATATAGGTTGTATTTACAATGTTGTTTGTTCTTCACTGGTTGCCCTTTTCTTGTGGCAACAGGTCACAAATCTTGCTGCTGTGATTGCACACTGTGGTATTTCACCCAATAGATATGGGAGTTTATCAAAATTTGATTTGTTTTCGAATTCATTGTGGGAAATATGTGCCTCTAATATGGCCATATATTTGGCATGAGGTTAGGAAGTGCAGGTCAGTTTCCAACTCATTTTGTGGGCAGTGTGGGCATTTTGTGTGCATAGTCTGTCTTCTCTTGAGAGCCAGGTCTGCCTTCTGCGGACTTTCTCAATAGCAAGGCTAAACTCACTGAGTCTGTAAATAGTCAAAGATTTCCTTCATTTTGGGTCAGTCACAGTGGTCAGGTATTCTGCCACTGTGTGCTCTCTGTTTAGGACCAAATAGCATTCTAGTTTGCTCCGTTTTTTTGTAAATTCCTTCCAATGTGTCGAGTTACTTTTTGTTTTCTCATGATTTAGTTGGGTGTAATTGTGTTGCTGTCCTGGGGCCCTTTGGGGTGTGTTTGTGTTTGTGAAAAGAGCCCCAGGACCTGCTTGCTTAGGGGCCTCTTCTCCAGGTGTATTTCTCTGTAATGGATGGCTTTGTTATGGAAGGTTTGGGAATTGCTTCCTTTTAGGTGGTTGTAGAATATAACGTCTCTTTTCTCTATTTTGATCATTAGCGAGTATCGGCCTAATTCTGCTCTGCATGCATTATTTGGTGTAATGCAAATAGTCCGGCTAGCCATTTGATTACCTGTTCAGGAGTCTTATGGCTTGGAGGTAAAAACTGTTGAGAAGCCTTTTTGTCCTAAACTTGGCACTCCGCTTGCCATGCGGTAGTAGAGAGAACAGTCTATGACTAGGGTGGCTGGGGTCTTTGACAATTTTCAGGGCCTTCCTCTGACACCGCCTGGTGTAGAGGACCTGGATGGCAGGCAGCTTAGCCCCAGTGATGTACTGGGCCGTACGCACTACCCTCTGTAGTGCCTTGCGGTCAGAGACCGAACAATTGCAGTACCAGGCAGTGATGCCTGTAGAACCTTTTGAGGATCTCAGGACCCATGCCAAATCTTTTTCGTTTCCTGAGGGGGAATAGGCTTTGTCGTGCCCTCTTCACGACTGTCTTGGTGTGTTTGGACCATTCTAGTTTGTTGTTGATGTGGACACCGAGGAACTTGAAGCTCTCAACCTGCTCCACTACAGCCCTGTTGATGAGAATGGGGCGTGCTCTGTCCTCCTTTTCCTGTAGTCCACAATCATCTCCTTAGTCTTGGTTACATTGAGGGATAGGTTGTTGTTCTGGCACCACACGGCCAGGTCTTTAAACTCCTCCCTATAGCCTGTCTCGTCGTTGTCTGAGATCAGGCCTACCACTGTTGTGTCGTCTGCAAACTTAATGATGGTGTTGGAGTCTTGCCTGGCCATGCAGTCATGGGTGAACAGGGAGTACAGGAGGGGACTGAGCATGCACCCCTGTGGAGCTCCAGTGTTGAGGATCAGCGTGGCAGATGTGTTGCTACCTACCCTCACCACCTGGGGACGGCCCGTCAGGAAGTCCAGGATCCAGTTGCAGAGGGAGTGTTTAGTCCCAGGATTCTTAGCTTAGTGATGAGCTTTGAGGGTACTATGGTGTTGAATGCTGAGCTGTAGTCAATGACTAGCCATCATCAACTCAGTGGGTTTTGTCCAACATGTCTCTGGACCTACTCACTGCCACAGTCATACTCTGGACCTAGTTTTGTCCCGTGGAATAAATGTTGTGGATCTTAATGTTTTTCCTCATAATCCTGGACTATCGGACCACCATTTTATTACGTTTGCAATTGCAAGAAATAATCTGCTCAGACCCAAAACAAGGATCATCAAAAGTCATGCTATAAATTCACAGACAACACAAAGATTCCTAGATGCCCTTCCAGACTCCCTCCGCCTACAAAAGGACATCAAAGTAGAAAAATCAGTTAACCACCTAACTGAGGAACTCAATTTAACCTTACGCAATACCCTAGATGCAGCCCCCCCCTTAAAAACAAAAACATTTCTCATAAGAAACTAGCTCCCTGGTATACAGAAAATACCCAAGCTCTGAAGCAAGCTTCCAGAAAATTGGAACGGAAATGGTGCCACACCAAACTGGAAGTCTTCCGACTAGCTTGGAAAGACAGTACTGTGCAGTACCGAAGAGCCCTTACTGCTGCTCGATCATCCTATTTGTCTAACTTAATTGAGGAAAATAAGAACAATCCAACATTTCTTATTGATACTGTCGCAAAGCTAGCTAAAAAGCAACATTCCCCAAGAAAGGATGGCTTTTACTTCAGCAGTGATAAATTCATTAACTTCTTTGATGAAAAGATAATGATCATTAGAAAGCAAATTACGGACTCCCCTTTAAATCTGCGTATTCCTCCAAAGCTCAGTGTGCTTGAGTCTGCACAACACTGTCAGGACCTAGGATCAAGGGAGACACTCAAGTGTTTTAGCACTATATCTCTTGACACAATGATGAAAATAATCATGGCCTCTTAACATTCGGCTGGGAATTTCATTGATAGATCATTAGCCCATAGTTTAGGGATCCCCATCGTTCCCGTGGATGTGGCCTTCCCCGTTCACGCCTTAGATAGTCAACCATTAGGGTCAGGGTTGATTAGGGAGGTCACCACTCCTTTGGGCATGGTGACGCAGGGGGGGTCATACGGAGAGAATGAGTCTCTTTATTATTGACTCTCCTGCGTTTCCCGTGGTACTGGGGCTACCCTGGTTAACTTGTCATAACTCCACTGTTTCGTGGCCACAGAGGGCTCTCACACGGTTGTCGCGAGAGTCCTCTGGTAAGTGTTTAGGGGTTTCCGTTGGTGCCACTACGGTGGAGAGTCCAGACCATGTCTCCACCGTGCGCATTCCCCCTGAATATGCCGATTTGGCTCTCGCCTTCTCTAAAAAGTATGCGACTCAATTACCCCCTCATCGACTGGGCGATTGTGCGATAGATCTCCTGGTAGGCGCTGCACTTCCCAGGAGTCACGTGTCTCGGGGAGGGAGATGAGTGGAAGACGGCTTTTAGTACCACCTCTGGGCACAATGAGTACCTCGTCATGCCGTACGGGTTGATGAATGCTCCATCAGTCTTCCATGCCTTTGTAGACGAGATTTTCAGGGACCTGCACGGGCAGAGTGTAATGGTGTATTTTGATGACATTCTGATATACTCCGCAACATACACCAAGCATGTGTCCTTGGTGCGCAAGGTGCTTGGTCGACTGACTGTTGGAGCATGACCTGTATGCCAACGCTGAGAAATGCCTGTTCTTTCAACAGTCCGTCTCCTTCCTAGGGTATAGCATTTCCACCTCAGGGGTGGAGATGGAGAGTGACCGCATTGCAGCCGTGCGTAATTGGCCGACTCCCACCACGGTAAAGGAGGTGCAGCGGTTCATAAGGTTTGCCAACTACTACCGGAGGTTTATCCAAGGTTTTGGTCAGGTAGCAGTTCCCATTACCTCACTGCTAAAGGGGGGCCAGGTGCGCTTGCAGTGGACAGCTGAGGCGGACAGAGCTTTTAGTTACCGGAGGGCTCTGTTACATCGGCTCCCATGCTGGCCCATCCGGATCCCTCTTTGGCGTTCATAGTGGAGGTGGGTGCGTCCGAGGCTGGAATAGCAGCTGTGCTCTCTCAGCGCTAGGGTACGCCACCGAAGCTCCGCCCCTGTGCTTTCTTCTTGGGGAGGCTCAGCCCGGCGGAGCGAAACCCCGGTGTTCGCAGTGAGGCCCCGGTGTTCGCAGTGAGACCAGGTGTTCGCAGTGAGGCCCAGGTGTTCGCAGTGAGGCCCCGGTGTTCGCAGTGAGGCCCCGGTGTTCGCAGTGAGGCCTGTGCCTTTTGGTGTTTGTCCCATTATGTGAATTCTTGGTTGGTGAGCAGAACCCAGGCCTCACAACCATAAAGGGCAATGGGTTCTATAACTGATTCAAGTATTTTTAGCCAGATCCTAATTGGTATGTTGAATTTTATGTTCCTTTTGATGGCATAGAATGCCCTTCTCGCCTTGTCTCTCAGCTCGTTCATAGCTTTGTGGAAGTTACCTGTAGTGCTGATGTTTAGGCTGAGGTATGTATATTTTTTGTGTGCTCTAGGGCAAAGGTGTCTAGATGGAATTTGTATTCGTGGTCCTGGTAACTGGACCTTTTTTAGGAACACTGTTGTTTTTGTCTTACTGAGTTGTACTGTGAGGGCCCAGCTCTCTCTGTATGTGTCTGTGGCCAAGTTTGAGAGGATCAAAACAACAATGTATCATGGGTAAATTTTGACTGACTGACTGCACTCGTTTTGATGCTCTTGAACACGGCCGATATCTGGTGCGTGTTCTCGTTCCCCTGGTGCGACGTTGCATTGCATCAACCAAGGGTTGCCATCAACTGACAGATTGCTATAACATATTATGTGGTTAGCTGATACTTAAAGTACCTATCCAGGCGTTGTAAGATCTGGCCCTTTGTCTGCCTGCCAGTTGCGCCTGTTGTGAGTGGGGCAGGGATCCATGAATGCTGTAGTAGGCCAATCATCTCCTATCAGCAGCATACTTGCAAATCGCTTGTCTCTGGTTTAGTGGCAGAGCCTATATAATCCACCAGGTGTCATTGCATCATTGTTGTTGTGGCTCTCCCATCTACGTAATAGTAGTAGCCTACATTGCTAGCCTGATCCCAGATCGACTTATGCTGTTTTACTTACCATTGGCAAGACACAAGACAGCGCAGACAGAGCTAGGGCCATGCTACACAGAGACATCTGGAACCAGACTATAGGCCTTTTGCTCCCTTTCAGGGAAATACAGGGTGATGCCTCATAATCATTATATGAAATTTACACTGGTCCCTTATCAATCACAATGTACATTACTGTAAGGGTTGCGGAACTGGTGGCAGTGAAGTCAGACGCAGGAGAGCAGAGAAAGGTAATAGCCGGAGCAGTTTAATGACAAAATCCACGGCAATACAAAAATAACCTACATGGGTACAAAACCCGACGCGCACCAGTAACATAGTGCACAAGCACTTACAAACAAACAATTCCACACAAGGACATGGGGGAACAGAGGGTTAAATACACAACAATTAATGATGGAAATGGAAACCAGGTGTGTAAGAAATCAAGACAAAACAAATGGAAAAATAAAAAGTGGATCGACGATGGCTAGAAGACCGGTGACGCCGACCACCAAAACACAGCCCGAACAAGGAGCGGAAACGACTTCGGTGGAAGTCGTGACAATTACATTGTCTTGTAAAGCTACTGAATGTTCTGAACACACAGGCTACGAAAGATCTAGAGAAGACCTGGGCTACAGTTTTGCTACAGTATTACTTTTCATGGCATCTTCTCAATTCACATCAATGAAATCCCACATTTGATCCAAGCTTGACTTTTTCTCAGTTGAACTAAAGAGTAAAACTTTGACATCTACCTGCTGACACCCAATGCACCTGATCACCCCAGACTTTGTCAGTCTAGCATTTATCTTGGCAATATTCCATATGGGGTTCAGGCTGAGGATTCTTGCACAATCCACACGGCACACAGAAGTCCGGGGTGGACATGTGTTTACCTTGGCTCTGTGGTGAAGTTTAAAGTACAGGCTATATACCAGGGCATATGGACTCAGTCGTTCTTGTAGTGTACCCCTGTCAATACCTGCTACAATACTTCCATCCTCTCGCCCTGTCCTAACCCTCCTGATGATGAGTCGCCTGGCTATAGCCTTGGTTTTGGGGCTGCTGACGGGGGCACGGGCCCAGTTGTTGCTGCATAATGTGACCCGTCCGCCCTGCGACGCGCCCGACGTGAAAGCTGCAGCCCTGGTGGCCCAGGATTACCTCAACGGCCAGCACACGCACGGCTACAAGTACGCCCTGAACCAGATCGATAACATCAAGATCCTAACCAAGGTGAGTCAGAGCTGGAGCATGGATAATAGAATAATCCACAGAGTCACATATAGATACATCTCTATATGCCTCATCTCTAGATTGGCATAGATGTATGATACAGTCTAGTGTGACGTCACACCAGGCAACATTCATTATTACAGATTGTAATGGAAATACCGGCATCACGTAGATTGGACTTCTGTACTCGCAGAATGAGGCGGAATTATTGTTATGTTGTTTAAGTACGAACAAAAAAAAATTAAGTATGAAAATGTATGCACTCACGACTGTAAGTCTCTGTGGATAAGAGCATCTGATAAATTACTATCATGTAAAATGTAAATGTAAAGACAAGATACATTTTCAAGTTTATCTTAACTACCCAGGTCCTACCAGTCTACAGTTTTGCAGATGTTTGAGACAGATAGCATAGACATATTTCAGTTTTTTTTTAACCTAGTGTTCTAAGGAGAAATACACTTTTGATACAAAGCCCCTTTTTTCATGTGTTAACCTCTACGGTTAGCCCTGGAGCTGTGCTGATCTAGGATCAGTTTCACCTTTTAGATCTTAATGAATGAGATTACATGGACGACTAGGTCTGATCCTAGATCAGCACTGCCACTCAGAGACACTTTATATTTCGAATAAGAGCGCAGATATAATATATTCCCGTTCAGTCATGCTCTACAGTGTTGTTCAATAGCCTGATGGATCAGAGATCTATCTGATGGAAGTGGACCTGCTGGAGACCACATGTCACGTTCTGGACCCTACTCCTGTCGCCAACTGCACCGTCAGGCCGAAAGTAGTCACAGTGAGGCCAATTCTCCACTTTATTAAATACATTTTATATTCTATGTAGTTAATTCCAATGGATCATTGGTAATGTTGTTTGTTGTTTTTTAGGCAGTGGAGGGAGATTGTGATGTGGTACTGAGAAAGGTTGGAGGAGTTATGTCTGTCACAGCTTTCAAGTGTAAAACTGAAGGTATGTAATCTTTATGTCACATTTTTTTTCTCAATCTAATCCATTGAACTATATAATTTCACAATCCCGTTCCCCAGGCAAATAAAGTATAATCAACACATTCTGTGAACAAAGTCTGACAGCTACTGACCGGAGAGGTACCACAGAAGCGGGAAGGTGAGATCCCACTGGGCACACACTGGTTGAATCAACGTTGTTCCCATGTCATTTCAATGAAATTACATTGAACCCACGTGGGAATAGATGTTGAATTGACGTCTGTGCCCAGTGGAATATATTCACGCACACACTAATACACTCACCTGCTCTCTCTATCTGGTACCATGTCAAGAATCAACGGAGGACCTCTGTGTGGGCTGTGCCTCACTCCTTCCCCTTAACGACACTGCAGGCCTGGCCATGGTCTCTGCTTCGCTGGTCACCTTCAACAACAGGACAGGCAAAGAGTCATTGTTTGCAATCATGGAAGTTGGACGCATGTCAACTCAGGTAAAACATATTTTTCTGATCATATGATCATCATGTGGGCAAGTGCAATCTTCTAAAAAGAGTATGGTAATGTTTTTTTATGTCCAAATGAGGTAAACATTTTAAGGGCCAGTTTCCTGCACACAGATCTAGACTTTTTTCTGTGTCCAGGAAACTAGCCCTAAATGTAAAAAGTGAATAAGGGCTCCATTAGACAGGTTGATTTTGATGTGGGGCTCCCGAGTGGTGCAGTGGTCTAAGGCACTCCATCTCAGTGCTAGAGGCGTCACTGCAGACACCCTGGTTCGAATCCAGTCTGTATCACAACTGACCGTGATTGGGAGTCCCATTGGGCGGTACACAATTGTCCAAGCGTCGTCCAGATTTGGCCGGTGTAGGCTGTCATTGTAAATAAGAATTTGTTCTTAACTGACTTGCCTTGGTAAATAAATATAAAATAAAATAAAACATCTCCTCTGTTTGAGCATATACAGTACCTCCCATATACTAACTGTGACACAACTATAGTGGAAAGCCCTTATGTACTTCAGTTCTGTTTGCAGGTTGTGTCTGGTGGTGCTAGATACTTGGCAGAATACGTTATAGTAGAAACTAACTGCACTGCTGATGACAGTGATGACAACTGTGTGCCGCTGACCAATGCTATGGCAGTAAGTATACATTATATCATGGAAGGAGGAATGCCCAAACCTGCATTCAAATGGCCATACTAGCATACTACTTAGAATGCATGCCCAACACATCGTTTCATTCTAGGTGGTATGATAGTGTGGTTATTGAAACATACTCAGTGTCTTGGTATTTAATCAGTAACCACCATGTGACACGTTTCTTTTCTCTTTCAGCAACGTGGCTTTTGCCAAGTGGCTGGTGTGAGTTCTTTACACTCAATCCAGTGCAATATATTTGCTGCATCTTCAATGGTGAGAGAAAAGACATGTATTAATTCCCACCTGTGAATAAGTAGGTGACTTGTTATCACTGAGTTATTAATGTGTCTTCTATACTATAAAGGCTATATCTTATTTGAACCGAACAATGTGAATGAATTAATGAAATGAATGAACGGATGACATTTTATTTACTAGTCAAATCACCAATCGGTAACCCATCCCTTATGGGATGAACTGACACATAAACAAACATTACAATAATTCACTGTGGTAATTAAATGATAATTCTTCTTCCGGTGTTCTCTGCATTGTACATCGCATAAAGAGTGAAAAAAAGGTAAAAATCAATACATAGTAGTGAATAAGGTTATCCAAACAATAATTATATCCCTAGAGCAGTAAAATAATAGACATATTTACATACATACATACACCCTGTATATACACATACACATAAATACATAATATATACAGATACATAAATTAATAAAAAAATAGAAGGTATTGGAATCCAGTCTGGCACAAAGAGAAGATTCCTATGGGAGACAAGCCTCTACACAATATTTAATACACACGTGCCATCTACCACATCGAATATAAATCTTTTTAGAATTTAATTAAAGGTAGCCATTTTTATTTTATTCAAGGCGTTAGCTAAATATTCCGCAAATGGAAATACCCACTGGACAAAAAAACATTTAAGTTTCTCTCTCATCACTCAGTCACATAATGCCAGGGTACATCAATAAATGCCACATGAAAACAAACCATTGCACTGACACAGTACTTTGACGACCTGTCTCTCGTTCTAATGTACAGATGCCTATCGTGGACACCAATGGCACAGTCCCGGTGCCTGCGCCAGTGGTCCACGTCCACGCTGGTAACCTCCCCAAGGTCCACGGCCTGAGGCACCACAAACTCACCGCCCTCCACGACCCCGACCTCAGCGGCCTTCTGTCTGCCGAGTCTGGCGAGTCTGGCGAGTCCGAGGAGTCCATAGTGCCTGTGGTCCCCGTGGTGGTGGTCCCTGTGGGTACCGAAGCGGCCCCTGTGTTCGTAGTCGATCCAGTTGTAGGCACGGACGCACCTGTTGTATCTGGGGTGGTGAAGAGGGAAGCCCCAGACAGCCCAGCTATTGTGTCTGCACCTCTTGTCCCTGTGCCAGTGTGTCCAGGGAAGAAGATTTTTTTCTGAGAAGCGTTCAGATTTTACAAAGCACAGACTCTTTAATGTCGCAGTCATCAAACTGCATGCGTTGGGCCCACTGCATGATCAGAGAATACCACATAAGGGCTTGAGTCTGCTTTTCATTTTGCTTTTACAAGACCTTCATCATTAATTGGTTAGGCAGAGATTTACTATATCTTTACTAGCTATTTGTTCGGGGGGGGGGGAGGGGGGTTGTCATGGTTCTAAACATGTGGGAGTTACAAGTAAGGGTTAAAATGTAGGTAATAAGGGTTCATTTACTACGCTCAATGTGCAATGGCTGTATGTACTCTGAACTGCTCTGTATCTAGGGGTAATAAAGAATGACATTTTACTTACTTTCTCATGTGTCTTTCACAGCTAAACGAGACCCCAGCAGAAATTGGCTTTTTATTTATCTGACTTTGATGTCCAGCCCTTATATTTAGCCTTGCAATGAAGTGTTTAAACATTTTCTTTTCAGGACAACCAGGGCTACAAGTAGAACACACAACTATTTGACATAAACTGTTGTAAAAATATATATATTTATATTATGCCCATGCAAAAACCTGATCAGAATGAATTCAAATTAATGGTGTAAGTACAGAAATGGTTTTCTCAGTGGGAAATGAATATCCAACTAGTCAGTAACAACTGTTTGGAGTTCAGAGTTTATGACTGCAACTATGTGAGTTTATTACAGTATTATAGACACTATGTCCTGGGATTTCCTATGATCTTCTGTGTACAAGAACCTTCTAACGACTCTTGTGTAGCTTGTGAGCGTCATATCTTTTAATACTTGAAAGCTCAAACCATTCGGATTCTACAGATGTTTTTGTATGAAAGACCTTGCCCTGGGCCATTTCAGGGATCCTCCCTTGTCTCACAAACATGGCTTTAGCTCCGCCCCGGTTAAACAAACTAATGTTTGGTACCAAAGGATGCAAAGGGAGTGGACGAATCCAAATGGTATAACTCAGAAGTCTGTAGCTCAAACACATAAAAGGGGTTAGAAGGGGTTAGAAGTCCTAAATCACACCGGCGTGACGATAGGACTCACTGTGTTAATGTGCATGAAGGTTGTTAGTCACTCTGGTGATATAATTCATAAGGTATTCAAAATCAATGACTATTTTCAGAAGCACTGGTATCAACCATCCTCTAAGAATTAAACTATTAATTCATCTATTATTATTATGAAACTATTCATTGATCCATGCTGTCCAGATTGGGCCGCCTTATGACACATGGCACTGACTCTGGCCTATGGCAGGGGTTCTCCAGTACTATTTGTGCAGGTCCGGTCACACACATTTCCTAGGTGGCAAAGGTCCAGATGGATATTGATACTGTATTTATCGGCATAGTAACAACCCCCCCACTTCACAACCCATGTGACCCAAAACTGTTCAAACGGTTAACACCCCTCTTGTTAGTGGAGAGAACATTTAGCAATTTAATTTTACAGTTTGGCCATTGGGGCGGAGAGAACGTTTTGCCGTTTTAAAGCTCATGTCCTGCAATTCTACACAATTTTCCATTTCTTATGTGTGTTTATACGATACCAGGAGTCAAGGCCCGACTGAGTTCTGCGTGTTGAGTATGGCTGTTCTATGCTACAAAAAAGTACTGGTACTATACATTTCTAATCAAAATGATAGTATCCTAATAAATCCCTGAACGATCATGTACATCTAAACATAAAAAATATGTGGCTAGAAAATATGGACATAACTGTGGACAATTTAGAAAAGGATTTAAGTGACACATTTGAATCCAGAAAACACAATTTGGTTTGAAAGGGCTTCATTAACAAGTCTGTGATAACAACACAGCTTTCATTCACAAATGTTCAATGGTACTTTGCTTGTGTAAACAATGTCTTATGAAACCCCTTTTTCTAATACTCCAATTCAAAGAACTACCCATTTTGATTGGTCAAAGAAGGCAAATGTGTATTCGGGGTTACTGAGGACCTCTTTAGACTCAGAACCTACACACACACACACACTCGGCATTGGTGGGCTTTCTTGTTTTCACATATCTATTTTACTGTGCAAAACAGTAAGTCCTTCTTGATGATCCAAGACAACATAAATATGCAGACATTCCAAGTAAATTATGAGCATGGAAATATAAAATGAACTGAAAGCATAAATCACTTGTTTTGACCTTTCAGAATACTTTGCCAATCCTGGCAAAGAGCAATGATCAAGGTTGAAGAGGTGCCATTTTTTGCTGATGCTGTTGGCAACCTGATATCCATGCCATGTCTGTGGACCCGATGACACCATCATCCTAACAACAACTGGCAGCTGCCTACAGGCAGTCCTAGAGGAACTGAGCAAAACAATCCAGGACTTTATAAGAGTCTTAAAGCTGGGGAAGATACCAGATTGACAAAGTGTAATCTCGATGCATGGAAAACAATTTAATATGTAAGAATTTCCAACCTATTTTAATTTCACCCATCTAGTCATTTCAGATCAGGGCTAGAGGTGGAACCAGAATGACACTTCACAGTAATATTTGATCTAATAATATACAGTGTGTATCAAAAGTATTCAGCCCCCTTTGACATGAAATAGCTGTGCAGCGATGCTCCCTATCCAACCTGACAGAGCTTGAGGAGATCTCAAATCAAATCAAATTTGACTTGTCACATGCCCTGAATTCAATAGGTGTTGACCTTACAGTGAAATTCTTACTTAATTAAAAGCCCTTAACCAACAATGCCGTTTTAAGAAAAAAAATACCTAAAAATAATACAAATTAAAAAATAAATAAATAAAAGTAACAAATAATTCAAGAGCAGCAGTAAAATAACAATAGTGAGGCTATATACAGGGCGTACCGATACAGTCAATGTGCGGGAGCAACGGTTAGTCGAGGTAATTGAGGTAATATGTACATGTAGGTAGAGTTATTAAAGTTACTATGCATAGATAATAAACAGAGAAGAAGCAGCGTAAAAGAGAGGGGGTCAATGTGAATAGTCTGGGTAGCCAATTGATTAGATGTTCAGGAGTCTTATGGCTTGGGGGTAGAAGCTGTTTAGAAGCCTCTTGGACCTAGACTTTGGCGCTCCGGTACCACTTGCCGTGCGGTAGCAGAGAGAACAGTCTATGACTAGGGTGGCTGGAGTCTTTGACTATTTTAGGGCCTTCCTCTGACACCGCCTGGTGTAGAGGTCCTGTATTGCAGGAAGCTTGGCCCCAGTGATGTACTGGGCAGTACGCTCTACCCTCTGTAGTGCCTTGCGGACGGAGGCCGAGCAGTTGCCATACCAGGCAGTGATGCAACCAGTCAGGATGTTCTCGATGGTGCAGCTGTAGAACCTTTTGAGGATCTGAGGATCCATGCCAAATCTTTTTCAGTCAGACGACTGTCTGGTATGCTTGGACCATGTTGGTTTGTTGGTGATGTGGACAACAAGAAACCTGAAGCTCTCAACCTGCTCCACTACAGCCCTGTCGATGAGAATGGGGGCGTGCTCAGTCCTCCTTTTCCTGTAGTCCACAATCATCTCCTTTGTCTTGATCACGTTGAGAGAGAGGTTGTTGTCCTGGCACCACAAGGCCAGATCTCTGACCTCCTCCTTATAGGATGTCTGGTCGTATTCTGTGATCAGGCCCACCACTGTCGTGTCATCAGCAAACTTAATGATGGTGTTGGAGTTGTGCCTGGCCATGCAGTCATGAGTGAACAGGGAGTACAGGAGGGGACTGAGCACGCATCCCTGAGTGGCCCCTGTGTTGAGGATTAGCGTGGCGGATGTGTTGTTACCTACCCTTACCACCTGGGGGTGGCCCGTCAGGAAGTCCAGGATCCAGTTGCAGAGGGAGGTGTTTAGTCCCAGGGTCCTTAGCTTAGTGATGAGCTTTGAGGGCACTATGGTGTTGAACTCTCTTACATAGGTGTTCCTTTTGTCCAGGTGTGAAAGTGCAGTGTGGAGTGCAATAGAGATTGCATAATCTGCGGATCTGTTGGGGCGGTATGCAAATTGAGTGGGTCTGGGTTTCTGGGATAATGGTGTTGATGTGAGCCATGACCAGCCTTTCAAAGCACTTCATGGCTACGGACGTGAGTGCTACAGGTCGGTAGTTATTTAGGCAGGTTACCTTAGTGTTCTTGGGCACAGGGACTATGGTGGTCTGCCTGAAACATGTTGGTATTACAGACTCAGACAGGGATAGGTTAAAAATGTCAGTGAAGACACTTGGCAGTTGGTCAGCGCATGCTCGGATTACACGTCCTGGTAGTCTGTCTAGCCCTGTGGCCTTGTGAATGTTGACCTGTTTAAAGTGCTTATACCAGAGTTAAATAAATGTAAAATTATTAGAATTGTTTTACTAAATACTCACATGGGTTACTGTGAGCATGATCACAGTCATCCGGAACAGCTGATTCTCTCATGCATGCTTCAGTTTTACTTGCCTCGAAGTAAGCATAGAAGTAATTTAGCTTGTCTGGTAGGCTTGTGTCACTGGGAAGCTCGCAGCTGTGCTTCCCTTTGTAGTTTGTAATAGTTTTCAAGCCCTGCCACATCCAACGCCGGTGTAGTACGATTCAATCTTAGTCCTGTATTGACGCTTTGCCTGTTTGATGCTTCGTCGGAGGGCATAGTGGGATTTCTTATAAGCTTCCGGGTTAGAGTCCCGCTCCTTGAAAGCGGCAGCACTACCCTTTATACTCGGTGCGGATGTTGCCTGTAATCCATGGCTTCTGGTTGGGGTATGTACTGTGGGGACGACGTTATCGATGCACTTATTGATGAAGCCAATGACTGATGTGATGTACTCCTCAATGCCATCGGAAGAATCTCGGAACATATTCCAGTCTGTGCTAGCAAAACAGTCTTGTAGCTTAGCATCTGCTTCATATGACCACTTTCTTATTGACCGAGTCACTGGTGCTTCCTGCTTCAGTTTCTGTATGTAAGCAGGAATCAGGAGGATAATATTATGGACAGATTTGCCAAATGGAGGGCGAGGGAGAGCTTTGTACACGTCTCTTTGTGTGGAGTAAAGGTGGTCTTGAGTTTTTGGTTGCACATTTAACATGCTGGTAGAAATTAGGTAAAACGGATTTAGGTTTTCCTGCATTAAAGTCCCCGGCCACTAGGAGCGCCCCCTTGGGGTGAGCGTTTTACTATTTACTTATGGCCGTATACAGCTCAATGAGTGCGGTCTTAGTGCCAGCATCAGTTTGTGGTGCCAACATATGCAGAGAAGAATGGGAGAAACTCCCCAAATACAGGTGTGCCAAGCTACTAGCATCATACCCAAGAAGACTTGAGGCTGTAATCGCTGCCAAAGGTGCTTCAACAAAGTACTGAGTAAAGGGGCTGAATACTTATGTAAATGTGATATTTAAGTTCATATTTAATCCATTTGCAAAAATGTCTAAAAACCTGTTTTTGCTTTGTTATTATGGGGTATTGTGTGTAGATTGATGAGGGGAAAAAAATGTTTTAATCAATTTTAGAATAAGGGTGTAATGTAACAAAAAGTGGAAAAAGTCAAGGGGTCTGAATATTTTCTGAATGCAGTGTATATATTAGAATATGAATATCATACAGTGGACAGCTAAGCCTACAGGCCTATCCATACAGTGGACAGCTAAGCCTACAGGCCTATCCATACAGTGGACAGCTAAGCCTACAGGCCTATCCATACAGTGGACAGCTAAGCCTACAGGTCTATCCATACAGTGGACAGCTAAGCCTACAGGCCTATCCATACAGTGGACAGCTAAGCCTACAGGCCTATCCATACAGTGGACAGCTAAGCCTACAGGTCTATCCATACAGTGGACAGCTAAGCCTACAGGCCTAGCCATACAGTGGACAGCTAAGCCTACAGGCCTATCCATACAGCGGACAGCTAAGCCTACAGGCCTATCCATACAGTGGACAGCTAAGCCTACAGGCCTATCCATACAGTGGACAGCTACGCCTACAGGCTTATCCATACAGTGGACAGCTAAGCCTACAGACCTATCCATACAGTGATAAGCCTACAGGTCTATCCATACAGTGGACAGCTAAGCCTACAGGCCTATCCATACAGTGCCATGATACATTTAGTATCAAATTTATCAACCCATGGAGGTCTGGATTTGGAGTCACACTCAAAATTAAAGTGGAAAACCACACTACAGGCTGATCCAACTTTACCACACTACAGGCTGATCCAACTTTGATGTAATGTCCTTAAAACAAGTCAAAATTAGGCTCAGTAGTGTGTGTGGCCTCCACGTGCCTGTATGACCTCCCTACAACGCCTGGGCACGCTCCTGATGAGGTGGCGGATGGTCTCCTGAGGGATCTCCTCCCAGACCTCGCCATCTCCTGGACAGTCTGTGGTGCAATGTTGTTGGTGGATGGAGCGAGACATGATGTCCCAGATGTGCTCAATTGGATTCAGGTCTGGGGAACGGGCGGGCCAGTCCATAGCATCAATGCCTTCCTCTTGCAGGAACTGCTGACACACTCCAGCCACATGAAGTCTAGCATTGTCTTGCATTAGGAGGAACCCAGGGCCAACCGCACCAGCATATGGTCTCACAAGGGGTCTGAAGATCTCATCTCGGTACCTAATGGCAGTCAGGCTACCTCTGGCGAGCACATGGAGGGCTGTGAGGCTCCCCAAAGAAATGCCACCCCACACCATGACTGACCCACCGCCAAACCGGTCATGCTGGAGGATGTTGCAGGCAGCAGAACGTTCTCCACGGCGTCTCCAGACTGTCACATCTGTCACGTGTGCTCAATGTGAACCTGCTTTCATCTGTGAAGAGCACAGGGCGCCAGTGGCGAATTTGCCAATCTTGGTGTTCTTTGGCAAATGCCAAACGTCCTGCACGGTGTTGGGCTGTAAGCACAACCCACCCTCATGGAGTCTGTTTCTGACCGCTTGAGCAGACACATGCACATTTGTGGCCTGCTGGAGGTCATTTTGCAGGGCTCTGGCAGTGCTTCTCCTGCTCCTCCTTGCACAAAGGCGGAGGTAGCGGTCCTGCTGCTGGGTTGTTGCCCTCCTACGGCCTCCTCCACGTCTCCTGATGTACTGGCCTGTCTCCTGGTAGCGCCTCCATGCTCTGGACACTACGCTGACAGACACAGCAAACCTTCTTGCCACAGCTCGCATTGATGTGCCATCCTGGATGAGCTGCACTACCTGAGCCACTTGTGTGGGTTGTAGACTCCGTCTCATGCTACCACTAGAGTGAAAGCACCGCCAGCATTCAAAAGTGACCAAAACATCAGCCAGGAAGCATAGGAACTGAGAAGTGGTCTGTGGCCACCACCTGCAGAACCACTCCTTTATTGGGGGTGTCTTGCTAATTGCCTATAATTTCCACCTGTTGTCTATTCCATTTGCACAACAGCATGTGAAAATTGTCAATCAGTATTGCTTCCTAAGTGGACAGTTTGATTTCACAGAAGTGTGATTGACTTGGAGTTACATTGTGTTGTTTAAGTGTTCCCTTTATTTTTTTGAGCAGTGTATATATATATATATATATATATATCATTTTAATTCCAAAAAAAGTTACAATTAAAGTATGTATATCCCCAAAAAACGAAAAAACAAGTCCTATATTGACATAACCATGAAGGCCACTCAGCAAGGAAGAAGCCACGGCTCCAAAACGACCATAAAAAAGCCAGACCACGGTTTGCAACTGCACATGGGGACAAAGCTTGTACTTTTTGGAGAAATGTCCTCTGGTCTGATTAAACACAAATAGAACTGTTCGGCCATAATGACCATCGTTATGTTTGGAGGAAAATGGGGGAGGCTTGCAAGCCAAAGAACACCATCCCAACCGTGAAGCACAGGGGTGGAAGCATCATGTTGTGGGGGTGCTTTGCCGCAGGAGAGACTGGTGCACTTCACAAAAAGATGGCATCATTAGATAGGAAAATGACGTGGATATATTGAAGCAACATCTCAAGACATCAGTCAGGAAGTTAAAGCTTGGTCGCAAATGGGTCTTCCAAATGGACAACCCCAAGCATACTTCCAAAGTCGTGGCAAAATGGTTTAAGGACAAAAGTCCAGGTATTGGAGTGGCCATCATAAAGCCCTGACCTCAATCCTATAGAACATTTGTGGGCAAAACTGAAAAAGCGTGTGCGAGCAAGAAGGCCTACAAACCTGACTCAGTTACACCAGCTCTGTCAGAAGGAATTTGCCAAAATTCACCCAACTTAGTGAGAAGCTTGTGGAAGGCTACCTAAAACTTTTGACCCAAGTTAAATTTAAAGGCAATGCTACCAAATACTAATTGAGTGTATGTGAACTTCTGACCCACTGGGAATGTGATGAAAGTAATAATCTGCATACTATCCAAAGGCACTAAGTATCAAAAGTATCAAAAATCCTTATATTAAGCAAGCCAGACGGCACAATCTTGTTTGTTTTAATTTACGGGTAGCTAGTGGCACACCCCAAAAACTGACAATTTACAAATGAAGCATGTGTTTAGATAATCCGCCTGATCAGGTAAGGATGACCTCTTGATAAGTGTGAATTGGACCAGTTTCCTGTCTTGCTAAGCATTCGAAATGAGTAATTTTGGGTGTCAGGGAAACAGTATGGAGTTAAATTGTGTTCTTTAGGAAAGTCAAATATACTAATAAAGTACAGATACCCCCCCAAAATACTTTATACTAATTGTATATATTGATGTATAAAAATAGGAATCAGAAATAAGTCCCTGACTTTAGCAATCAATCCTAAGTGCACCAGCCAATTGATGAATGGAAGACATTACAAGACATTAAGTTTAATGACAGATTGTCAAGCCATGCCTTCAATTCTGGGTAAGCATACAAGGTAGCGTGAGATGTATTTTGTTTGTTGAGATGGACAGTGTTTTGAAAACCCAAACCATGATTTTGGAGGGCCCAAAGTCTGTTTTGTTAATTGCTTGTGGTGCATTGGCACAGAAACCCGTTTTTAGCCAACGACTGTCATGCGTGGATACAGTTTATATAAGTGATGCCAGGAATCAAACCCACTGTCCCGGCAACACCATGCGCTACCAGCTGAGCTACAGGGGGAATCAGTTACACCTGTTAGACACCATCTAACCCCGACCAACTACTAAGTCGTAAGTTGCTTTGATAAGGGACTCAAGCCGTGCTGCCTCTTTTTAGGATTGTACTTTCTAGCACTGTTCAGAGAATATGGTAGACAACCAGGTCAACAGTATTTGTTGGCTGAGGTCGTATTGTAACCCAATAGTGAACAAGCCACAACAACCCCATACACAACTCCTCGTGAACAACTAATTCAATTGTTGCAGTGTTAAATAAAAAAAATCCCTCAGTATTTCTTAACTGCAGAAAAGATTTGTAGTTCACTCTAGACATGCGCAAATGAGTGATTACATTGAGGATAATGGGTGACAATGTTTTGCCACCAAATGCATGTGCAGTCTGAGTGGGATGCTAGCAAAATGCAGTAGACTTCAAAGTGGCAGGATAGAAGTTGACGCACTGTGAGTAATGGTTCACATTCAATAGCAAATAAACTCAGTTGAGATCAGTAGCATGCAACCAATTGAACCCAGTCACATGAAAAGCTTAACTATTATTCAATTTGAGCACTAGATGGGAGGCTTTCACCATATTTGAGTGGAAGAACATTGCTGAAACACTGGCAGTAATCTGAAATAGCTTCCGGAGCCATGGTCTGATATTGTTACTAAACTAGGATCAGTTTTAGAATTTAAGTTTGTGGGTGACATTGACTGGGAAAAAAGTGGTGTGGAAATTGTGCCTTCTGGTTTACAAGACAAGTGTTAATCACACCTGGCTAAAACATTTCTTAAAACACCTCAATTTAACATGCAATTAAGGGAAACAATGTGGCGCAATTGTCAGTTAATTACTTTATTGGGAAAACATGACCGCTTCTGGGTCGGCATCAACACCATTAACTGAAGGATGAGAAGGGTCGAGCATCCTGAAAAAGACAAATGCATGTTAAGTCCACTGTTCAATTAAAGACTTAAAACGTTTCTCCGTAGTTGACTGAAGGACAAAATGACTTACCCGGCCGCTAACTAAATGGTAAGAACCTCCTGCGGACTGGGCCGGGTAAGAACCTCCTGCGGACTGGGCCGGGTAAGAACCTCCTGCGGACTGGGCCGGGTAAGAACCTCCTGCGGACTGGGCCGGGTAAGAACCTCCTGCGGACTGGGCCGGGTAAGAACCTCCTGCGGACTGGGCCGGGTAAGAACCTCCTGCGGACTGGGCCGGGTAAGAACCTCCTGCGGACTGGGCCGGGTAAGAACCTCCTGCGGACTGGGCCGGGTAAGAACCTCCTGCGGACTGGGCCGGGTAAGAACCTCCTGCGGACTGGGCCGGGTAAGAACCTCCTGCGGACTGGGCCGGGTAAGAACCTCCTGCGGACTGGGCCGGGTAAGAACCTCCTGCGGACTGGGCCGGGTAAGAACCTCCTGCGGACTGGGCCGGGTAAGAACCTCCTGCGGACTGGGCCGGGTAAGAACCTCCTGCGGACTGGGCCGGGTAAGAACCTCCTGCGGACTGGGCCGGGTAAGAGACATGGAACCCTTCGTTAGGCCCTAGTGGCACAATGGGCTTCCAATAGTGTTCAAATGACTCTGGAAATTCAGGTCTGGAGGGTTTACCAGAAGGCTTGGCTGCAGGTTTCTGGGGGTAGGATGGTTTGGCACCAGCATAATATATTGGCAATGAGCCGTAATGGGTAGGCATTTGATGGCCTGAGGGGTTTCGTTGCTGAAGGCTAGAGATACCCTTCGAATTAATGGGAAGGGAGCCACCCAGTTCCTTGACTGGTCTTGGAGGCTGAAGCGGATGTTCTGGAGGACTCAGTTGTTCAAGTGTGCTATGCATCTGCATTGCAGATTCAGACAGTTGGGTTTGGTGGTGTGGTTGCAGCAGAGGCTTGGATGCGTAGAACATGTCAGGGTCATACCACATTGGAGGTCTGAAAGGATAATGTGGCCACTTTGAAGGTTGGGGTTTTAAGGGCTTGTTGAGGTCACTAGACAGCGATTGAGGTTCAGATGGTTTACTTGGATCACTGGCAGGTCGCTCAAGTTCCAAGGGCTTGTTAGAATAAACAGGTGCTTGGCCATGTGGCTGTACTGGACCTTGTGGGTTGTATGGCAGAGGATATGCATGCATAAGCCGCTGTAGGTTATGGGGCAGATATGGCTGAATTGGTTGTTGCTGTGCCATAGGTTTGTTGGAGTCACTGGCAGGTGCTTCAAAATATGGGCGCATTGGCGGCTGTGGGTTGTAAGGCTGAAAATGTGATTGCTTTGGACGTTGGGGTTCTGAGGGCTTGTTGGCATCACTAGGTGCTTGGGCATACGAAGCCGAAAACCTCATTCCATGCTGACTCCAGTAGTCATGGAAACCAGTCAAGGCCATTTTAGTGGGGGCAACGGTCTGAACCGTTATAGGTTGTGGGGTTGTAGTGGCTTGGGTAGGTCCAGAAACTGAAGCATAATTGAACAGGTCAGATGTATGTTTGAAAGGGTAAGCAGGAATGATACCACTATCCTTGGATGTTACAGGGCCAAAATGGTTGTGGTGGTGTTGATGGAAAGATATGGGCATGGGGCAGCAGGTCAAGAAACCAGTAGGGCAGACTGCAGGACAATACCCAGGATGTGGTGGATAAGAGTCACCTGGCTGAGGTGAACTAGGAGACACAGTTGGAGGTGCTTGAGTAGTTCTTGGATGACTAGGTTGTTGAGGAGCAGGTATCCATGTGTGGACTACAAGTGGCGTTTGTTCTGGTGTTTGAGTTGCAGGCCTAAGTGGGATTGTAATGGGCTTAGCTGGCTCAGGGTAGAACTGTTGGTAGTGATGTGGGTAGTAGGGATTCAGTGGAGCTGTTGGCTTTTCAGTAGCAGGGGGAAGCATGGCAGGTGTAGGCTTTGGAGTCACAGGATACGTAGCAGGCTTAAATGGTTGAGGGTCAAAGGAATTCCAAGGAATTTGGGGGTCTTTAGGGGGAGAGCCAGTTACAGGCTTGGGATGTGGTGGATAGAGAGGATGTGGGTAGTAAGGATGCTGCACATGGCCCTGAGGAGCTTTGGTAGCAGGAGTAGACACTTGAGGGGGAGGAGTTACAGGCTTAGCAGGCAGAGGGTAGAATGAAAAGTAATACTGAGGGTTCCCAGGAGGCAGAGTATCAGGTTTTGGGTAATAAGGACGCAGTGGAGCTGTTGGCTTTTCAGTAGCAGGGGGAAGCATGGCAGGTGTAGGCTTTGGAGTCACAGGATACGTAGCAGGCTTAAATGGTTGAGGGTCAAAGGAATCCCAAGGAATTTGGTAGTCTTCAGGGGGAGAACCAGTTATAGGTTTGGGATGTCGGTAGTCAGGATGTTCATGGCCCTGAGGAACTTTGGTAGCAGGGGGAGGAGTTGCAGGCAGAGGGTAGAATGAAAAGTAATACTGAGTGTTCACAGGAGGATGCGTAGCAGGTTCTGTGTAGTAAGGATGCAGTGGAGATGTTGGCTTTTCAGTAGCAGGCCTTTGAGTCACAGGAGGATGAGTTACAGGCTTGGCTGGCTGAGGGTCATAAGGATATCGGTCGTAAGGATAGTACACCTTGTCATTTGGAGCTTCTGTTGCAGGGGGAAGTTCGCCAGGCATACGAGTAACTGACTCAGCTGGCCGAGGGTAGAAGGACTCTGAATACCAAGGAGGCTGGAGGTCTTTAGGTGGAGAGCTAGTTACAGGCTTGGCTGGTCGAGGGTAGAAGGACTCGGAATACCAAGGAGGCTGGGGGTCATTAGGTAGAGAGCTAGTTACAGGCTTGGCTGGTCGAGGGTAGAAGGACTCGGAATACCAAGGAGGCTGGGGGTCATTAGGTGGAGAGCTAGTTACAGGCTTGGGATGTCGGTAGTCAGGATGTTGTTCATGGCCCTGAGGAACTTTGGTAGCAGGGGGAGGAGTTGCAGGCAGAGGGTAGAAGGAAAAGTAATACTGAGGGTTACCAGGAGGTAGAGTAGCAGGTTTTGGCTTCTCAGCAGGCTTTGTGTAGTAAGGATGCAGTGGAGCCTGGGGTTTAGGGGGTGAAGTAGGCTGAGGAGGAAACATTGGACTTGGTTGAAGCGCAATGGTGGGAGGAACCGGAAACACAGGGGTTTGGGGGTAATTGGGGCGAGGGAAAGACTGGTCAACAGGACTAGGACAGGACACTTTAACCTCCCCCTCGCCAGCAAGTTCAAGGGTGAACATCCCATCCTGCAATAAAGAAATTAACATTTGAATCAAATCATTGACCCATGTCCTTCAAAACCAGCAAGGACAATATTAACACAACTGACAATTCAGACCTTAGGTTCCACACAGGGTTCATAATGAGCAGAAATGGTCACAGCTTCTAGATGAGCTACCACACTGTAGCCACAATGGGGCGAAACGCTCATCAACGGCTGCCAGTGTCCTTTGACTGGAAGAGTGGAATAGAGTCGAAATTAAAGCATACAGTCACAAATGTACTTATCCAACTTGCACGTGTTCCTCTTGAGAGAATGCACAAGGATTGAGACTTATGTAAATGACTTACACTTGACCCTGAGATCCTTGGCAGAGGTGCCCCCTTCAATTTTCACCACCATGCCCTCAGGGTAGCAGGAAACAGTAGGAGGGTTGGGCTTAAAGGGTTTTTTGGCAGGGCAGGACATTTTAATTGGTAATCCCCACCAACGCAAAGGCAGAACATAATTACCATCCTGCAAGATTAAATTTAAAGTTAATCTTGGAAAGTGTTAAATTCACAATAAAACAGGAACAATTTGAATGACTTCCAACCTCCAGTGTGACATAACAGCCATTATAGATTGCAATGAAAATCCAATCCTGGTGAGTGGTGCTGATGGAATGACCACAGTTTGTGGGCAACTGTGACAGAGGCAGGGGAGACTGATTTCCTGCAAAACATTGTAACAGCAAGAGAAAGGAAATGTGTTACCCAGTAAACACAACAAATGACATCTAACTTGTACAGCTTTCAAATTACTTAAATATCAGGATAACAGCTGGATACTTGCCTCGGTCCACAGAAAAGAGAGAACCTGGTGTAGAGCCTGTGTCATGGACCTTTAGTTTCATGGAGTCGCCAACACACTCAACACTTGGTTCCATCTGCAAGAGACTTTCCACCACTGGACTACTTGGCCTAATTGTGCCATAAACATGTCCTCCCAGCTGCTTAGGTTCCCAACCTTTAAAGTAGAAGAACACTTGTTTTTAACTACACCAATGGTAGTCCATTCTTAACATAGTATTGCCCTACAACCTAAAGCCATTCACAGGACTAAGAGTCCAACAGCATTGTTCGGACCAAATACTTCCATTTACACTGGAAGGTGCAACTAATTGTTGTTAATTAAGTCAAACATTCCTACAAACGGAAACAATTAGCATAATAAAAAGCAAGTTAGAGATACATACCCATGTCAGACTGGTAGTCAGCATCATCCAGTGAACCATTGGAGGATCGGACTTTGGAGACAGTATGTTCATCAGTAGAAAAACTCGCATTTCTTGGTTTGACATTACGTCCAAGTATAAGCCTTCCAAATCGCACAGCACCTGTAGACTGCTCCTCTTCACCATTGTTAAGATTCCCCTTCAAATGGGGTCCCAGGACAATGGAGGATTTTGACGATCTTGTTTGTGTTACTGCAGCGCACTGACCAAAGGAGTTCAATACTACGACAACTAGCCCTAAACATACTAAAGAGAGACGCTCCCCTTTTGCCTTCCATGCCATCGGACTAAAATCGCGTTTCACAAACACACAAGACCACCACATCAGTGTGCTGAAAGAGTTTCCTTCACTCACTGCGGCCAGAGGCTGAATATGATTACCGACCAATTAGACTTCAGACCTCCCACTCACAGGTGTCTCTAATCAAATGACCCACGTCACCTTCACGAGGGTGCGACATTCAGAACGATGCAGACAGAAATGTCTTGTTCTGAGCTGACATGATTCCGTATTCTACATGAGAGACATATGTATATTCTACATTACTGCCTACATTTCTATCTGAACATTGCGTCCAAATTGAACGCAACTGTGATGATATGCAGCTGTGATCAATTAGTCGTATTTGGTTGATTGACGTGTACACTTAGAATATTTTCCATCTATAACCAGGTTTCCATCCAACCTTTTCATGCGATTAAAGTGCATGTTGCCGGCCTGATGGGAACAGCAAATATGTCGGTAAACTTTCCAAATGTCGACAAAACAAAAATACGCTAGACATGATGGGATATTTTTGTCTGTACATTTAATTATGCGAGATATTGCGGTGGAAAAGACTTTTATGGAAAAAGATTGTATATAATGTAATGAAACAGCAGGGAGCAGGTCTCGAACCCTCGACCTTCTATCGACTGTGCCGCAAAAGCATGCTCAAGCGGCAGAGTCGATTTCCGCGCTTATAAACCCAGGGTCGTTACAATAATAACCATGATATCAAAGTAAATTTGGGGTCGTGGTGATATGTTGTGTGGTCCTCCCACTACGACTCTGGAAAGCATGCAGTGTATTCGGCTGCAGATTAAATAACATGATGAAATTAACAGGATGGTGAATGTGCACGGTGATGAGATTGATGCTTCTTTCCAGCTAAGGGTGATGACATAGTGCACATTTTGCCACAACATATCGCGTTTACTTCAATACGACAGTTATTATATCAATATTTGCGCATTAAAGCGGTTTCACCGCCATTTCCTGCATATTGAATTTTACCCAAAAGTTATCACCTTGTCTAGCGTATTTTGTTTTGTCGCCATTTGAAAATGTTTAGAGACAAAAAAAAATTATCTGACATGTACTTTACTTACATAAAAAGTTTGGATGGACACGTGGTTATGTCTTATCTCTGTAACTCTTTTTAAAACGTCATCAAATCTTGTTCTCCGTTTCCCCAGATCATGTAGTGTGTGAGGAGGAATTCAGGTATGCCATGTTGGCCCTGAACTGCATCTGTCCAGCAACCTCCTCCCTTATTCCTACTGGTCCACACTTCACAAGGCTGGTAAATTACACAACCACTCTGCACCCTAATATCTAGTCCACTCTTCAATGGTCTACACTCCATAGGATCTGTAAAGTACAGTAGGCAACCCACCTACCACTAAGTCTCTACCCAACAACCCACCAATTCTCTACCCATCAACCCCCCCCCACCACTAAGTCTCTACCCACCAACCACCCCTGCCACCAAGTCTCTACCCATCTACCCTTAAGTCTCTACCCACCAAACCACCAAGTTTCTACCCACCAAACCACCACATTTCTACATACCATCTGTTTATGGTCACCTTTTGAAGACAATGGCCCCAAATCGACCCCTAGACCCTGGTCGAGATCCCCTGCTCAGTCGTTGGCCACAATATTGACTTTTCCATCAGGCACCAGATTGCTATAATTTACAGTGCATTCAGAAAGTATTCAGACCCCTTGACTTTTTCCACATTTTGATACATTAAGGCCTTATTCTAAAATGGATTAAATAGTTTTTTCCACTCATCAATCTACACACAATACCCATAAGGACAAAGCATGAAGTGTTTTTGGTGCAAATTTAGGAAAAATATAAAAATCACATGTACGTAAGCATTCAGACCCTATACTCAGTACTTTGTTGAAGCACCTTTGGCAGCAATTACACCCTCAAATCGTCCTGGGTATGATGCTACAAGCTTGGCACACCTGTATTTGGGGAGTGTCTAACATTCTTCTCTACAGATCCTCTCAAGCTTCGCCAGGTTGGATGGGGAGCGTCGCTGCACAGTTATTTTCAGGTCTCTCCAGATGTTCGATAGTCCCGAAGCCACTCCTGCGTTGTCTTGGCTGTTTGCTTAGGGTCGTTGTCCTGTTGGAAGGTGAACCTTCGCCCCAGTCTGAGGTCCTGAGCGGTATGGAGCAGGTATTCATCAAGGATCTCTGTACTTTTCTCTGTTCATCTTTGCCTCGATCCTGACTAGTCTCCCAGTCCCTGCTGCTGAAAAACATCCCCACAGCATGATGCTGCCACCACCCTGTTTCACTGTAAGGATGGTGCCAGGCTTAATCCAGACGTGACACTTGGCATTCAGGCCAAAGAGTTCAATCTTGGTTTCATCAGACCAGAGAATCTTGTTTCTCATGGTCTGAGAGTCTTTAGGTGCCTTTTGGCAAACTCCAAGCGGGCTGTCATATGCCTTTTACTGAGGAGTGGCTTCTGTCTGGCTACTCTACAATAAAGGCCTGATTGGTAGAGTGCTGCAGAGATGGTTGTCCTTCTGGAAGGTTCTCCCATCTCCACAGAGGAACTCAGGAGCTCTGTCAGAGTGACCATCGGGTTCTTGTCCACCTCCCTGATCGAGGCCCTTCTCCCCTGATTGCTCAGTTTGTCCCAGCGGCCAGCTCTAGGAAGAGTCTTGGTGGTTCCAAACTTCTTCCATTTAAGAATGATGGAGGCCACTGTGTTCTTGGGGACCTTCATTGCTGCAGAAAATATTTTGGTACCCTTCCCCAGATCTGTGCCTCGATACAATCCTGTCTCGGAGGTCTACAGACAATTCCTTTGACATTCACTGTCAACTGTTGGACCTTATATAGACAGGTTTGTGCCTTTCCAAATCATGTCCAATCCATTGAATTTACCACAGGTGGACTCCAATAAAGTTGTAGAAACATCTCAAGGATGATCAATAGACACAGGATGCACCTGAGCTCAATTTTGAGTCTCATAGCAAAGGGTCTGAATACTTATGTAAATCAGGTATTTCTTTTATAATAATAACATTTAAAAAATTGCCACAATTTAAAAAAAAACTGTTTTTGCTTTGTCATTATGGGGTTTGAGCAGAAATTTAATGAACTGACTTGTTGGAAAGGTGGCGCCCTAGGACGGTGCCACGTTAAATCACTAAGCTATTCAGTAAGGCCATTCTACTGCCAGTGTTGGTCTATGGAGATTGCATGGCTGTGTGATCAATTTTATACACCTGTCAGCAAAGGGTGTGGCTGAAATAGCTGAATAAACTAATTTGATGGGCTGTCCACATACTTTTGTATATAGTGTATGTGAATAGTTGTACGTAAAATACCTATCCAGGAATTGTAAGAATCGGTAAGGAGTCAGCAAAGCCTGAGCAGAGGAACGGTCACATTATGTTCTAGCAATGTGGTGCTCGACCCCAGTCGATGACAAGGAACGCAACCATTGGTTGATGCATGCAACGTCTGAGCAGGAAACCGCTAACTATGGCTGCGTTTACACAGGCAGCCTAATTCTGATCTTTTGCCCAATTATTGGTAAATATCAATTAGCGGAGAAAGATCAGAATTGGGCTGCCTGTCTAAATATGGCATATATTGTAGGGTGTCAACACGTTTTCCCACATCTCCTACTGTATTGTTGCAGCATTTTTACCATTAAGATCAGTTTAATTAAATAACTCAACTACAGAATTGAAATCAGTTAATAAACCAAGAACACACAGGGTTACAGTTCTGGTTGGAATAGCTTTTATTTGATCCATCTGTAAACAAAAGGTGATGAATAAATTTATAGCATTTTCCCCAAATTTTGAAAATGCACATTTCATAATTTTGAATCCAAATGCATAAGGGAAAAATGTATTTTTTTGGTCTGTACATAGTCCACAAAGCCTGGAGTGTTATCGGTTGATGCCAAACTATCCCGAAGGAAAATGCCATTGAAGTTAGTCCTTGCTGGGGCAGCAGTTTAAAAAAAGAATAATAAATCAAACTCAAAGTAGCAACAGACCAGATCTGTGTTATGGCACAGGATACACAGTTTTTACAAGACAACTTAGTGTTCTTATTCCAACCAACACCATTTTTCAAATTTAGTGTACACACTATCACTATTTTTTTTCATATATTTTTTTTTAAAATTTACTGTTAAGTACCGTGCTATGACAGTTGCTGATACACATGATGATAAGTAGAGCACTAGGCAATAAATTCAGAGCTTGGGTTTACAGTCAAATGCATTCAGTGAGAATTCTCTGGTTACCACAGGTGTCAAATGAGACTGCAATTATCTGTTAACAAATTATCAGCAAATCAATTCGTGTTTTAAAGTCATCATAAGAAGCAGTGTGTTTTACAGTCATCTGAAGTATAGTCTAATGATTAGTCAAACAGAGGACAACAATCATCCTTCACAATGACTTGAAGCCATTCTGAAAAATCCCCTAACTGTGACATAACAATTGGTCCTATGGAAAATATAACTTGCCAACTTGACAAAACATGGTTATGTAGGGAGTCTGGATGATACGCTGCACAAATCGGCAGCGTGAAATACAGGAGCTGGCAGATGGAATGTCCATGGAGACTTCAAGATGTCGTGGGGGGGGGGGGGGGTTCATGGGAGGAATTTCTATCAACAAAAAACCTCAGCAATACTGATTTGATCTGCCATTACAATATTCCAACACCACAATGACGTGTAAGACCACATTCAAGTTACAACAGCAAAAGCATTTGATGGAAGACAATGCAAAAGAAAAAAAAGTGGTCTGACAGGGGTTTTAAGGTGTATGTATAGAGGATTATTCTGGATTTATGTAGTATCCAATAACAAAGCAAAAAATTGAAGCCTGAATAAAAATAACATTTTGCGGGAATATAAAAGTTTTGGGAAGGGCAAGGAGAGTTCAACTCTGTATGGTTAAAGACAGGGTTAGGGTCAATTCCATTTCAATTCAGGATTTACACTGAAATTCAGGTTAACTTTCTGAATTGTCTGGAAAGAAAATGGTATTAACCTCAACCCTGCTAAAAGATATGCATGCAACTTTCAAATCCTGACATGGAAGCCACCCGGAGAAAAGGAAAACAATACCAGCCGGTGATCTCTTCAGTATGCTCATAAGGTATTGTCCCACCCAAAACTATCTGCACCATTGAATGACAGCCATTCACAGTGTGATTCCTCATCATTTGTTTTTACAAGCCAAGTCCAAATTTGGTATACACTTTATTACATTATCATTCAATTCTTTGCACATGTGTTTTGGTAAATATAAACATCCACAATTTGTTATTGTAGTGTCAGAAATAGAGTTGAGAACATACTGTAGTGTTAATACTCTGAGAAAGAACAGGGAGATGGGAGCAAAAAAAAAAAAAAAAAAAAAATGAATTCACATGAAAAAAATATAAAAGGGTGTACATGAAAATGGAACTGGGAGAGAAATGCATCTGCTAACTAATCCGGGAAGTACTGTCAACACAATGATGGGGAGCCAGAGGGAACTGCTAGGTGGGTAGACAGGCTGCCTTAAAATCCAGACTTCCTCAGGTACTCAGTCATAGTAAATGCTTTCTTGTTGAGCTGTCCGCCATGGACCCCTTCTTTTCCCATGACTAAAACCAATGCTGGAGCACACAAGGAAACAAAAGGAAAAATGACAAATTGACAAGAAAGTATTTTTCCCCGCTAAAAGTGGGGATAAAGGTGACATAGGACCTTACCGCCACCATTACTCTCCATTGCTATTAAAGTTTCCACGACATTTGACTGCTTGCAGGAGAAATCTTAACAGCAATATTTTATTTTCTCTTCTTTTTGTCCCTCAATTTTAACTAAGCAAGCTTGGTGACACTAGAACCCTGAATCCCTCAAGTATTTTGCCATTGAGTATGCCTTCTTATTCAATCCACCTCCGTGGACCCCTTCTTTGCCCATTACAAGAACCAAGACTGAAAGAGAAGAAAGGAGAGGGGAAGTTTAGAGCGGTCAAAAGGAAAGACAGTCAAGTGAGGAGAAGAAGGTTAGTGAGCCTATGGAAGTGTTTCCCCTATATTCATTTTGCAGAGGTGGCCCGCCGCTGAATTGTTGCTACCGCTGCAATTTTTAAAATTAATTTAAAAAAATATATATATATATTTCTGCCGACACAATGTCTGGAGGTTTATGGGAACAGCTACCACCGCTGAAGAAAAAAAAACTAGGGGAAACACTGTACAGTTGGCATAACAGAAGTTAAAGTTATGGCTTGCGTGTGTTACAGGTGAGGGTGATTTTTTTTTTTTTTTTTTAAATCGATAGTTCCATATCGGGACATTTTTTGATCGTATCGTTTTGACAATTTCACAAAATTATTTTTGCACTAATTAGCTGTACCTGCATGAAAAAAAAAAAAACTTTTTCCCATCATATTTTGTTCTCCATCTTCTTTTGAAATAGGGAGTCAATTTGTTTTCTGCACTTTTATTAACCTGACTGATCAAAACTTCTCATGTCTCTCTTGTCCCTCTGCAACAGACATATGGTGAGCAATATGTTTGGAACGTCAAATGGCAATTACAATATAAAGTCGCAATACATAGGGAATTGTGACAATCGCAATAAATGTATCGGTGAGGTCCCTGGCAATTTCCAGCCCTAGTTGCAGGGAAGAGCATGCTTGGAGGGAAATACCCCCAAAAACCTTTGTAGGTGTCTTGACCACTGACAACACAGCTAACTACTGTTGTAGAATATATTTTTACGAGGATATCACTTTGAACATTGCTACGCTATCAATCATCAATGTCATTGCCTGGATTCAAGCATATGGACAATGTACAGAATTGTATACAGACCTGACCATAACTTCCAAGAACACAGCTTGAGAATGTATTATCTTTCTATAAAACTGAAGCTTTACATTAAACCAAGTAGAGCTCATCCTTCACAAGTCACCGGACTACTTGCAAACAAGTTCAATGCACAAATGTTTCGGATAAATGTTTCAAACAGATAAATAATGTAACTGAACAGTAGCTGTTCCAACTGTACAGAAACCAGGAATAAGCCAAATGACCTCTAAAAGGCACAGCAAAAACAAATAAAAAGCCTTTTAGGAGTGAATGCAATATGATGCTCAGGCACCTGCATGCATCTCTGGTTTATTAGGCCACCTTTTGCAGTGTCATAACCACTCTACAGAGCACTTCACTCACTACATGCATATAGGACCTTCCCTCTGAGGAGTGGGGGTCCCGTGTGGCTCAGATGGTAGCTCTTGCAGCTTGCAATGCCCGGGTTTTGGGTTTGATCCCCGTGGGGGGGGGGGGGACCAGCACAAAAAAGTATGCACTCACTACTGTAAGTTACTCTGGATAAGAGCGTCTGCTAAATGACTAGAACGTCAAAAGATTTGAATGTGGCCAACATAAGGTAATGGGTGGGGGATGTGTAAGCTATGTTTTTAAAGCCACTTCTACACTGGAATCTAACTCAGGGTTATTACAGGGCTCTACAGTTACTTGCATATACATATTTTGCTGTGCAACCTGGAATTTAAAATTTAGGAGCACCAATTTGCCAAGAAAAATGACGAATTCTAGCTTTATCACCTTTTTCACTGTGCTCCTAAAATTCTTTGTGCGGTCTTACATTTTCAAAATAGGCACACACGTGCTCATTGTAAAAATATGTCAGCGTAGTGCCCTGTATTAGTGGTGGAATATTTGACATTGCCTTGAAAATGGAAGTCCATGGACTGCTAGTTAATCAAAATGTAGGCTACAGAACCGTTTTGCCTGCCCCAAAATGTTAAGACGTTGTAGGCTACTGTCCAGGGAGATGATATAGAGGGCTAGAAATAATGTTAAACAGACAGCATGCATCTAAAATGTTAGTGAGGTTGACAACCACCCAATAGTTAAGAGGCAAGAAGAAGCTGAAAAAAGGTAAAGACCCACAAAGTTGTTGATTAGACTCAAATGACAGACGTCAGTAAGGACCACAAAGGCAGATGGACTTAAGAGTAGGCAAACCTTGACTTCTTGTTTCTTCACTTCTGCCATTTCAATGCACTAATTTGAATGAGACTGCTTGTGAATTAGGCTTCATTTCTCTCATACAAAGCATGGCTCTTCATAAGTAACATCTATGTACTTTATCTCAATGGACATCTTGCCGACCAGTGATGAAATTCAACAAGTTCTCTTCGATTTAAAAAAACAACAATTTTAACTCCCCTTTTCTCCCCAATTTCCTGGTATCCAATTGGTAGTTACAGTCTTGTCTCATCGCTGCAACTCCCGTACGGACTTGGGAGAGGCGAAGGTCGTGAGTCCCCCAAAACAACCCAACGAAGCCGCACTGATTCTTTACACAATGCCCGCTTAACCCGGAAGCCACCCGCACCAATGTGTCAGAGGAAACACCATACACCTGGCGACCTTGTCAGCGTGCACTGCACCGGCCCACCACAGGAGTCGCTAGTGCGCGATGGGACAAGGACAAGGCGATGGGCCAAACCCTCCCCTAATCTGGACGATGCTGGGCCAATTGTGCGCGCCGCCCCATGGGTCTCCCGGTCATGGCCGGCTGCGACAGAGCCTGGACTCAAAACCAGAATCTCTAGTGGCACAGCTAGTACTGCGATGCAGTGCCTTAGACCACTGCACCACTCGGGAGGCCCAAGTTCTCTTCAATTTCTATCCCAAAGTCACAGCGATGTCCTAGCTTAAATTGTACCATTGACTATATTGATAAATCAAAATGCACATGTTGATATTTCCCTTTGCAATTGACATGCTCAGAACACTGATATATGTTGTGCTGTATTCTGTTTCATAGTAAAAAAGCTGCATGATGTACTAATATGAGAACAGAGCACTAGAACGAATCATCACCACCAATCCACAAGATGCTTGCATTGACTAGAAGGCAACACTTGAGTATGTTAGGCTGCGTTAGAAAGGCAGCCCTATTCTGATCTTTTTCATTAATTGGTCTTTTGACCAATTAGATCAGCTCTGATCTGAAAAGATCCGATGTGATTGGTCAAAAGATCAAACAGTGGGAAAAAGATCAGAATTCGGCTGTCTGTCTAAACGCAAACTTGTAGGATAGATCTGGGGCTATAACGTCGCAATCACTGAAATGTTTTGTTTACCACTAAAAGTAGTCACCCTTTACCTTTTCCGGCTTTGCCTACAGTGACGTTGTATGTTGGCTCTCCTCCTTGACTCTTTGTCCTGATGTCCATTGTCCAGTCCCCTTCAATATGGAGGCTGTCTCTGATGACCGAGCACTTCTTCGAACCCAAGGTCATGCCGTTGGTGAAGAAGCTAGCCCTGTCCTTTCCAATGAGAACATCAATTTCTTGAGGCTGAAACAAAGTTAAAGTGCACTCACAAAGTTAATGCAGATTAAAAAGTGGACATGTAACATTTAGAAATGGCAGCACTACTAAAAGCATCTGGAATGGGGTGCACATCTGGATTTATGTCATATTTTGTCAAGCGGGTATGTATGGTATGGCAAGAGGGATGGTATCTACCAAAAATATATATTATATATTTTTTTTAATACACTGGGAATAATGAATAAGTAGTACAGCACTTAGTCTAAATTCAAAATGCATTAGTGGAGCTGGCTAGCTACACTTGTCTACAAACTAATCTAACCAACTAGCTATACTGTACAAAAACAAAACGCAACATGTAAAGTGTTGGTCCCATGTTTCATGAGCTGACATAAACAGAAATGTATCACAAAAAGCACAAAAATATCACAAATTGTACAATTTGTTCACGTCCCTGTTAGTGAAGATTTTCCTTTGCCACGATAATCAATCCACCTGAGGTGGCATATCAAGACGCTGAATAAACAGCAGCACCTTGTGCTGGGACAATAAGGCCACTAAAATGTGCCGTTTTTTCACAACAGAATTCCACAGATTCAGGGAGCGTGCAATTGGCATGTTGACTGCAGGAATGTCCACCAGAGCTGTTGCCCAAGAATTGAATGAGACCAGATCCTGAGGCCCACTCATCCACCTCATGTTCAGCATGATAATGCATGGGCCCACGTCACAAGGATCTGTACAAAATTCCTGGAAGCTGAAAATTTCCCAGTTTATCCATGGTCTGCATACTCAGACATTGAGCATGTTTGGGATGCTCTTGATCGCGGTGAACGACAACGTGTTCCAGTTTCTGCCATATCCCGCAACTTTGCACAGCCATCAAAGAGGAGCGGGAAAATATTCCACCCGCCACAATCAACAGCCTAATCAACTCGATACAAAGGAGATGTGTTGCGCTGCATGAGGCAAATGGTGGCCACACCAAATTCTGATTAGATTTTTTTTTGCCACGCCCTTGCCTTTTTTTAAGGTGTCTGTGACCAACATACATACAGCATCTGTATTCCCAGTCTTGTGAAATCCATAGATTAGGGACTATTGGGTTTATTTCAATTGACTGATGTCCTTATATGAACTGTAACTCAGTAAAATCTTAGAAATTGTTCAGTTTACATTTTTGATCAGTATAGTTGGTAAGCTCACCCATTGTGGATGGCATGGGAGAGCCGCCATCTTGGGAAGCAACAAGGCAAGTTAGGTCCTGACTTGAGCAAAACGCTTAAGCCCTCTTTCTTCAACTAGTTAATATAAACTACCTTGCACATTTACTTAGTTAACTAACTATAACAATATGTCGAAATGTATCAATTGTCTTGGTTCTCCAAATGGAAACATTGGGTAACAAGCCGTAATAACTAGCTAGCACACCCATATAGAATAAACAGATTAGGCCGTTAGCTAGTGACGCTTTGGCAAGTGTAGGTAGCTAGCCACATTAGCTAGTTGGCTAACTTAACTATGTTATCTGACGTTAACTTTAGACCACGACACTCATTCATTGGATCTAACGTTAACGGGCTCCCGAGTGGCACTGCTACGCAGTACTTAGAAGCGTCACTACAGAACCTGGTTCGAATCCTGGCTGTATCACAACCGGCCGTGATTGGGAGTCCTATAGGGCGGCGCACAATTGGCCCAGCGTCGTCTGGGTTTGGCCGGTGTAGGCCGTCATTGTAAATAATAATTTGTTCTTAACTGACTTGCCTAGTTATATAAAAGGTTATATTTATAAAAAATAAAATGTAAAAAAAGGTTGTCTAGCAAGCATGCCAGCTAGGTAGGCTAATTCTGGGCAGCTAGCTAACCGTACCTAGCTAGCTAACATTGTTAGCAACCAGGATAAGTCCACAACAGTTTTAGCCTAATATTATTGGCCAAGTCGCATTGTACATATGACGTTAGCAATAGCAAGCTAACATGCTAACGTTACTAGCTTGCTGGTCAAACGGAATGGACGGTGGAGCTAGCTAGCAAGCTAACTCGTTAGCTAAACTAGGTTCGGCGAAGTTCTGATTATCCCTGCCAGCATTCATTCTGATTTACATTTGTTATTGGTTTCAATTTCATTTCTTACCGTTATGTTGTTAAAAGTACCACCGGCATGTGCTGCCCAAACGTATTTGGCGTCCGTATACCCAACAATGGCGGAATCCTGACAGCTGCCATCCGCCATCAGGTTATCCACGTAGCTTTGCCAAGACATGTTGAAATATACAGCTCCCTATGAACTCCAAAGTGTAGTTTATGGGATAAGACAGTTACAGCCGATTTTGCGCTGCTTACGGATCAATTGAGTGTCTCTAATTGTACCCCCCACTTCGACGTTCACACACGTCTTGGCTCGGGCAGTAAAGAAAGCCAATGTAATCAGGCAGTGCATGGGTGTAGTCTGCGTCAGATCACTCCGCACAATGGACTCACTGGCGCTTTAGCACAAGGGGCGGAAGAATAAAAACGGACATGTCCTGCACTTCAGAGTTCTCTGGAGTGTCTTCAAGTTTTAGTACTGCATAATCTATTTCTCTCGAAACTTTATTGTTGGCAGTTAAATTTAGAAATGAATAGACAGGGTGAGTGTCTAGAGCATGTTGCTGTAGTAATGTAACACCCTTCCTGATTTGTGGACCTCTGTATATTATTTCAGACAATATTGTAAGAGTACCACAGTTTGACTCATAATACCCATAAAACCTAGCGGTCAAACAGGTAAATGGGTCCAATCAATTTTCCACCATTCATTTTTCCCATAGAGGATTTTAAGGCCTGTGTTTCGTGTAGGCTTACCTTAGCTTACATGTAAAACTTGTCATTAATCAACTGACTGGCTTTCTTGATGTCTATAGTATTCTCTCTGGTATGCAATCTGGTTTCTGCTCAGGTTATGGCTGTGTCACTGCAACCTTAAAGGTCCTCAATGATGTCACCATTGCCCTTGATTCTAAGCAATGTTGTGCTGCTATTTTTATTGACTTGGCCAATGCTTTTGATACGGTAGAGCATTCCATTCTTGTGGGCAGGCTAAGGAGTATTGGTGTCTCTGAGGGGTCTTTGGCCTGGTTTGCTAACTACCTCTCTCAAAGAGTGTAGTGTTTAAAGTCAGAAAATCTGCTGTCTCAGCCACTGTCACCAAGGGAGTACCCCAAGGCTCGATCCTAGGCCCCACACTCTTCTCAATTTATATCAACAACATAGCTCAGGCTGTAGGAAGCTTTCTTATCCATTTATATGCAGATGATAGTCTTATACTCAGCTGGCCCCTCCCTGGATGTTGTGTTAAATTTACATATATACATATACACATATATACAGTGCCTTGCGAAAGTATTCGGCCCCCTTGAACTTTGTGACCTTTTGCCACATTTCAGGCTTCAAACATAAAGATATAAAACTGTATTTTTTTGTGAAGAATCAACAACAAGTGGGACACAATCATGAAGTGGAACGACATTTATTGGATATTTCAAACTTTTTTAACAAATCAAAAACTGAAAAATTGGGCGTGCAAAATTATTCAGCCCCCTTAAGTTAATACTTTGTAGCGCCACCTTTTGCTGCGATTACAGCTGTAAGTCGCTTGGGGTATGTCTCTATCAGTTTTGCACATCGAGAGACTGAAATTGTTGCCCATTCCTCCTTGCAAAACAGCTCGAGCTCAGTGAGGTTGGATGGAGAGCATTTGTGAACAGCAGTTTTCAGTTCTTTCCACAGATTCGATTGGATTCAGGTCTGGACTTTGACTTGGCCATTCTAACACCTGGATATGTTTATTTTTGAACCATTCCATTGTAGATTTTGCTTTATGTTTTGGATCATTGTCTTGTTGGAAGACAAATCTCCGTCCCAGTCTCAGGTCTTTTGCAGACTCCATCAGGTTTTCTTCCAGAATGGTCCTGTATTTGGCTCCATCCATCTTCCCATCAATTTTAACCATCTTCCCTGTCCCTGCTGAAGAAAAGCAGGCCCAAACCATGATGCTGCCACCACCATGTTTGACAGTGGGGATGGTGTGTTCAGCTGTGTTGCTTTTACGCCAAACATAACGTTTTGCATTGTTGCCAAAAAGTTCAATTTTTGTTTCATCTGACCAGAGCACCTTCTTCCACATGTTTGGTGTGTCTCCCAGGTGGCTTGTGGCAAACTTTAAACAACACTTTTTATGGATATCTTTAAGAAATGGCTTTCTTGCCACTCTTCCATAAAGGCCAGATTTGTGCAATATACGACTGATTGTTGTCCTATGGACAGAGTCTCCCACCTCAGCTGTAGATCTCTGCAGTTCATCCAGAGTGATCATGGGCCTCTTGGCTGCATCTCTGATCAGTCTTCTCCTTGTATGAGCTGAAAGTTTAGAGGGACGGCCAGGTCTTGGTAGATTTGCAGTGGTCTGATACTCCTTCCATTTCAATATTATCGCTTGCACAGTGCTCCTTGGGATGTTTAAAGCTTGGGAAATCTTTTTGTATCCAAATCCGGCTTTAAACTTCTTCACAACAGTATCTCGGACCTGCCTGGTGTGTTCCTTGTTCTTCATGATGCTCTCTGCGCTTTTAACAGACCTCTGAGACTATTACAGTGCAGGTGCATTTATACGGAGACTTGATTACACACAGGTGGATTGTATTTATCATCATTAGTCATTTAGGTCAACATTGGATCATTCAGAGATCCTCACTGAACTTCTGGAGAGAGTTTGCTGCACTGAAAGTAAAGGGGCTGAATAATTTTGCACGCCCAATTTTTCAGTTTTTGATTTGTTAAAAAAGTTTGAAATATCCAATAAATGTCGTTCCACTTCATGATTGTGTCTCACTTATTGTTGATTCTTCACAAAAAAATGCAGTTTTATATCTTTATGTTTGAAGCCTGAAATGTGGCAAAAGGTCCCAAAGTTCAAGGGGGCCGAATACTTTCACAAGGCACTGTACATACATATACATATACACATATACACATGTACATATGTATGTATATGTATATATATATATACATATACATAGATATATACATATATATACATACATATACATATAAATATATATATATATATACATACATACATACATATATGCCCTGTGTAGGGTGCTGTCTTTAAGATGGGACGGGTGTCCTGACTTTCTGAGGTCATTAAAGATCCCATGGCACTTATCGTAAGAGTAGGGGTGTTAACCCTGGTGTCCTGGCTAAATTCCCAATCTGGCCCTTGAACCATCATGGTCACCTAATAATCCCCAGTTTACAATTGGCTCATTCATCCCCCTCCTCTCCCCTGTAACTATTCACCAAGTTGTTGCTGCAAATGACCTGGTAAAATAATGGATCAATTAAAAAATTATAGTCTGGATACGTGTTTTTTCTGGCAGGTAGCCGAGAGTTTTCAAGCGTTAGGCAATTAACCGAAAGGTTGCTGGATCGAATCCCCGAGCCGACAAGGTAAAAATCTGTCATTCTGTCCCTGAGCATGGCAGTTAACCCACTGTTCCCCGGTAGGCCTTCATTGTAAATCAGAATTTGTTCTTAACTGACTTAACATTAACATGATGCCTTCTAATTGCAGTCGCTGTACTCGCCTTACGGCGAGGATAGCTGTGCTACAAGCCCAGCTTCAGACGCAATCGCTAGGCAAGGGTAATTTCAGTGTAGGAAAGGATGAAACCGCGTCTGTGCCACCAGTAAGTACAGATAGTAGTATAAATCCCCTGGCACAGTCCCCGCAGCCGGAAAACTTTCTCACGGTTTCTGGAAGGAAATGCTGTAGGAACGCTCAACCGGTGTCGCTCATTCAGCCGGCGATCATACACTGTTTACCGGGGGGCAGGGCTACCGACGTTAAAGCTAATCTGAAGATGGTGCTGGCTAAAGCTAAAACTGGCGAGTATAGAGATATTGTTATCCACGTCGGCACCAACGATGTTAGGATGAAACAGTCAGAGATCACCAAGCGCAACATAGCTTCTGCGTGTAAATCAGCTAGAAAGATGTGTCGGCATCGAGTAATTGTCTCTGGCCCCCTCCCAGTTAGGGGGAGTGATGAGCTCTACAGCAGAGTCTCACAACTCAATCGCTGGTTGAAAACTGTTTTCTGCCCCTCCCAAAAGATAGAATTTGTAGATAATTGGCCCTCTTTCTGGGACTCACCCACAAACAGGACCAAGCCTGACCTGCTGAGGAGTGACGGACTCCATCCTAGCTGGAGGGGTGCTCTCATTTTATCTACCAACATAGACAGGGCTCTAACTCCTCTAGCTCCACAATGAAATAGGGTGCAGGCCAGGCAGCAGGCTGTTAGCCAGCCTGGCAGCATAGTGGAGTCTGCCACTAGCACAGTCAGTGTAGTCAGCTCAGCTATCACCATTGAGACCGTGTCTGTGCCTCGACCTAGGTTGGGCAAAACTAAACATGGCGGTGTTCGCCTTAGCAATCTCACTAGGATAAAGACCACCTCCATTCCTGTCATTATTGAAAGAGATCATGATACCTCACATCTCAAAATAGGGCTACTTAATGTTAGATCCCTTACTTCAAAGGCAATTATAGTCAATGAACTAATCACTGATCATAATCTTGATGTGATTGGCCTGACTGAAACATGGCTTAAGCCTGATGAATTTACTGTGTAAATGAGGCCTCACCTCCTGGTTACACTAGTGACCATATCCCCCGTGCATCCCGCAAAGGCGGAGGTGTTGCTAACATTTACGATAGCAAATTTCAATTTACAAAAAAAAAAATGACGTTTTCGTCTTTTGAGCTTCTAGTCATGAAATCTATGCAGCCTACTCAATCACTTTTTATAGCTACTGTTTACAGGCCTCCTGGGCCATATACAGCGTTCCTCACTGAGTTCCCTGAATTCCTATCGGACCTTGTAGTCATAGCGGATAATATTCTAATCTTTGGTGACTTTAATATTCACATGGAAAAGTCCACAGACCCACTCCAAAAGGCTTTCGGAGCCATCATCGACTCAGTGGGTTTTGTCCAACATGTCTCTGGACCCACTCACTGTCACAGTCATACGCTGGACCTAGTTTTGTCCCATGGAATAAATGTTGTGGATCTTAATGTTTTTCCTCATAATCCTGGACTATCGGACCACCATTTTATTATGTTTGCAATTGCAACAAATAATCTGCTCAGACCCCAACCAAGGATCATCAAAAGTCGTGCTATAAATTCACAGACAACACAAAGATTCCTTGATGTCCTTCCAGATTCCCTCTGTCTACCCAAGGATGCCAGAGGACAAAAATCAGTTAACCAACTAACTGAGGAACTCAATTTAACCTTGCGCAATACCCTAGAAGCAGTTGCACCCCATAAAACTAAAAACATTTCTCATAAGAAACTAGCTCCCTGGTACACAGAAAATACCCGAGCTCTGAAGCAAGCTTCCAGAAAATTGGAACGGTAATGGCGCCACACCAAACTGGAAGTCTTCCGACTAGCTTGGAAAGACAGTACTGTGCAGTACCGAAGAGCCCTTACTGCTGCTCGATCATCCTATTTGTCTACCTTAATTGAGGAAAATAAGAACAATCGAAATTCCTTTTTGATACTGTCGCAAAGCTAACTAAAAAGCAGCATTCCCCAAGAGAGGATGACTTTCACTTTAGCAGTGATAAATTCATGAACTTCTTTGAGGAAAAGATTATGATTATTAGAAAGCAAATTACGGACTCCTCCTTAAATCTGCGTATTCCTTCAAAGCTCAGTTGTCCTGAGTCTGCACAACTCTGCCAGGACCTAGGATCAAGAGAGACGCTCAAGTGTTTTAGTACTATATCTCTTGACACAATGATGAAAATAATCATGGCCTCTAAACCTTCAAGCTGCATACTGGACCCTATTCCAACTAAACTACTGAAAGAGCTGCTTCCTGTGCTTGGCCCTCCTATGTTGAACATAATAAACGGCTCTCTATCCACCGGATGTGTACCAAACTCACTAAAAGTGGCAGTAATAAAGCCTCTCTTGAAAAAGCCAAACCTTGACCCAGAAAATATAAAAAACTATCGGCCTATATCGAATCTTCCATTCCTCTCAAACATTTTAGAAAAGACTGTTGCGCAACAACTCACTGCCTTCCTGAAGACAAACAATGTATACGAAATGCTTCAGTCTGGTTTTAGACCCCATCATAGCACTGAGACGGCACTTGTGAAGGTGGTAAATGACATTTTAATGGCATCGGACCGAGGCTCTGCATCTGTCCTCGTGCTCCTAGACCTTAGTGCTGCTTTTGATACCATCGATCACCACATTCTTTTGGAGAGATTGGAAACCCAAATTGGTCTACACGGACAAGTTCTGGCCTGGTTTAGATCTTATCTGTCGGAAAGATATCAGTTTGTCTCTGTGAATGGTTTGTCCTCTGACAAATCAACTGTAAATTTCGGTGTTCCTCAAGGTTCCGTTTTAGGACCACTATTGTTTTCACTATATATTTTACCTCTTGGGGATGTTATTCAAAAACATAATGTTAACTTTCACTGCTATGCGGATGACACACAGCTGTACATTTCAATTAAACATGGTGAAGCCCCAAAATTGCCCTTGCTAGAAGAATGTGTTTCAGACATAAGGAAGTGGATGGCTGCAAACTTTCTACTTTTAAACTCGGACAAAACAGAGATGCTTGTTCTAGGTCCCAAGAAACAAAGAGATCTTCTGTTGAATCTGACAATTAATCTTAATGGTTGTACAGTCGTCTCAAATAAAACTGTGAAGGACCTCGGCGTTACTCTGGACCCTGATCTCTCTTTTGAAGAACATATCAAGACCATCTCAAGGACAGCTTTTTTCCATCTACGTAACATTGCAAAAATCAGAAACTTTCTGTCCAAAAATGATGCAGAAAAATTAATCCATGCTTTTGTCACTTCTAGGTTAGACTACTGCAATGCTCTACTTTCCGGCTACCCGGATAAAGCACTAAATAAACTTCAGTTAGTGCTAAATACGGCTGCTAGAATCCTGACTAGAACCAAAAAATTTGATCATATTACTCCAGTGCTAGCCTCTCTACACTGGCTTCCTGTCAAATCAAGGGCTGATTTCAAGGTTTTACTGCTAACCTACAAAGCATTACATGGGCTTGCTCCTACCTATCTCTCTGATTTGGTCCTGCCGTACATACCTACACGTACAAGACGCACAGGCCTCCTAATTGTCCCTAGAATTTCTAAGCAAACAGCTGGAGGCAAGGCTTTCTCCTATAGAGCTCCATTTTTATGGAACGGTCTGCCTACCCATGTCAGAGACGCAAACTCGGTCTCAACCTTTAAGTCTCTACTGAAGACTCATCTCTTCAGTGGGTCATATGATTGAGTGTAGTCTGGCCCAGGAGTGGGAGGGTGAACGGAAAGGCTCTGGAGCAACGAACCGCCCTTGCTGTCTCTGCCTGGCCGGTTCCCCTCTTTCCACTGGGATTCTCTGCCTCTAACCCTATTACAGGGGCTGAGTCACTGGCTTTACTGGGGCTCTCTCATGCCGTCCCTGGAGGGAGTGCGTCACCTGAGTGGGTTGAGTCACTGATGTGGTCATCCTGTCTGGGTTGGCCCCCCCCCCCCTTGGGTTGTGCCGTGGCGGAGGTCTTTGTGGGCTATACTCAGCCTTGTCTCAGGATGGTAAGTTGGTGGTTAAGATATCCCTCTAGTGGTGTGGGGGCTGTGCTTTGGCAAAGTGGGTGGGGTTATATCCTTCCTGTTTGGCCCTGTCCGGGGGTGTCCTCGGAATGGGCCACAGTGTCTCCTGACCCCTCCTGTCTCAGCCTCCAGTATTTATGCTGCAGTAGTTTATGTGTCAGGGGGCTAGGGTCAGTTTGTTATATCTGGAGTACTTCTCCTGTCCTATTCGGTGTCCTGTGTGAATCTAAGTGTGCGTTCTCAAATTCTCTCCTTCTCTCTTTCTCTCTCTCGGAGGACCTGAGCCCTAGGACCATGCCCCAGGAATACCTGACATGATGACTCCTTGCTGTCCCCAGTCCACCTGACTGTGCTGCTGCTCCAGTTTCAACTGTTCTGCCTTATTATTATTCGACCATGCTGGTCATTTATGAACATTTGAACATCTTGACCATGTTTTGTTATAATCTCCCCCCGGCACAGCCAGAAGAGGACTGGCCACCCCACATAGCCTGGTTCCTCTCTAGGTTTCTTCCTAGGTTTTGGCCTTTCTAGGGAGTTTTTCCTAGCCACCGTGCTTCTACACATGCATTGCTTGCTGTTTGGGGTTTTAGGCTGGGTTTCTGTACAGCACTTTGAGATATCAGCTGATGTACGAAGGGCTATATAAATACATTTGATTTTATTTTATTTGATGATTTAAAATAAATACAAATATTCCACAATGATTCTTTAGTTGTGGACATCACCGCACTCCCTCTCTTGGTCTTCATTTTTGTACGTCCTTCTTGATTTTGCACCTGTGTGTTTTATCATTTTTTTATGAAAATATTTATGTGAGCTCCGTGTCAGTAGCTAAAGCAAGGGGCTATAGCCTTAGACTACAAATGCATGCTGGACCGGGCATGGCCTTAGCTGGTGAAGTGAGCGCTATTGGAGCGAAATTGTCGCAGACGCCAAAGGCTGCCTTTGGGAATCTCACTCAGTCAAATTGGGCCCTCTCCGCTCACATATTCTGGTCACCACACATCAGTATCATCACAGCTGATAGGTGAAGGCCTGAGGGGCACATGTGATGTGATGGGTATCATTTAGAAACACCATAAGCATTGAGATACAGTAGGAAATATTAAAATTCATTTAAAAAAATGTTGCAACTGATTATTTGTATACTAAAAAGCAAGACACCATTTCGAAGCTAATGTTATTGATGCAGATGTAACATCTAAAACTTCTACTTCAACATTATAAGGAAAAGTCACTTTGCATACAATGAAAGACATGGAGTTCATTGACCCTCAAGGTTGAAAACCCTACATTTTTGGTTCTCTATGCTCAGTTTTCTAGAGCATGGCACTTGTAATGCCAGGGTTGTGGGTTCGATTCCTGGGTCCACTGATATGTAAAATGGATGCACGCAGGACTTTAAGTCATTTTGGATTTAAAAAAAACTGCTAAATGGCATATATTATTATATATGATATATTATTATACATTTCCATTTGTCACGACTCCTACCGAAGGTGGCTCCCCTTCCCGTTCGGGTGGCGCTCGGTGGTCGTCGTCACTAGCTGCTACTAGCTGCCACTGATTATTTCCTCCCCCTCCTTGTCTGTTTATTGGTTACACCTGTTGTTAATTTGGTTATTAGTTGGGCTTTATTAGCCAGCCTGCTCTTTGTGCGGGATTGTTCTATGTGTACTTGTCGTGCACGCATGTATGTCACGGCTGTTTCGTGTACGTGAGCTGTTTTTTGGATACCGTTTAGTTCCCCTGTGGTTTGGGGTATTTGTGTTCAAATCAAATCAAATAAAATCAAATGTATTTATATAGCCCTTCGTACATCAGCTGATATCTCAAAGTGCTGTACAGAAACCCAGCCTGGCGTCTGCTTTTTCACCTGGTCGGTGTATTAAATATGTGTCAGAATATATATATACAGTACCAGTCAAAATTTTGGACACACCTACTCATTCCAGGGTTCATCTTTATTTTTGTTAAATGTCTACATTGTAGAATAATAATGAAGACATCAAAACTATGAAATAACACATATGGAATCATGTAATGACCAAAAAAGTGTAAAACAAATATATTTTAGATTTTAGATTCTTCAAAGTAGCCACCATTTGCCTTGATGACAGATTTGCACACTCTTGGCATTCTCTCAACCAGCTTCATTAGGTAGTCACCTGGAATGCATTTAAATTACCAGGTGTGCCTTGTTAAATGTTCATTTGTGGAATTTCTTTCCTTCTCAATGTGTTTGAGCCAGTCAGTTGTGTTGTGACAAGGTAAGGGTGGTATACAGAAGATAGCCCTATTTGGTAAAATACCAAGTCCATATTATGACAAGAACAGCTCAAATAAGCAAAGAGAAACGACAGTCCATCATTACTTTAAGAGGGCTATTTGACCAAGAAGGAGAGTGATGGAGTGCTGCATCAAATGACCTGGAATCCACAATCACCTGACCTCAACCCAATTGAGATGGTTTTGAATGAGTTGGATCGCAGAGTGAAGGAAAAGTGGCAAACAAGTGCTCAGCATATTTGGGAACCCCATCAAGACTGTTGGAAAAGCATTCCTTATGAAGCCGGGTGACAGAATGCAAAGAGTGTGCTAAGCTGTCATCAAGGCAAAGGGTGCCTACTTTGAAGAATATAAAATCTATTTGGATTTGTTTAACACTTTTTTGGTTACTACATGTTTCCATATGTGTTATTTCATAGTTTGATGTTTCACTATTATTCTATAATGTAGAACATAGTAAAAATAAAGAAAAACCCTTGAATGAGTAGGTGTGTCCAACATTTTGACTGGTACGTTATATATATATTTCCTGAGCTGTCTTAGATTTCCTAGATATAGGACAGACACTAAAAAACCTTATTCCTTATTATGCATTTTTTGACTGTCTTATTTTTTTCCATGTATGAATCTGTTTTTCAATGCATTTCTATAGGATTTGGTACTAAAGTCCAAATTCAATATTTTATCAAATATTTTTTGAATATATATTTTTTACACTTAAAGGATCCTAAAATTCAAAATCAAATAGCTAAATGAGACATGGTAGGGGTTTTACTTTTTTACTTTTTCCATATGTCAGTTTATAACCCCCCTAACGTCTTAGACTCTTGAGAATGAATCATGGGTTTTTCAGTGGAGGTTGGCTGTTCATAAAGTGCTTCGATACAACACAATGATCAATTTGTTGTTACGGTGCGTGAATGAGGACCCAAAAGCGAATTAACGTAAACTGAGCTTCTTTAATAACAAAACAAAACGTAGGCTCAGATGGACCGGCAGGTTCCGACAGGACAGGACAAGGTTGCAGCAAACATGACGATAGTCTGGTTCAGGCATGAACAACACAAACAAGAATCCGACAAAGACAGGAGCAGGAACAGAGAGAGATATAGAGGACTAATCAGAGGGAAAAAGGGAACAGGTGGGAAAAGGGGTGACGAGGTAGTTAGGAGGAGACAAGGAACAGCTGGGGGAAAGAGGGGGAGAAAAGGTAACCTAATAACGACCAGCAGAGGGAGACAGGGTGAAGGGAAAGGACAGAAACAAGACACAACATGACAATACATGACAGTACCCCCCCACTCACCGAGCGCCTCCTGGCGCACTCGAGGAGGAAACCTGGCGGCAACGGAGGAAATCCTCGATCAGCGCACGGTCCAGCACGTCCCGAGAGGGAACCCAACTCCTCTCCTCAGGACCGTACCCCTCCCAATCTACTAGGTACTGATGACCACGGCCCCGAGGACGCATGTCCAAAATCCTACGGACCCTGTAGATGGGTGCGCCCTCGACAAGGATGGGGGGGGGGGGGGGAAGACGAGCGGGGGCGCGAAGAACGGGCTTGATACAGGAGACATGGAAGACCGGGTGGACGCGACGAAGATATCGCGGAAGAAGAAGTCGAACTGCGACAGGATTAATAATCTGAGAAATACGGAACGGACCAATGAACCGCGGGGTCAACTTGCGAGAAGCGGTCTTAAGGGGAAGGTTCTGAGTGGAGAGCCAAACTCTCTGACCGCGACAATATCTAGGACTCTTAGTTCTACGCTTATTAGCAGCCCTCACAGTCTGCGCCCTATAACGGCAAAGTGCAGACCTGACCCTCTTCCAGGTGCGCTCGCAACGTTGGACAAAAGCCTGAGCGGAGGGGACGCTGGACTCGGCGAACTGAGATGAGAACAGCGGAGGCTGGTACCCGAGGCTACTCTGAAAAGGAGATAGCCCGGTCGCAGACGAAGGAAGCGAGTTGTGGGCGTATTCTGCCCAGGGGAGCTGTTCTGACCAAGACGCAGGGTTGCGAAAAGAAAGACTGCGTAAGATGCGACCAATAGTCTGATTGGCCCGTTCTGCTTGACCATTAGACTGGGGGTGAAAGCCGGAAGAGAGACTGACGGAAGCCCCAATCAAACGGCAAAACTCCCTCCAAAATTGAGACGTGAATTGCGGACCTCTGTCCGAAACGACGTCTGACGGAAGGCCATGAATTCTGAAAACATTCTCGATGATGATTTGTGCCGTCTCTTTAGCAGAAGGAAGCTTAGCAAGGGGAATAAAATGGGCCGCCTTAGAGAACCTGTCGACAACCGTAAGAATAACAGTCTTCCCCGCTGACGAAGGCAGTCCGGTGACAAAATCTAAGGCGATGTGAGACCACGGTCGAGAGGGAATGGGAAGCGGCCTGAGACGGCCGGCAGGAGGGGAGTTACCGGACTTAGTCTGCGCGCAGACCGAACAAGCAGCCACGAAGCGACGCGTGTCATGCTCCCGGGTGGGCCACCAAAAACGCTGGCGAATGGAAGCAAGCGTACCCCGAACGCCAGGGTGGCCGGCTAACTTGGCAGAGTGAGCCCACTGAAGAACGGCCAGACGAGTAGGAACGGGAACGAAAAGAAGGTTCCTAGGACAAGCGCGCGGCGACGGAGTTTGAGTGAGTGCTTGCTTTACCTGCCTCTCAATTCCCCAGACAGTCAACCCGACAACACGCCCCTCAGGGAGAATCCCCTCGGGGTCAGTGGAGGCTACTGAAGAACTGAAGAGACGAGATAAAGCATCAGGCTTGGTGTTCTTAGAGCCCGGACGATAAGAAATCACAAACTCGAAACGAGCGAAAAACAGCGCCCAGCGCGCCTGACGCGCATTAAGTCGTTTGGCAGAACGGATGTACTCAAGGTTCCTATGGTCAGTCCAAACGACAAAAGGAACGGTCGCCCCCTCCAACCACTGTCGCCATTCGCCTAGGGCTAAGCGGATGGCGAGCAGTTCGCGGTTTCCCACATCATAGTTACGTTCCGACGGCGACAGGCGATGAGAAAAATACGCGCAAGGGTGGACCTTGTCGTCAGAGAGGGAGCGCTGAGAAAGAATGGCTCCCACGCCCACCTCTGACGCGTCAACCTCGACAACGAACTGTCTAGTGACGTCAGGTGTAACAAGGATAGGTGCGGATGTAAAACGATTCTTGAGGAGATCAAAAGCTCCCTGGGCGGAAACGGACCACTTAAAGCACGTCTTGACAGAAGTAAGGGCTGTGAGAGGGGCTGCCACCTGACCGAAATTACGGATGAAACGACGATAGAAGTTCGCGAAGCCGAGAAAGCGCTGCAGCTCGACGCGTGACCTAGGGACGGGCCAATCAATGACAGCTTGGACCTTAGCGGGATCCATCTTAATGCCTTCAGCGGAAATAACAGAACCGAGAAATGTGACGGAGGAGGCATGAAAAGAGCACTTCTCAGCCTTCACAAAAAGACAATTCTCTAAAAGGCGCTGGAGGACACGTCGAACGTGCTGAACATGAATCTGGAGTGACGGTGAAAAAAATCAGGATATCGTCAAGGTAAACGAAAACAAAGATGTTCAGCATGTCTCTCAGGACATCATTGACTAATGCCTGAAAGACAGCTGGAGCGTTAGCGAGGCCGAAAGGAAGAACCCGGTATTCAAAGTGCCCTAACGGAGTGTTAAACGCCGTCTTCCACTCGTCCCCCTCCCTGATGCGCACGAGATGGTAAGCGTTACGAAGGTCCAACTTAGTGAAAAACCTGGCTCCCTGCAGGATCTCGAAGGCTGAAGACATAAGAGGAAGCGGATAACGATTCTTCACTGTTATGTCATTCAGCCCTCGATAATCTATGCAGGGGCGCAGGGACCCGTCCTTCTTCTTAACAAAAAAAAACCCCGCTCCGGCGGGAGAGGAGGAGGGGACTATGGTACCGGCGGCAAGAGCTACAGACAAATAATCTTCGAGAGCCTTACGTTCGGGAGCCGACAGAGAGTATAGTCTACCCCGGGGGGGAGTGGTTCCCGGAAGGAGATCAATACTACAATCATACGACCCGGTGTGGAGGAAGAGAGGTGGCCCTGGACCGACTGAACACCGTGCGCAGATCGTGATATTCCTCCGGCACCCCTGTCAAATCACCAGGCTCCTCCTGTGAAGAAGAGACAGAGGAAACAGGAGGGATAGCAGACATTAAACATTTCACATGACAAGAGACGTTCCAGGAGAGGATAGAATTACTAGACCAATTAATGGAAGGATTATGACAAACTAGCCAGGGATGGCCCAAAACAACAGGTGTAAAAGGTGAACGAAAAATTAAAAAAGAAATGGTTTCGCTATGATTACCAGAAACAGTGAGGGTTAAAGGTAGCGTCTCACGCTGAATCCTGGGGAGAGGACTACCATCCAGGGCGAACAAGGCCGTGGACTCCCTTAACTGTCTGAGAGGAATGTCATGTTCCCGAGCCCAGGTCTCGTCCATAAAACAGCCCTCCGCCCCAGAGTCTATTAAGGCACTGCAGGAAGCTGACGAACCGGTCCAGCGTAGATGGACCGACAAGGTAGTGCAGGATCTTGAAGGAGAGACAGGAGTAGTAGCGCTCACCAGTAGCCCTCCGCTTACTGATGAGCTCTGGCTTTTACTGGACATGAAGTGACAAAATGACCAGCAGAACCGCAATAGAGACAGAGGCGGTTGGTGATTCTCCGTTCCCTCTCCTTAGTCGAGATGCGGATACCTCCCAGCTGCATAGGCTCAGCACCCGAGCCGGCAGAGGAAGATGGTAGTGATGCGGAGAGGGGGGCAACGGAGAACGCAAGCTCCTTTCCACGAGCTCGGTGACGAAGATCAACCCGTCGCTCAATGCGAATAGCGAGTTCAATCAAGGAATCCACGCTGGAAGGAACCTCCCGGGAGAGAATCTCATCCTTTACCTCTGCGCGGAGACCCTCCAGAAAACGAGCGAGCAAAGCCGGCTCGTTCCAGCCACTGGAGGCAGCAAGAGTGCGAAACTCAATAGAGTAGTCTGTTATGGATCGATTACCTTGACATAGGGAAGACAGGGCCCTGGAAGCCTCCTCCCCAAAAACAGATCGATCAAAAACCCGTATCATCTCCTCCTTAAAGTCCTGACACTGGTTAGTACACTCAGCCCTTGCCTCCCAGATTGCCGTGCCCCACTCACGAGCCCGTCCAATAAGGAGAGATATGACGTAGGCGACACGAGCAGTGCTCCTGGAGTAAGTGTTGGGCTGGAGAGAAAACACAATATCACACTGGGTGAGGAACGAGCGGCATTCAGTGGGCTCCCCAGAGTAACACGGCGGGTTATTGATTCTGGGCTCCGGAGATTCGAAAGCCCTGGAAGTGGCCGGTGGATCGAGGCGGAGATGGTGAACCTGTTCTGTGAGGTTGGAGACTTGGGTGGCCAGGGTCTCAACGGCATGTCGAGCAGCAGACAATTCCTGCTCGTGTCTGCCTAGCATCGCTCCCTGGATCTCGACGGCTGAGTGGAGAGGATCCGAAGTCGCTGGGTCCATTCTTGGTCGGATTCTTCTGTTACGGTGCGTGAATGAGGACCCAAAAGCGAATTAACGTAAACTGAGCTTCTTTAATAACAAAACAAAACGTAGGCTCAGATGGACCGGCAGGTTCCGACAGGACAGGACAAGGTTGCAGCAAACATGACGATAGTCTGGTTCAGGCATGAACAACACAAACAAGAATCCGACAAAGACAGGAGCAGGAACAGAGAGAGATATAGAGGACTAATCAGAGGGAAAAAGGGAACAGGTGGGAAAAGGGGTGACGAGGTAGTTAGGAGGAGACAAGGAACAGCTGGGGGAAAGAGGGGGAGAAAAGGTAACCTAATAACGACCAGCAGAGGGAGACAGGGTGAAGGGAAAGGACAGAAACAAGACACAACATGACAATACATGACATTTGTAAAGGATATGAATATGACCAAGTCTGGTGATCAGAGAATCATCAGTCATAAGGCTTTGCATATTGCTGCCGTGCCCCAAAGCAAGGCAAGTTACCATGAGCTAATTCAGTAAATATGCATATAAAGAATTAAAATATTACAGTGCTATGCCGACATTGTTGTTGTTAAACATTTTCTCTGTAGGCTACAGTACGTGTGTCTCACGTGGTCCCACCTGGAAAATGAGGTCTCATGGGGACATTACAGCTGAAATAAATGAAAAGAGACAACATTTTGAAGAAGCTGAGTAATATTATGAGCAATCCAATAATCTCAAACTAATAAAGCAAAAATAATCATGATATGCTTGGAATGTCCCTCTAGTTATACTGTGAACAAGGTCAGATCTAAATATCTTTAGGCAGTGGTTCTAACTTGCCCAGTGGTGGAAAAAGTACAACTATTTGAGTAAAAGTCTAAACGTATTTTGTTTACTTAAAGTATCAAAAGTAAAAGTAAAAGTACAAATCATTTTAAATTCCTTATTAAGCAAACCAGATGGCGCCATTTTCTTGTATTTTTCTTTTAAGAGAAAGCCAGGGGCACACTCCAACACTCAGACATCATTTACAAAGCATGTGTGCTTAGTGAGTCTGCCAGATCAGAGGCAGTAGGGATGACCAGGGATGTTCTCTTGATAAGCCGTGAATTTGACCCTTTTCCTGTCCTGTTAAGCATTCAAAATGTATTGAATACTATTGGGTGTCAGGGAAAATGCATGGAGTAAAAAGTAAATTATTTTAGGAATGTAGTGAAGTAAAAGTAAAAGTTGTCAAAAAATATAAATAGTAAAGTACAGATACCCCAAAAACCTACTTAAGTATTACTTTAAATTATTTTTAAATAAGTACTTTATACCACTGAACTTGCCAGATCCTAATGAAAAATATTTATCTAGGGAATCACACCAATCTATAATTCTATTGAACTTACTGAATATTTTAAGATTTGTATACATTGGTGTGCAGAATCAGAACCCGTTGAAAACAAAGACACCCAGGGGTCGATGGAGGGGTTTTACTTTGAATTGTTGCCAGTCCCTTCAATAGTGTTAATCACCCATCCATTGAGCGGAACAGATTGTAAGCGGTGGAGTTTATTACTAACTTAGCTTTTTTTTTACCCTTGTTTTACCAGGTAAATTGACTGAGAACACATTCTCATTTACAGCAACGACCCGGGAAATAGTTACAGGGGAGAGGAGGGGGATGTCAGCCAAGTGAGTAATAAAAATGCCTAATTCAAATGATGCCCCAACAAATAACAATCAGGTTTAAAATACATTGAGAAATCTTGAAATGCATACAAAATGTAGTCTGTAAATGCCTTTCAATTAAGACAAGTTGTTTAAGAGCTACTAAACTCAGCAAAAAAAGTAATGTCCCTTTTCCAGGACCCTGTCTTTCAAAGATAATTCGTAAAAATCTAAATAACTTGTAAAGGATTTAAACACTTTCCCAAGCTTCTTCAATTAACCATAAACAATTAATGAACATGCACCTGTGGAACGGTCATTAAGACACTAACAGCTTACAGACGGTAGGAAATGAAGGTCACGTTTATGAAAACTTAGGACACTAAAGAGGCCTTTCTACTGACTCTGACAACACCAAAAGAAAGATGCCCAGAGTCCCTGGTCATCTGTGTGAACTAGCCTTAGGCATGCTGCAAGGAGGCATGAGGACTGCAGATGTGGCCAGGGCAATAAATTGCAATGTCCGTACTATGAGACGCCTAAGACAGAGCTACAGTGAGACAGGACGGACAGCTTATCATCCTCGCAGTGGCAGACCACGTATAACAATAACTGCACAGGATCGGTACATCCGAACATCACACCCGCGGGACAGGATGGCAACAACAACTGCCCGAGTTACACCAGGAATGCACAATCCACAAACAGACTGTCCACAATAGGCTGAGAGAGGCTGGACTGAGGGCTTGTAGGCCTGTTGTAAGGCAGGTCCTCACCAGACATCACTGGCAACAACCTTGCCTATGGGCACAAACCCACTGTTGCTGGATCAGACAGGTCTGGCAAAAAGTGCTCTTCACTGACGAGTCGCGGTTTTGTCTCACCAGGGGTGTTGGTCGGATTCCTGTTTACCGTTGAAGGAATGAGTGTTACACCGAGGCCTGTACTCTGGAGCGGGGTTAATTTGGAGGTGGAGGGTCTGTCATAGTCTGTGGCGGTGTGTCACAATATCATCGGACTGAGCTTGTTGTCATTGCAGGCAATCTCAACACTGTGCGTTACAGGGAAGACATCCTCCTCTCTCACGTGGTACCCTTCCTGCAGGCTCATCCTGATATGACCCTCCAGCATGACAATACCACCAGCCATACTGCTCGTTCTCTGCGTGATTTCCTGCAAGACAGGAATATCAGTGTTCTGCCATGGCCAGCTAAGAGCCTGGATCTCAATCCCATTGAGCAAGTCTGGGACCTGTTGGATCAGGGACACATTATTCCATTTCTGTTAGTCACATGTCTGTGGAACTTGTTCAGTTTATGTCTCAGTTGTTGAATCTTATGTTCATACAAATATTTGCACATGTTAAGTTTGCTGAAAATAAGCGCAGTTGGCAGTGAGGGGACGTTTCTTTTTTTGTGTGCTGAGTTTATATATATATATATATATATATATATATATATATATATATATATAGAGAGAGAGAGAGAGAGAGAGAGAGAGAGAGAGAGAGAGAGAGAGAGAGAGAGAGAGAGAGAGAGAGAGAGAGAGAGAGAGAGAGAGAGAGAGAGAGAGAGAAATGAAATTCTCAATAATCATGTACGTAAATATTGTTGCGTATGTTACCCACGATGCAGTGCGGTTGTACATAACTAGCCTAGGCTAGCTAGCCATCTTGACAAGAATGAGGGAGGTAGCCGCTGTTCGGAATTTCAGTTCCCTGAAGTGTGAACTAGAGACGATTTATTATTGGAAATGGGTTACATATACCTTTGAAACGAGTGTTAGTATTGAATCGTTTTAAGTTCGTAAGTCAAGAGGGGAGAGGTGACTTGTTCCGAGAGATGTCTTACATACTTGTCCCAACGTAAAGAGAGTGTTGTTGTAGCCAGCTAGCTAGTTGAGTGGAGAGGTACGGGCCCGCTTCACAGTCTAAAGTAGCTGCCGCAGCTGGGCAACTCTATCTGCGACAGCCGCCATCTGACAACTACGGGGTCCGGACATTACTTTACTGAACAGGCCGGTACGGACGGATTAAAGCTTTGGATCAGTTATCGAATTACTACTTCTATTGGCAAAGGCTGGACTTGGAAGGGTTGGTCTTCAATGTTATGAACTCGTAAAATGCAACAGGAGACGAGAGGAGGAAGGAACAAGGATGACTCATACTCCTCTTGATAATAGTTTAAAAAAACTTCCATCGATGCAAATTCGCTGTTTCAGATAGCCAGTTGTCAGCTGATATTAGCTAACTCACTTGCTTTTAACGCGAGACATTTAGACGGGAGTTGTGAACGCAGGCTCTCAAAATGTCTAAAATGCCGGCTAAAAAGAAAAGCTGTTTTCAGATCACAAGTGTGACACAGGCTCAGGTGGCGGCCAGCAGTGCCACGGACGACACGGAGAGCCTGGATGACCCAGACGAATCACGGACTGAAGACGTGTCGTCGGAAATATTCGACGTGTCCCGGGCTGACTTCGAGCCGGAGGTATGTGATCGAAGTTCGTCTGAGGAAACCCTAAACCATGTAGGGGAGCAAGAGGCACCAGGCGTTATGGTCCCACCGCGTAGTGTACCTAAAGTTGGGCAGATACCTGCAATGTCGGGGCCTCCAAATGAAGGTTTTGCTATTCGAAAGGCAGGAGTGGCAGGCTCGCCTCATGTTAGCCAGCAAACACTGGGAAGTGGTTCGTCAAGCGGCCTCCCTATTGCTCAGTCCGGGCTCATGCCACAGCCTGCCCCAGTGGCCAGTTGGGGGGCTACAACAGTGTCAGTGAGCACATCCCAGTCAGTATTGACTAGTTTAACCCCTACTTCTGCTATGTCATCGACAGCAAGTTGCAGTTCACGTTTCAGGGTCATCAAACTTGACCATGGTACTGGAGAGCCCTTCAGAAAGGGCCGATGGACTTGCACAGAGTTCTATGAGAAAGACTCAGAGGGTAACACTGTGGTTAACAGGACTACGGATAACATTAGACATGCCAATGCATTTGACCCCAGTGCTGACAGGGACAGCGGATTGGGGTTGACTGGTGGTACTGTGGTTGCACCGTCGACTCACTCCGGCCAGGGCCTAGACTCCATAGTGGATGCTGCTGCTCTTAATGCCTTGCACGTTCACCCAATGGACACACTGCAACAGCAGCAGCAGCCTCACCACCAAAACTACAACATGGGGCAGCCTGGAACAGCCACACACAACACTTTCCCCACCAACAACCTCATGGCTGTCCCAGGTCAGCAGCCAACGCTGAGTACTATCCAACCTGCTGCCAACCAGAACCTCTTTCCTGTGGGGCTCAACGGTCTTCCTCAAAGTGGCATTCACATACAGAAATCCCCAAGCATGACCCCTGCAGCACAGACCCAGACGCTGGCTTACCCTCCCCAGCAGCAGGCCATGCTACAGCAGCTTCCACTGGGACAGCACCTGCCCAACCAGCCCCCAGGCCTGCCCCAGAACCAGGCAGACTACTACCAACAGAACCAGCCTGGCATGCAGGCAGTGGCCTCAGCTGGCCAGACCCTCTATGTGGGACAGACTGTGGGTCAGGGCCCGTCACTGGTCATGACTCCCGCCACCGGGGTTCCGATGCTGGGGCAGGTAGGGGAGATGGCAGCAGTTGGGGGAGGAGGTTCTTTACCTGTCAGTCAGCCAGCTTCAGGCCTGATGGGTGGAGGTGTGGGAGGTGTTGGGTCATCCATGGTACTGGGCGGAAGCTCTACTCTGCAACAGCTTGTAGGTCAGTATGCCCCCACGGGTATTCGTCAACCCTTCGGCCTCCACCCTTCGCCCCCCGGCACCCAAAACGTGCCCACCATTGTGCCCAGTGCCTCCAGCGCCACCACATTAGCCCCCACCGCCAAGCCAAACCTGACTGCCTCCTTGTTGCCCGGGCAACAGGCCCGCGATGGCAGGGGGGCGCAGGGCCTCCCGGCGGCTGGGTTCAGCCATGTGGAGGAGGGCCAGCCTCCCGCCTTCTCTGAGAAAAACCTGATGAAGATCCCTGAGAGCCTGCAGCTGGCCAACAACCCCTCTGTGAACAGCCTGTTTGGAATAGCCATAGACGGAGACGAGGACAGGTAAGCCACCACCTTTCACCCTGTCACAGTTCACCATTTATCATATGGAAGGGAATAACCTGGCTAGAAAGTCAACTAAATGCTGTCGGGCCACATACTGGAGACTCTTAGGGGCAGGGCCATTCAGACGCATGACTGAGGCCTAGCTAATAATAGCTATTGCGAAACAATGGCTCAATCTCATATGTTGAGGTTTAAACCATTTTGGCACTGTTTCTCTCTTTTAAGCAGTACAATTAAGGGCTTGTGAGTAAGCATTTCACTGTAAGGTCTGCACTTGTTGTATTTGGAGCATTTGAAAAATAAAGATTGATTTGAATTGGCAGGCTTTTTATAGCATTGCATATAACATTGCAGCTGTGGATTGGTTTTATGAAGGGGGGGGGGGGGGGGCATAAGCGTGTGTGTGTTCACAAGGGGGAGGGTCTGTGTTTGAACTCATGGCTGCATGTAGCATCCAGTCAGCCATCTCCCTGGACATGTAGATGGACTGGAGAAGAGGAGAGAGCAGCGGGTGTGTTCTGGAGACCTCCCATTTCTTTCCTCTTGTCACGATGACGTCTTGTCATCAGTGGTTTGGTTGGCGTGGCTGGACAGACAAACGGGGCTTTCTTCCAGGGCTCTGTTCAAAATTAGAGCACTATGTAGGGACTAGGGTGTCATTTGGGATGTAGCATAGCTATACATGGGAGCGGAGGGGCACACAGGCAGGAAATATGTTTCTCAGTAGGTAGACTCTCGAAAGGGAGCTGGAGTGTAGCCCAAGTAACACACCCCCCCCCCCAACTTAACACCTGGGTCAGATAGCAATGAGCATACATTACTAACTCCTTACTGGTGTACAGAAGTGTGTGTACTCGTGTTGCTTTGATGTATTCTGTTTTCAGTTGTTAGTCTAAATACAATGTTGCTGACTTGACCCAGGCTAATCTCCAGCTATCCTAATTCTGTTGCCATCACACGTTAAAGGTCCAATGCAGATGTTTTTATTTCAATATCAAATCATTTCTGGGTGTCGATTAAGTACCTTTACTATGATTTTTATTATGTTGACGTGGTCAAAAATAAACAAAAATAGCTTCTTAGCAAAGAGCAATTTCTCAAGCAAGAATTTTGCTAGGACTGTCGGAGTGGGGTGGGGAAAACTGAAAAGTGGCTGTTATTGGCAGAGGTTTGGAACTCTTCCTTATTGGTCTATTAACCACTTTATCGCCTGATGATGTCACCAGAGGCCAGCCAAAACTCCCGTTCTTCCAAAAAAGGCAGATATTTCAGGTGTTTTCTTCCCCCCCCCCCCCCAAACATAATTTTCACTATTTCACAGTACACGCACATCACAGGAAAGTCATGTTTTTGACTGCACTCTGCCTTTAAGGCAATTTCTAAGTTGATGGCCTCTGTAACAAACTTGCAAAATAAGCTTATAGCTAGCCACCTTCTACACTGGAGGCCAGATATTCCTTTTGTCTTAGTCCTCCTGTGTGCTTGACCTTTTTTCCTTTTTTTTATTTTTTATGTTAGCTCCTGACCTAGAAAAAGGCTTCCTCGTTGAAGTATGGTGGAGGCTGGAGCTGGTGTTTTGCCACATTTCATGCTATCAGAATTTCCATTCACTTAGCTACTAGACCCCACTTAGGAAAAGGTTCTGAGAGGATGGGCCAGGAGTTGGTGCAGTGCTGTTGGGTGTTTTTTTTTTTGGTGGGGGGGGGTTAAGTCTAGCCAAGTGGATTGCTCAGGGACTGTTAGGCTGTATGATGTGTAAACATTTGATACAGGAGTCAAGTTTTTTTTATTTTTCAGATAGGCCTACAAACAGATATATTGAAGTATTGACTACAGTCTGGCATAGGAGCTTTACAGATGGTGACCTTTGATTGAAAATAGTACATTTAGTGTATACAGTTTAGGAACTAGACTTCAATTTAGGATGTGATCATCTGCTTTTTTTTGAGGGGGTTAGGGTTGAGGGGGTTAGGGTTGAGGGGGTTAGGGTTGAGGGGGTTAGGGTTGTGGGGGTTGTTAGGGGTGAGAGGTGTCACTCACACTTCCTGTTCATATGCTAAAACTTTCAGTTCCTGAGTTGAGTGCTCGTCGGGGTCGGCAAGCATTAGAGGAAACCGTGAAGTGCCTCAAATCTCTTGGTGGTTTCCATATACCGGTTTTATAGACTGAAATATAGCCTAGACTAGGCAGTATATATGCAGCAGCACAGGCATTTTGTTTTCGGTCACATGTCCTAGATACCTACAATCGTTTGACCCTTTTTGTTGATTTACGAGCCCAACTTGCCTTACTGGCTTTTTCAAAAAATAGTTTTGTGTGTTTTTGCAGCACATGTTTTTATTTTATTTTGAAAGCTCTGGTTCTGCTCTTTGTTGATTCGTGAGCTTAACTTTCCTTTTTATTATCCTTTTGAAAAATAGATTTTAGTTGTGTGTTTGAACATACACAGTTTTGCCATTCCTAAGTTGCTGTGTTTTAAAACGGCAATGCAGAACCAGAAATCACTACTAGTTGTCACTTTCTTCTGCCATACATACTTTTTTCACTCTCTGTCTGAAACTTAATTCAAAAGCTCGTTGTCAGTCACCCACGGTCTCTTGTCAGGAGCTGAGTGGCGTATGAAACTGCAATGCCTCAACCAAAACCACACTGTGGCCCTGGCTGGCGAGACTTGGCTGTAACTTTGCATCCGTTTCAGTGCTTCCAATGCAGTCGTATAGCTGTGGCGCTGTGTCACGGAAAAATAATTTTCACCACGGCCCAAAAATATGGAACATGGGAAAACATATTTCTGCTGGGGCGCACGTTGAAGATGCTGTAACAGTCCACATTTATTTTTCCTCTGTAAACGAAACGAGTAATAAAATAGGAAAATCTGACAACCCCGTAGTAGAATAGTTGATCCATTTACCTCGTCGGCTTGTTGTGTGTTCTATGCCAGATAAATATTCAAGTTACGAGTGCCTTATGGAAACAATTACCAGACTCGAATATAGGCTGCAAAAATAGGCCATGTGACCTTTTTAGGCTCCGTCCTTCACATTTTTCCAGAGGAAATGCTCTTCTGTTCTGTGCATTACCACTCTAGTGTCTTTTTTGCCAGCGGGGAACATCCCATGTTGCAGTGTCTAGTGCCAGGCCCCTTGACTGACTGACTGACAGGCATAAAGAGGCGAGGCAAGGCAAACTGGCAGTTGTTGCACATCAGTTAAGTGTTGAATGACATTTCTGTTTAGAGGTGACTGAGGTATTCCCGATATCTCTAGGAAGCCGGCGCAGAGTGAGTGGAGTTCCATGGAGTCCTATTCTATAATAATGTTTCCAGATTGGTGTGTAGGATAGGCATGTGGGCTATGTACTAGGCCCATCTTCCTTGTTTACATCAGGGCTATAACATTCAGGTCCAACTAACCAGTTGTAAGTTTGTTTCCCCATTCTCACAATAGAAATCAAACGCCATCAAAGATGTTGGTGATATTGGGTTTCTAATTTGTTGCTGTGATTGCAACTGTTACTGTTATTGTAATGAGACCAAGTCACGATCTGATCTGTGTTGCACATTCTGCCCACATGTTTTAGAATTTGTAATGGGACATGGGTCCCCTTCCCTCAGCATTAAACTGTTATTGTAATGGCAAGTTCGGGAATGTATTATTTTTTTTTTTTAGAGTCAACTGTTGCATCATTCGTTAAGTCAGTATCCCCCCCTGCCAGTTCTTCCTGCAAGTGATTACTGTAGAGCTTAGCTGTGTCTTGACTCAAATCTCACCCCCCCCCCCCCTCCCCTCAGCCATAGATAGCCTGAAGATGGCCGATTTAAGATGCTCTCCCCCGATTTATCTACTTTTTATTTCAGATTGACAGGCTGACTGCACCGCTCGTGTCGCCTGCGCGAGCGTTGCAAAATACATTTAGAAATCTGTTATTCAATTATTGCATCCACACTGCTCGCCCGTGTCAACGAGCGTCTGCGTTGCCAAAATAGGATTCGGTTCTATTTCTGACGCAGATCTCGCTGCAAGTCCTGCCTCTCCCATCTCCTCATTGGTTTATAGAAGCAGGTACCCACGTGCCATCTCCTCATTGGTTATACCCACGTTGGTGACTGAAAGCCGAATGAGGTCAGTGGCGGTAATGCACCTAATTTATGAAAGTTGCCAATCGCAATATAAAGTTGAAGAAAAAGCCTGGAAGGAGTAGAGATGACTAGAAATTATTCGGTTGACTGTTTTATGTGTGGATTAATTGGCGGAGTAGAGGACCTTGTGCATTTGAGGTAAAATAACAACTCAATGTTTATATCCCAGGACAAATTAGCTAGCAACAACAAGCTAGCTTAAAAAGGACAAATTAGCTAGCAAGTGCAAGCTAGCTAGCTAAATTGCCATAAATGTTTAATGCTTTTCGACCTGTCCCCAAATTAATATAATTGGTTCAGAGTTTGTTTTGATATTTTAACCTGCGTGTTGTGAACGCGTTTGGTGTGGGGAGACAAAATACATTTATGCACGATGGCGCAGGCGCGCAGCCGGTTTGGGTTCCGTGTTAGACGTTTAATGTATGCCTGATGGTCGAAAAACTTGTTGCAGAACATTTTGCAGCTTTATGTGGTGTTGTCAGAGTAAAATACATTTTAGGGGAAGATGTTTAACTAGATATACTTGTATAATGAACTGAGGCTATTTGCTTACAACAACAGTTTAACAACAATTGTAGCCAAATTGACCTTATGGTGTCAGTCAGTCTCTGTAAATCACCTGGTGGATGGAATGTGTTTTAGGTCTAAGTTAGCTGAGCTGTGCAACTTGATTCAGCAGCCCACTAGGAGACAAGGTGTGATTGACACTGTGAAATGAGCCAGTGTGGACAAGGAGGGATTGACACTGTGAAATGAGCCAGTGTGTGGACAAGGAGGGTGTCTGGAAGGGGGGGGGGGTTGACAAGGGTGTCTGGAGGAGGGGTGGACAAGGAGGTGAGTCTGGGGGAGGGGTGTGTGTGTGTGGACAAGGAGGTTTGTGGCTTGGGTTTGAGTGTGTGTGGAATGTGGGTAGAGAATGGGGGGTTGGGATGAACTTTTAAAAGTTTTGAGTACAATAGTCTGTTAGGGGAAGTATATGTATTTCATGTCAGGGTGTGTGATAACGAGTGGCACTTGGCCTTTAACCCCAGGGTGTCCAGTTGTATCCTGAGGGGCCTGGACCACCGCTGATCACTGTGTCCTGACTCGCCTGCAGCCTCTGCTACTCATTTACAATGTACCTGAAGACATTAGCCTGCATCCAGCCCCATGTTCTTCACTTTCATACCATTCAGCAGGCCCTGTTGGCTAAAATGGGTGAACGGAATTAGCCTACCAATGGTAATCTTTGCACTCATCAGCCTCTCTCAAGTCCCGCTGCCTTTTTTAAGATTTTATTGCTATTCTAAAAAAAGGTGCATTGTTCCCTGCGGACCCACTTTGCCGGTCTCTCCATTGTCGTATTTAGGTTCCCTTCTCAGTCATCACCTCTGCCCCAGGTACCGATTCCCGCCATTGTTTACAGAGAAAGGCACGTCAGCCCTAGATTCAGAAAGAAAGGCGCTTCAGAAAGAAATGCTCCTCAGCCCCTGATTTAATAGATTCGCTGTACGTCACAAAGGGCTAAAGCAGAGGATGTTATTTATGCACAGTATTTAGGTGAGTGGTGTTTTAAGTGATGTATGTTTGAATAGTCAAGAGGCCTTTCCTTTGCTCCACTTTCTTATCTGTGTAACTCTGAAAGCGCTGATAGATTGTCCAGGTAGGTTAAAGCAATGTCACAAACTTCATATCTGTAACTTTTCTGCCTAGCCTATCCACATCCTTACAAGAGTATGGGGGAAACACGACATGGCCTATAGGACATACTGTGAGTCCAAGAAACCACAGTTCCACGAAAGTCAGTTCCCTTGACTCTCTCCATAGTTTTGTTTTCCATCACCCCTGCTTCCTGATTTAAGGGTCTACAGTACAGGGGAACATTCCCAGAAGTGTGGCCATATTTATGAATTTACAGAGTGGGCATTGAGCCCCGTTCTCTTACTCCCCAACACCCCACTGAATTAAACCTGTGCCGCAGGGGGACTCTAACAGAGCGCTGGAATCTAAATAGTCTTGACCTAGTTCTGCCCAGGCTCTGATGGATGGGACAGATGGCCTCATGAACACCAGGAGAGATTGCTTCTTTCTAGGGCTGGGAATTGCTAGGGACCTCGCGATACCATATCGCCATACTTAGGTGCCGATACGATATGTACTGCAATTGTCACAATTCTATATGTTTTAAGATTCAGTGTTCCTAACATATTGCTCACCATGTCTGCTGCAGAGGAACAAGAGAAATCTGACTGTTTTGATCAGTCATGGAAATAAATTGCTAAAAATATCTTGGCTCAACATTTTCAAAATTGGATAGAGAACAAGCTATAGATGGAAAAATACTGGAGTTTTGGTGGCAGTACAGCCGACTAGTGCAAAAATATTGCGATATTGTCAAAAAATAATATCCCGATTTATGTAACTGAATTGATTCCCTCCCCTTCAAAGTCCCTATGGCTTTTCACATGCTGAGTGAATTAGTGAGGTCTGAGGTCCAACACCCTGCAAGCAAACCAACCAGCCACCAGGCTCACTCAAGGCGGTTCTGTGTGTGCAGGGGTGAACGCAGCCAACGTTTGACACAGACAGAAATGGTTGACATCAATGGAAAAGAATGCCTGAAAAGGTTATTTTTGTTGAACTGGTTGTTCTGGGTCATTAGTTTTGCTTGAGGGCTGTATTGAGTTAGGTTAGACACCTTTCAACTAGAGGTAGACCTATTAATCGGAATGGATTATTTTAATTAGGGCCAATTTCAAGTTTTCATAACAATCGGAAATCTGTATTTTTGGGCGCCGATTTGCCGAAATCTTTTTTTTTTTGTAAAAAGTATTTTATAAAAAAAAAATATATATATATATATAACCATTTTTTATGCCTTTTATTTAACTAGGCAAGTCAGTTAAGAACACATTTTTATTTTCAATGACGGCCTAGGAACGGTGGGTTAACTGCCTCGTTCAGGGGCAGAATGACAGATTTTCACCTTGTCAGCTCAGGGGATCCAATCTTGCAACCTTACAGTTAACTAGCCCAACGCAATAACGACCTGCCTCTCTCTCGTTGCACTCCACAAGGAGACTGCCTGTTACTCGAATGCAGTAAGCCAAAGTAAGTTGCTAGCTAGCATTAAACTTATCTTATAAAAAAACAATCAAGCATAATCAATCATAATCACTAGTTAATTAACTACACGCGTGTCCTGCGTTGCATATAATCTGACTGAGCATACAAGTATCTGACTGAGCGGTGGTAGGCAGAAGCAGGCGCGTAAACATTCATTCAAACAGCACTTTAGTGCGTTTTGCCAGCAGCTCTTCATTGTGCGTCAAGCATTGCGCTGTTTATGACTTCAAGCCTATCAACTCCCGAGATGAGGCTGGTGTAACCAAAGTGATATGGCTAGCTAGTTAGCGTGCGCTAATAGCGTTTCAAACGTCACTCTCTCTGAGCCTTCTAGTAGTTGTTCCCCTTGCTCTGCATGGGTAACGCTGCTTCGATGGTGCCTGTTGTCGTTGTGTTGCTGGTTTGAGCCCAGGGAGGAGCGAGGAGAGGGATGGAAGCTATACTGTTACACTGGCAATACTAAAGTGCCTATAAGAACATCCAATAGTCAAAGGTTAATGAAATACAAATGGTATAGAGGGAAATAGTCCTATAATTCCTATAATAACTACAACCTAAAACTTCTTACCTGGGAATATTGAAGACTCATGTTAAAAGGAACCACCAGCTTTCATATGTTCTCATGTTCTGAGCAAGGAACTGAAACGTTAGCATTCTTACATAGCACATATTGCACTTTTACTTTCTTCTCCAACACTTTTTTTTTTGCATTATTTAAACCAAATTGAACATGTTTCATTATTTACTTGAGGCTAAATTGATTTTATTGATGTATTATATTAAGTTAAAATAAGTGTTCATTCAGTATTTATTGTTGTAATTGTCATTATTACAAAAATAATATATATAGGTGTTGAAAAATCATAATCGGTCGACCTCTACGTTCAACTATCAGTCATGTTGTAGCAAAGTTTACTAGTACTTTTTCAACCCATTCAGGCCTAGGAATCAACAGCTTACCTTGATATGGCTGTTATCTAGGCTACCTCAATCATGTGCTGATGGGCGTGTTGCATCAGGGTCTGTTAGTTTAGGAGAAGGTTACAACCAGTCATAATTGGGCTAAGGTGTCCTTTCAGAGTCGGGAGATTTACAACTTGAAAACAGGAGAGGATAACCGCTCCAGTTCATCTGTTACATTGAAGATGGTGTTCTAGAATCATGTGATCTAGGCTTGGGCGGTATACTGGGGTAGTTTGAAATACCGACGGTATGATTTTCAATATTGTCAACAACAACAAAAAAGCCCTGCAGGGTTGCATGCTTTTACCAGGTAAGTTGACTGAACATATTCTCATTTACAGCAACGACCTGGGGAAAAGTCACAGGGGGGAGGAATGAGCCAATTGTAAGATGGGGATGATTAGGTGTCCTTGATGGAATGTGGATGGAAATGTATCCAGGACACCAGGGTTAACACCCCTACTCTTATGATAAGTGCCAAGGGATCTTTAGTGACCACAGAGAGTCAGGACACCCGTTTAACATCCCGTCCGAAAGACTACACCCTTATCACTGCCCTGGGGAATTGGGGTATATATATATTTTAGGCCAGAAGAAGGGGTGCCTCCTACTGGCCCTCCAACACCACTTCCAGTAGCATCTGGTCTCCCATCCAAGGACCAACACTGCTTAGCTTCAGAAGCAAGCCAGCAGTGGGATGCAGGGTGGTATGCTGCTAGCAAATGCTATGCCACTGCTTAAGTTAATTTATTTGGCACATCTTAGATAGTTATCTCCAGCTCAGGACTCCAGCTATGCATTTGGTTTGCTAACTTGCTAGCTATGTGGCTAATGCAAGATCAATCTTCTTGGTTCCGGCAGAGACAATCAATCCCCTCCTGGATCAAGATCCCTGCTGCCTAAATGTGTTTTGTGTGTACAGGAACAGTATGAAGGTATGCCAGTCTGGATATTGCCCAACACTAATGTAAGCCCAGCCGAGCCCACAAACGACCTGCAGCAACTCTCTCTCCTCAGCTTGACCGGTGATGTAACGTCCTCTTTTTACATGAGTGTGTGTAAACAGCTAATTGAGCGGCATCGGTTAAATGATTTGAATTACATTTCTTTTTCTGTGAGCTTAATCCGACATTGCACAGTTTTCTCTAGAGATAAATCTGATCGAGCTGAACTGTAGTTTCCAACAGGCCAATATTCTACATGTTTTCTGCACTAAACTGTGGTAATAAATGACAATTGACCATAATCCATTGCTCACCTACTTGTCCGGTCTGGGTGTTTTCTTATCCGCCTGCTGTTCTAGGTGAAAGTGGGGCAGACACGGAGGGGGAAAAAGAGACAGAAGAATGCTTGATGGAAAGGGATAGAGAGCAGTTGCTTTGCGGTATCTCTACCTGAAAATACGAGACAAGTTTATGAATAGTTGCTATTCAGCAGTCATAAAATAACAACTTATTTACTTTGAAGAACTACTAAAATATATTTTTTAGCAGCTCTATAGAGATGAGATGATGACTTGGAATGAAATAAAAGTCATCAAATAAAACTGAATATATATTCCATTAAAGTCATGTTAAATGATGAGCAGTAATGGACAGACGCTACCAACATGAGATTTGTAATCCTTGTTTTATTATGTTACAGCATTGAACCCGCCTAGTGCCTTTTGTGGAACACTTCAAAAAATCAAAAACTATTTAAAAAATAAATCAATTGAACCGAACAGACCTCAAAAAGCACTAATTGCTCAACACTATTAGTACTGCATGAGTTTATGTATGTTGGGTTTTGTATGAAGCGAGACAAAACGTGAAGGTGGAGCTCCAAAAGTGTTGTGTGACAAAGAGAGTTTGTGCCAGAGATTTCTAGGAAAAGAGCCTTGGCTCAATGTTCAGATATTCACACACACATGCTGTACGGCGGGGTGGGGGGGGGGATGCACACGTGTAGTTCAGTTTATGGACATGGGGCTTTGGGGGGGAGGCATTTCTCCGTCCTCATGGAACATGGTGTGCTTGTGGCCTCCAGGGCCCCATAGTCGGGACATGGGAGGGAATGGTATCCATTTGAGCTCGCCCCCTATCAACACAGTGGTTGGCGAAATAACTCCTTTCCTTCTCTGCAGAACTCAACACTTAAGCCATTTTACAGTTTTTGCCTCAGTTGCCTGTGCTGCATTATAAATATTTTTAAGAGTGTGGGGTTAGATGTACATGTATTGTTTTCAACAGGCACTTGAAACCCCCCCCCCTTAGCAAATTTTATTTGAATATTTGTGAATTACGTACTGTGTACTCATCTCAAACTTGTGACAGCTGACTTACTGAGACACCTTCAGGCACAGCCTCTGTCCTCCTATCTAGTTAACCATGCACACAGGGTGTTCTTCTGATTTTAAGTCAATTTAACAATACGAGACGGGTTTCTCGTTTTCTCCTGTATTCTCTGATTCATCCCCTCTCCTTTTCTCTCCTGTTTTCTTTTGACTTTGGTTGACACAGGACCCCCTCCATGGTGTTCTACCGGGCCTTCCAGTCTGGCAGCAGGCTGCAGGACTCTAAGGCCCACAGTGATAGGTACTGTACTGGACTGGATGGGACAGGCCTTCCTGTGTGTGTTTATGGTGCAGTGCATAGCAGCTCAGTAACAGTGAGCTTACCTTTGTGGATGTGCATGGATGGAAACCGCATGGCAGTAGGAATGTTGGCCAGCCAAACCTCTCACACTCAGCCAATAGGCCTACATCAGTACATTTACGTTTTAGTCATTTAGCAGACACTCCTATCCAGAGCGACTTACAGGATCAATTAGAGCAAGTGCCTTGCTCAAGGGCAAATCAATAGATTTTTCACCTAGTCGGCCCAGGGATTTGAACCAGCGACCTTTTGAGTTACTGGCCCAACGCTCTGAAGTGTCAGGCAACCTGCCTCCTCAGTAACACTAAGGCCTACTAAAGTGCATCAACAAACAGTTGTTCCCTGAACCTCACCTCAACTGACTTAGTCATGGCCAAAGGTTTTGAGAATGACACAAATATACATTTTCACAAAGTCTGCTGCCTCAGTTTGTATGATGGCAATTTGCATATACTCCAGAATCTTATGAAGAGTGATCAGATGAATTGCAATTAATTGCAAAGTCCCTCTTTGCCATGCAAATGAACTGAACCTCAAAAAAACATTTCCACTGCATTTCAGCCCTGCCACAAAAGGACCAGCTGACATGGCTGGAGATCACTCTGTCATGCTGCTTGAGTTTGAATAACAGACTGGAAGCTTCAAAAGGAGGGTGGTGCTTGGAATCATTGTTTTTCCTCTGTCAACCATGGTTACCTGCAAAGAAACACGTGCCGTCATCATTGCTTTGCACAAAAGGGCTTCACAGGCAAGGATATTGCTGCCAGTAAGTTTGCACCTAAATCAACCATTTTATCGGATCATCAAGAACTTCAAGGAGAGCGGTTCAATTGTTGTGAAGAAGGCTTCAGGGCGCCCAAGAAAGTCCAGCAAGCGCCAGGACTGTCTCCTAAAGTTGATTCAGCTGTGGGATCAGGGCACCACCAGTAGAGTTGCTCAGGAATGACAGCAGACAGGTGTGAGTGCATCTGCACGCACAGTGAGGTGAAGACTTTTGGAGGATGGCCTGGTGTTAAGAAGGACAGCAAAGAAGCCACTTCTCTCCAGGAAAAACATCAGGGACTGACTGATATTCTGCCGAAGGTACAGGGATTGAACTGCTGAGGTCATTTTCTCTGATGAATCCCCTTTCCGATTGTTTGGGGCATCTGGAAAAAAGCCTGTCCGGAGAAGACAAGGTGAGCGCTACTATCAGTCCTGTGTCATGCCAACAGTAAAGCATCCTGAGACCATTCATGTGTGGGGTTGCTTCTCAGCCAAGGGAGTGGGCGCACTCACATTTTTGCCTAAGAACACAGCCATGAATAAAGAATGATACCAACACATCCTCCGAGAGCAACTCTCCCAACCATCCAGGAACAGTTTGGTGACGAACAATGCCTTTTCCAGCATGATGGAGCACCTTGCCATAAGGCAAAAGTGATAACAAAGTGGCTCGGGGAACAAAACATCGATATTTTGGGTCCATTGCCAGGAAACTCCCCAGACCTTAATCCCATTGAGAACTTGTGGTCAATCCTCAAGAGGTGGATGGACAAACAAAAATCCACAAATTCTGACAAACTCCAAGCATTGATTATGCAAGAATGGGCTGCCATCAGTCAGGATGTGGCCCAGAAGTTAATTGACGGCATGCCAGGGCGGATTGCAGAGGTCTTGAAAAAGAAGGGTCAACAGTGCAAATATTGACTCTTTGCATCAACTTCATGTAATTGTCAAAAGCCTTTGACACTTATGAAATGCTTGTAATTACACTTCAGTATTCCATAGTAACATCTGACAAATATTTAAAGACACTGAAGCAGAAAACTTGGAAATGAATGTGTCATTCTCTCAACTTTTGGCCACGACTGTACACTGGTCAGTATGACACTGGTCAGTATGACACTGGACCTAGTGGTGCTAGAAAGGAAGGTACTTTTCAGTCATAATATGAAGTCCTTTAGGGTAGCCTAGTGGTTAGAGCGTTGGACTAGTAACCGGAAGGTTGCAAGTTCAAACCCCTGAGCTGAACTGTCGTTCTGCCCCTGAACAGGCAGTTAACCCACTGTTCCTAGGCCGTCATTGAAAATAAGAATTTGTTCTTAACTGACTTGCCGAGTTAAATAAAAAACAACAAAAAAATCGGATTATTCCTATTGAACATGACACATCCGATACCTTTCCCTATCACACCTACGTACAGAACAGATGATTTGCCAGTATATTATGACCTCCCCCTACCCCTTTCAGACAGCTAAGACGGAGGGTGCATTCAGGGGGGCAGGAATTTCTTGAGGAGCGTCTATAAAAATGAAAAGGGAACCACGTGCCTTCAAAGTATTCACACCCCTTGACTTTTTACACATTTTGTTGTCTTACGAAGTATGATTTTAAAATGGATGAAATTATTATTATTTTTTGTCAATGAGTTACGTGTTAGGAAATTAAAACATTCGTAAAACAATTATGAAAAAGAACGCTCTTGATTAGATAAGTATTTAACCCCCTGAGTCACGTTAGAATCCCGTTTGGCAGCGATTACAGCTGTGAGTCTTTCTGGGTAAAAAATATCCATGCAACTTATTATGTGACTTTTTTAAGCAAATTATTACTCCTGAACTTATTTAGGCTTGCCATAACAGAGGTTGTATACTTGTTGACTCGAGACATTTCAGGTTTTCGTGGTTTTATTAATTTGTAAATATTTTGAAAAACATGAATCCCTCTGATATTATGGGGTCTTGTGTGTAGATCAGTGACAAAATATTTAATGGATTTTAAATTCAGGCGGAAACACAACAAAATGTGGAAAAAGTCAAAGGGTGTGAATAGTTTCTGAAGGCTCTGTACGTGAAACCATATCTGAGGAGAGAGCAGCACCAGATTGGAAATGAATGCACATCGTCAAAACGGCTGAGGAGAACTGCACACATACATATGCAGTCATTTCAAACACCCGACCTCCCACAATGCTGTGTGCCTGAGCCACACTAGTACTAAAGCATTGATTGGCTGACTTGAGTGCTTTTTAACTGGGACGCTGCAGTAACATGCACTGCATCCGCCTGGACGAGTACATGTGGATTTCAGTTGTGCTGTGATTGTTTGGAGACTTTACTGTTACTGCAATCACCTGGAATGTCTATCTCTAGTTGGTTTCCATCACCACCAGCAGCACCACAGGATGGCGAGGGAGGAGGGGATGCCCTCGGCCCAACTTTCTGGTTAACTTCCTGTTTCAAGAGGTGCTGTATGTAGGGTGCTCCGTAGGCACACACACACACCCATGAGTGTCGGGTTTCCATGGCAGAAGCGCAAACAGGCCAGGCTCAGATAATCTGTAGATCTCAATGGTTCCCTTGGTGTGCTGAGTCTGTATTTCATGTCAAAGTTCCCCCTCAGGAGGCTGTAAAGATTAGTCTGCACTAACTTTTTTGACTCTTCACATACGCTGCTGCTACTGTTTAATATCTGTCACTTTATTCCTAGTTATCTGTACTGTACATATCTAACTCAACTTACCACGTACCTCTGCACATCAACTCGGTACTGGTACTCCTAGCCAAGCTATCAATACTCTGTACCGGTACTCCTTGTGTATATAGCCAAGCTATCAATACTCTGTACTGGTACTCCTTGTATATAGCCAAGCTATCAATACTCTGTACTGGTACTCCTTGTGTATATAGCCAAGCTATCAATACTCTGTACTGGTACTCCTTGTATATAGCCAAGCTATCAATACTCTGTACTGGTACTCCTTGTATATAGCCAAGCTATCAATACTCTGTACTGGTACTCCTTGTATATAGCCAAGCTATCAATACTCTGTACCGGTACTCCTTGTATATAGCCAAGCTATCAATACTCGGTACTGGTACTCCTTGTATATAGCCAAGCTATCAATACTCTGTACCGGTACTCCTTGTATATAGCCAAGCTATCAATACTCTGTACTGGTACTCCTTGTATATAGCCAAGCTATCAATACTCTGTACTGGTACTCCTTGTATATAGCCAAGCTATCAATACTCTGTACTGGTACTCCTTGTATATAGCCAAGCTATCAATACTCTGTACCGGTACTCCTTGTATATAGCCAAGCTATCAATACTCTGTACTGGTACTCCTTGTATATAGCCAAGCTATCAATACTCTGTACTGGTACTCCTTGTATATAGCCAAGCTATCAATACTCTGTACTGGTACTCCTTGTATATAGCCAAGCTATCAATACTCTGTACTGGTACTCCTTGTATATAGCCAAGCTATCAATACTCGGTACTGGTACTCCTTGTTATCATTACTCATTGTCTATCTATTACTTTTATTACGTGTTTTACTTTTCTATTATTTATCTTTTCTTTCTTTGCATTGTTGGGAAGGGCCCATGAGTAAGCCTTTAGCTGTTATTTCACACCTGTTTTTACAAAGCATGTGACAAATATTATTTAAAAAAATATAAGTTATTCAACCTAATTTTGAAACTGATTGTGTGACCTGTCAACATGATTCCATAGAGATTTGTTCCGATGTCTCTCAACATCATGCTTCACCGTTTCCTCCTAATGTTTACTGTAAAGAGTACTATGGATGGATGCCCCATTGCCAATTATCCAGACTGGTCCCTGTGTATCTGTTCAGTTTTTTTCTAGTTATGAAAGGAGTATGTTTCCAGTCACACATGGTTTTGAAAAGCCTTTCATGCTAGTAGCAGGTATGTACTCTCAAAGGTGTCAAGTCAACCTGCAGGTCCTGAACATGTGGACTGGCCTTGCCTTTTGAGCTTTGCACTGGTTTTATCGTGAGCCAAAATGAGCCAAAGGCCCCAACTGGGCTTCTCTCCCTCACTGAAGCTCCAAAGTTGCTGATCCTAGTGACACTGAGGCAACAGTGGCCAGGGGCAAGGTATGACAACTATATTGTAGGTTCCCACTCAGTCTTCATCAATGTCAGAGCTCTTCATGACTGTCCACTCTTCGGTGGGTAATATGTCTTTAGATTCACCTTCTATTGAACCCTTGAGGTTTGAGCGGTCTCGGTCGTTCTGTTCGGAACACCAAACCCCAATTTGAGCTCCATTAAGCTCTGTCCGGTGCTTGAACAAGGTCAACTTTACAGAGTTGCGTAAGATGAGCGATAAGAACCCTTTTTTTCCCTCGGCGGCTTTTTGTTTGATCTCAGCCCAACCCTTTTGCCCCTGTGGGCTCTGACGAACAGAGGCGAATTGACACCTTTACCCTCGCAGAGCCGGAGAAGTAGCTTTATACCACCGACGGTACATGTTCGAAGTCAGTGTCTCGAACAAAGAAGGGAGGCCTACGTGGCTTAACTAGAAACTATTGGCTTAAACTGTCAGAACAGGTTTGGGCGAACTTGTAACATCACCTGGCCACATTTTGTTTTGCCTTACCACAAAAATATCACCACTTCTAAGCGTAATTTTGCTTCTTGGACAGTTTTTCTTCTTCTTTTTTTCTTTTCATTTATTTGTTTTCCTTTCAGACACTCAAAGCTGCCATGGGCTTTGGTAACTAGTTCTGTTATTTGTCTTGGCCTATGTAGCAGTGTGTAACCAACCCTTCATGATTCAACACCAGCTTAATTCAAAAACCAGCTGATTTTGTTAAATCATTGGATGGACGAGATGCTTTTGAAGAAAGCTGTGACTGTTCCACACCCAACCATAAACGGCTGTAAGCGTCACAGAAATATTGTTGTTAGTGTCACAATAGATACTCTATGCACCTTCTCGGATTACACCAGGGGTGTCAAACTCATTTTGCCGCTGGGGCCCAAATTCAAGACCTTCAGACCTTCGCTGAGTTTCAGGTGGTCTGCACTGCAAGAATTATGCCAATGGAAGGATTTTAGTTTTGTTTTTTCTATATAGATGCATAGGCCCACCAGAATGGTACAAGGTACCGCTAAGCTGACATGTATTAAAGTAGGTTCATTTGAGTGGGCACTGCCCAGACTGATCTATGGTCTGCTGGTTTGTGGCAGCTCTGATCGGTGCTGAATTCCACCACGGGCGCTGATCCAGCACTAGCTATCTTTGGCAATCCCTCAGTCCTTTACACTGAATAGCAGTATCTTCTATTCACTGTGTCTAATGGCCAGAACAGACTGTTCTCGTCGTGGTCACATTGACCTCTGTCAGTCATATAGTAAGACTCTACCATCCCTCAACCACCAGTGGCTGGTTTTACCCAGGTTCATCTTGAGCAATCCTGGAAGAACCACATGACTGTTCTATTTTGTCCTGTAACCCAGGCCTGTGCTATGTCACGTTTGTTCCTTTCTGAGCAAATTAATAAACAAACTCCTTCAGTCTGTCCCAGCATCTAAATTCGTAATGCTGGTATTGCCCGTTTACGCCCAGTTAGGCAGTGTACATACTGTACACTCGCTAGCTAGAGAGCCCAATGTTTACATTAGTCATTTTGGCAGTCACTTTTATCCAGAGCGACTTTCGGGAGCAATTAGGGTTAAGTGCTTTGCTCAAGGCCACATCGACAGATTATTATTTTTATTTTTTTCACCTACTCAGCTCGGGGATTCGAACCAGCAAACTTTTGGTTACTGGCCAAAGCGCTCTTAACTGCTAAGCTGACATGTTTAATTCTGGTTGTTTTGATGTTGTGTAAGATTTTATTAAAGTGCCAAAGGACCAGTGACACCATGGTGACAACAGTGTTTGGTTTAGGCCTATGTCACATGATTAGGCTAGTCCATGTTTGCATTCATTCATTTGATTTAAGAATTTCAACTGATTTTAGTTGTTGGTCTCACTGGCATGGGACCAGTCTGGAGATATTTGGACTTGGGGCCCACAGCGAGGTCTGTGCTTTTACAGAGCAAGAGATCTGTCTGGTCAGACCTTTTTTTTAAAAACTTGTAGGAAACCTTTTTTTATAGAAGGCCTGTGTGTACACCTGGAACTAAACAATTAAACACACATTGAAGTTTGTGTTTTGCCTGCTTCAAGGTTTTTTTGGGGTCCTACGTAACGACTCCCTGACAGTGGGGCCCTGCCTGGCTTCGCATGCATTTGCTTTAGCCTGCCTGGTGTACCAGGTGGGCAGGGACAAATACTTTCAATATGTTTCTATTAGTTCCATTTTAACAGGCAAGCACAGATGGAATGTTTACATTTTTTTTTCTAATAGTATGTGTGTGGGCATTTGTGTTTTTTAGAGGTTTTGGGGGGAGTGTGCCCACTGCATCCACGCATGTGACATGTTTTGTCTTATTCGGTCTTCATTACCCATCATCCTCTTGTCAACGAGCTCAAAGAGGAGATTTAGTGGTACAAATGATGTCACTGGATTGGCTGCAGAGCTAGAAGGGCATTCCTCTGTGGAGAAGCCTGCTGATGTTAATCTGCTTGTACTTCCGCTCTTCTTGGACAACTAAATTGGATGGTGAAAGAACAGAATGTCTTGTGTTGTGCTCCAGGGCCATCCAACACTCATTTTGAGGGAAGCTCTGTGTGTGTGTGCGCTCATTAGAGCCTGAGATGTCAAATCAGCAGCTGTCTTACCTGGTTCCTAGCCTTCTAAAGTGTGGATCACAACAATGTGATGACCGTTGTAGAATGGCACCGAATATCAACCTATGCAATCAGTCCTTGCTGATAAAGGCTACCACATATCTGGTGGTGAATACTGCATACACACACACACACACTGTGGGCAGTTGTAGGTACACCACCCGGTTCACGAAAATGCTTAAATCCTACAGTCACGTGGCCATGGTTTGTTATATAAACAGGCAGACGGGCATCGCGACATTCAGTTACTGTTTGATTGAAAGTTAGAGGGCAAAACAAGTGACTTTGAGCGTGGTATGATCATCAGTACCAGGCGGTTCCAGTATCTCAGAACCGGCCTCCTGGGGTTAACACGCACAACAGTGTCTAGGGTTTACAGAGAACGGTGAAACAAACAACAAAAATCCAGTCAGCGGCAATCCTGTGGGTGAAAACAGCTTGTTGGTGAGAGGTGGAAGGAGAACAGCAAGAATTGTGCAAGCTAACAGGTGGGCCACAAACAGGCAAATAACGGCTCAGTACAACAGTGGTGTGCAGAACGATATCTCAGAACGCACAACTCGTCGGTTCTTGTCACGGATGGACTATTGCAGCAGACGACCACACCAGGTGCCACTCCTATCAACTAGAAACAAGAAGTGGGTCTAGTGGAATCACCCACACTGGACAATTTGAGTGGAAAAACAAATCCCGGTTCCTGTTGTCATGCTGATGGCAGAGTCAGGATTTAGCGTAAACAGCATGAGTCCATGGCCCATCCTGCCTGGTGTCAACGGTACAGGCTGGTAGCAGTGGTGTAATGGTGTGGGGAATGTTTTCCTGGCACACGTTAGGTCCCTTGATACTAATTGAGCATTGATTCCATTCCCTGACGAATTCAGGCTGTTCTGGAGGCAAAGGGGGGTCCGACCCGGTACTAGATATGGGTGTACCTAGTAAACTGGCCACTGAGTGTATACTGCGCATTTAATCAAACAAATATCTTGCATGTCTTTCAGATTATTTATTTGGCTAAGATAATAAAGGAGATTTTATGGTTAGTCTTTCAAAGGTGTAGCCTTCATGAGCATCATGTGAACAGCTTTTGGAAGTCATGCTGTTTGTCAAATGTTGGCTGTATGGTTCATATGATATGGTATCAATGTCTTATTTCATGAAACCACACATCCCTTTTTGGGGTGTGGGGAGGTGTGCCCCTTTACTAACCTTAATTTGAATCTGCATTCTTGTGCAGAGCCAGCCTAACCTACTCCAAAATGCATGCGAGCTATAGGCATTTGTTACGGGTACTCCAAAGCAAGGTGATTCATTGCGGATCCATTCCATTTTACCACTTTCCCTGTTTTGTGGAGTCATTCTCACTTGGATACATGCCGTTGACCTGAGTCATAAACCACCATTGCCATTTGATTTATGATTAGTTGCGTAGTAACACTCGTTTTTGATTTAAAAAAAACAACTTGTTTCTATTTGATTGACCTGATTTTTAAAATAACTGGATATATGTACCATTCTCTCCCTGCATGTGCATCAAGGTGAAGGTGGCTGCGGGAGCAGTGAAATGTATCCCCATCGCATGCTTGTCAACCCATTTCTTCTTGTGGTGTGCGTGCGGGTTCTTGTTACATTACATACATCCAGGTGTAGCCTAGTGATACTTACGCCCTCCAGTAGTGTCCTTTCGCTCAATCACGTTCTATGAAAGAATACTCTCTCAACCATGCTCTACACTATCCTACGAACTACCGTGCTGTCCCGGTTCTCATAGTTATTCCGGATCATTGGTCCAGTACAGGGAACGTTTGCTCACACTACTTTAGTTTCACCGTCGCCCGTTTTCGATAGTGGAGCGTTGGTTTTAAGTGTGCCGTTAATCCGGACTGGGTCTGTAGTTGTCGTTGATGTTTTTGATTTTTATATTTTCTAAATTAGGTTGGAAATGTGGTTTCAGTCGGATGTTTGGAATATGTTTTGTTCACACGTTCGATAAATGTAGACTACATTTCCAAAAAGGTCACGGTGCAGAATTCACACCTGTCGTTGAATGAATGCATGTTAGTTTAGTTTTTTTATGTCATTTCTTTTCATTCATATAGATTTGCCTCAGCCATTAGAGTACAACAATACACACACACACACACACACACACACACACACACACACACACACACACACACACACACACACACACACACACACACACACACACACAATTATCGAGGCACAATACTTATTTTCATTCTGGTTCTCATCACTGATGGACAGGTGTCACAAGATGTGTTGTGTGGTTTTGTCTAACTTTTACGTTGCACGTTCATCTCGTGATATATTTTGATCGCACAGTATAGGAATGTGAGTCGTGTCTCCATTTTTAAAGATTCACTATTAAGAAATCGCTCCGCCATTTCCAGGCTGCTAAAATTCAAATTGTTAGCCCAATTTCAGTTTGTCAAAACAAGTGTAGTGTAGAGAATTATTGTTTGAAGCTGGTGTACAAAACCAAAAGGAAAAGATGCAAAAATGTATGGGGCGGCAGGGTAGCCTAGTGGTTAGTGGTTAGAGCGTTGGACTAGTAACCGGAAGGTTGCGAGTTCAAACCCCCGAGCTGACAAGGTACAAATCTGTCGTTCTGCCCCTGAACAGGCAGTTAACCCACTGTTCCCAGGCCGTCATTGAAAATAAGAATTTGTTCTTAACTGACTTGCCTGGTTAAATAAAGGTAAAAAAAAAAAAAAAAAACTTAAAAATGGGAAGCATAGAAATAGTGCATATAGACCAGCTCTATCGCTTCTAAGATTTGCTTTCAATGAGAATATATAACTCACATTTCTATGTGAATTTTGTCCGGTCGTCCAAAAAGTTGCATTGCAGTGTTAATGCGGCCATATGGCTGGCCTTTCTCCTGTCGGCTGTGACCTACATTGAACTGTTGTCTAGGTCACTGCTAGTAGCTTAGCATGCTAGTAGTACTAGTAGTGTGGCATTCATATCTTAATAGGCTACCTTTTTAATATCATAATTGTCACCGATGCTTTACTGAATTTACTGCCTTTTAAGCACTTACGATGTATGATAGAGTTAGGATATTTGAGGAATAATATGGAAAAAAGTTAATGACTAATCAACCTGGTCTCAGAGCATTTCGTATTATTCTGTACTTTAAATGGGCGGCAGGGTAGCCTAGGGCGGCAGTGTGTTGGACTAGTAACCGAAAAGTTGCAAGTTCAAATCCCCGAGCTGACATGGTAGAAATCTGTCGTTCTGACCCTGAACAAGGCAGTTAACCCACTGTTCCTAGGCCGTCGTTGAAAATAAGAATTTGTTCTTAACTGACTTACCTAGTTAAATAAAGGTCAAATAAAAGATCTGAGACACTACATTTAATATTATGTGTTGCGTTTCATATGGTATGTATTAATTTGTGGATATCCATCACCCATTTCGTATGATATGTTACAAATTTACAATTCGTATTGTGTGTTACGAAGTCTAGCTAGCCGGCTAACGTTAGCTAGGGGTTTGGATTAAGTTTCGGAATTAGGTTAAAGGGTTAGTTAACATGCTAAGTAGTTGAATGTAGCTAAAACGTAAAAGTTTTTAAAATGCTGAAGTTGTCCGTGATGCGTCAACTCACAATCTTTGCGTTGCTAGACATTCGCGTTATACATCGTCCCTACTTTAAGTTTTTGCTTTAAGTAACCATCTGTCTTTATGTAACGTATCATACTAATTTCAGTGTCCCGGATTTACATTTACTATGTTACGTTTAGTCAGAGACCAGGCTGGGCTACTAGGCTACTTTTCACTTTACTTTCATGATAAACTGGCCCATGGTATCTCTCAGGTTTCTAGTGTCAGAAATGTTCAAAGTTAAAGAAACCTTTTTTAAAGTGTATGAAAAGTAATCAATAATTTGTTCAATAACCCTATGATTGTCTAATATTCTCCTCTATTCCTTTTACAGTGCCTCTGGAGCCAGTGTTGTTGCCATTGATAATAAAATCGAACAGGCGATGGTAAGTGTTTTTTATTTAATCATTTAATTTTATGGTATCATTTGCTTTCATTCTTGTTTTAAACAGTCTCTTGTTGAAATCTCATTGTTGAAATGTAACTACTGTATTGTAAGGAACAAATCTCAACTCATGTCATGTTTTAGGTTCCTGGTTTAGGTCCCTCCTTGGTACTTAACTGAAACTAAAGTAATTAAAATAATTTGCCATCTAGAGACTCCAACTAGTTTCCCTGGTCTGAGCCAATTGCTGACATGGATGAATACAAGCATAAATTGTGGTCTGACTTATCGCTGACTTCATTGCCGCTCCGGGCCATTTTTGTTTGTGAAATCATCATGTGCCTACAGGGTTTGCTTTGTTCAGTTAATGTACATAGAGCAGAAAACAACTAGCCTGTATTCTCGCAATGGCTGTTAGCGCGCTAAATGCTAATAACTTGTTCTGCTCTTTCCTCCCACAGAGGATGTTAGCGAGCTAAATACTAATAGCATGTCCCCTGTTTTCTCTCCCTTCAGGACTTAGTGAAAAGCCATCTGATGTATGCAGTGCGTGAGGAGGTGGAGGTGCTGAAGGAGCAGATCAAGGAGCTGTTTGAGAGGAACTCTATGCTGGAACAGGAGAACGCCGTGCTGAAATCCCTGGCCAACAGCGACCAATTGTCTGAGCTCTCCGTCCGGCCGGCCGCCACAAACTCCTCCTGCAGCACGCCTCCCCAGCAAGGGGTGGGCCAAGGCCAGCCTCAGCTCCAGGCCCAGCCTCAAATGCAGCCTCAGCTCCAGGCCCAGCCTCAAATGCAGCCTCAGCTCCAGGCCCAGCCTCAAACGCAGCCTCCGCTCCAGGCCCAGCAACTCCAGCCCCAACCCCAGCTTGACGCCAGCCAGCCTTTGCTGCAACCGCAGCCCAACGGCAACTCCGCTTGAAGTGCATTCCCCCCCAGCAGGAGAAAAAAAAGCAGAAAAGCACCCTCCAATTATTCTAAATTAGCATACGAAACAACAAAATAATTATATTGTCTTGTTCTCCACCAGCTTGGCCACCATAACCAAGAGCAGTGCTTCTGTGCCTGTTTGGCTTTCCCAGTGTTAATGCAATCATTGCGCGAGAGAGACGGGGGCTTTTCTTATGGGGCGCCAGCCTGGACTGGTTGAGTGCTGTGGACCAGATCTCCCCCCCCCCCCCCCCCGGCTACAAAGGAGTTGTGCAGCTCACATGAGGATGAATCGGAGCGTCCCAGAGATGTTTTGTTGTTGTAAGAGATGTGTTTTTAGCCTTGCTGTTCCATGTTGTAAGTAAGAAGTGGGGGAGAGATCTATTTTCGGAGCCGCGCCACCATTTCTTCTTCGACATGAGTCCAATCCATGCATCAGTCTAAAGTTCTACGGTTAATGTTTATTTATTACGGGGCTGCTATTTTCATGAAAGGAACAATGTCACAAAAAAAACGATTAAAAAAAAAAGGCCTTTTTTTTTGTCATCAGTGTTTAAAATAGTCTGTACACACAATTGGCAGTGTATTACATTAACCAGTTGAATATGTAGGCAATAATCAAGAAACTCTGACATACGTCTAACACTAAACAGGCAGTTTTACAATGGAATTGTTTATCCGCACCAGTCAAGATCCAGTTTGAATGTACATTTTGTATAGTGTAAAGTATTAAGAACATAGCAAAGTTTGTACAGGTGAACACCAAGTCTACGGACAGGAAATCTGAACGTGAATCTGCGGTAGACTATTTTTTTTTAACAAACTTCCAATCCAATTGCTAGTTTCTTTGTCTCCAAAATGGAACGTTTATTGTCATACTCGTCTTCTTGTACATGTGTTTTTGGGGTGGGGGGGAAAAAAGCTGTGAAATCGTTCATACCTACTTTGTAACCAAAGATGCAAAGCTGTAATTCGATTTATTATTTTGTAATGTGCACTTCTGTATATATTTTTTTTCTCACTTTCACAACAAAATGTTTTTGTTGCTGTTTAGCATGTTCTGCATGATCTGTAATTTTCAAACCACTTTCTTACCTCATATTTTTATTCAGCACTCTTATTGTAAGATAGTAGTCTGTGAACAATGTAAATGGGGGGGAAAAAAGACATGGAGACAAAGAGCTAGGGTTTTGGTAGAGCGATACAAACAAGTGTTAAGTACACTAGCTACAGAAAATGAAGTGAGCCATGTTTTGTTCATTTAAATGGTGTTTGAATTTCATATGCCAATAGTTTTGTTACATTGCAAATTTAATGTATTTAAATAAATGCAATATTCAGATTCCATTTTTTTCTGTGAGATTACTACCCATTAGAAACTACAGGAGAGAGACATAATTTGTTGTCACAATTGTATGTGTAATTAGTTTCGCTACATAAATACAAAACGTAGTATTGTATTAGTTAGCTTCTATCAAGCCTCACAACTTGACCATTGAGGAGTAATTTCCTTCCAACAAGACTGGCTTGTTAACCTGGTAGTTTTCATTTGATTAGTTCCATCAAACAGTCCCAGGCCGTTGTTACTGACAAACTATTGTGATAGTCGTGTTTGTCAGAGACTGCCATTAAACAGTGCCACTCTGAAAGTGGCCTGAGTGAGAGGCGGAACATGTACATTTTTTTTTCTCTCACTTGATGTATAATCTGCACTGAAGATGGAGTTGAACAGTTCTGTCTAATGAATGGATTTCCTACTGCCACAGTCAATGTTTAAGCTTTTCTTGTGGGATTCAAGTTTAGCTCTTTTTTACTAAGGGTTTGTTTTATCCTCTTAAAGATGAAGGAATCCTCCTGAATAAAAGATGAGTATCCACCATTAATTTATTCTGAACAAAAATATGTATGCAACAATATTACTGTGTTAGTTCATATAAGGAAATCAGTCAATTTAATAAATCCTTTAGGCCCTAATTTATGGATTTCACACGACTGGGCAGGGGCATAAGCCCACACTTGGGAGCCAAGCCAATCTGAATTCGTTTGTGAGAAGAAAAAAAAGGGGCGTTATTAGACAGAAATACTCCTTGGTTTCATCAGCTGTCAGGGTGGCTGGTCTCAGACGATCCTGCAGGTGAAGAAGCCGGACGTGAAGGTCCTGGGCTGACGTGGTTACGTGGTCTGCCATTTTGAGGCCGGTTGGACATACTGACAAATTCTCCAAAAGACATTGGAGGCAGTTTATGGGGGAGAAATTAACATTCAATTATCTGGCCAACAGCTCTAGTGGACATTCAGCATTTCATTTGCACACTCCCTCAACTTGAGACATGTTGTGTGACACAACTGCACATTTTGGTGGGCTTTTGTCCCCAGTACAAGGTGCACCTATGTAGTGATCATGCTGTTGAATCAGCTTCTTGATATGCCATACCTGTCAAGTGGATGAATTATCTTGGCAAAGGAGAAATGGTCACTAACAAGGATTTAAACAAATTTGTGCAGTTTTTGTATAGAACATTTCTGGGATTTTTTATTTTAGCTCATGAAACCAACACTTTGCATGTGGGCGAGGAGTATAGTTGATCCAAACTTTCTGACCTCAACAATGGCAGTAGAGCACCCAAGCTAACTGTCTAAAGTTAGTTTGCTTGCCAGCTAATTCCAGACATAAATGAGAGAACACCTCACTGACCATTTTACTTGCCCTAGCAGAGCTGGTTAAGCTGTTTTCATGTTATCCAGAGCATTGGTGACTGTTGCTGGCAACAATGAGTTTTTTTTGCCGATGTTAACTGACAACCGCTATATTCAACGGGTGTTGAGCGTTTGTAAATTCTTAAATTATTCTGTGCTCTGAAAAAGGAGTAGATAGCCAGAGTGAATTTACGAACGCACCCAATAGGTGACTCTTCAATGTTGGTAATCAGCAGAAAACAAATCAGCTGGAATATATTGTCCAATTTCCACGTTGAGGTAAAAAAATAGCAATACTTTTATTTAGCTACCCTAAAACAAAAAAGGTTCATCAAAAACAATGCACATATAAACACTTAATACATTTCAATAAAACTAGCAGAGCAAATCAGTCTAGGCTACCATAAGGGCACCATGGCACCGATATTGCGTTAAGTAACAATGAGTCAAGGATATCCTTACGATAAGACGGATTGCTCGAACTAGTCGTGACTATTTAACAAAACAACACTTAAGTTTATTTCCCGGGAATTTCTTAGTTACATGATTGTATAACTAGCAATGGCGTTTTGAAGTTGAGGTTTAGTATTGAAGTTTTGCAATGACGAAAACTAGCATAGTTTAGCGAGGGAAAACAAGCTCGGAAAGGGTTATAGTTGGGTGCACATGGGCACTATGCTAATTCAGGGAAGTGTAGTTTACATGCACCGAAAAGTTCGATTAAACAATTAAGAAACAAACGAATACATCAGATAAAAATATTTAAGGAGAGCCAATCGATATACAATCCCAAAATCATCTGTAACTGTCAATAGTAAAACAAAGCTTTAAATTATTTTTGAGTGAAATTGAATCCAGAAAATGAATGGTGGAGTCACTTCCGGACAACTATTTCACAGGATTTGTGAAAGTCTACCGTAAAGGCCAAATAAAATACAATGTATAGTCGTGGCCAAAAGTTGAGTGACACAAATATTAATTTCCAAAGTTTGCGCTTCAGTATCTTTGGATATTTTTGTCAGATGTTACTATGGAATACTGAAGTGTAATTATAAGTGTCAAAGGCTTTTATTGACAATTACATGAAGTTGATGCAAAGAGTCAATATTTGCAGTGTTGACCCTTCTTTTTCAAGACCTCTGCAATCTGCCCTGGGATGCTGTCAATTAACTTCTGGGCCACATCCTGACTGATGGCAGCCCATTCTTGTATAATCAATGCTTGGAGCTTGTCAGAAGCTGTGGGTTTTTGTTTGTCCACCCGCCTCGGGATTTTTTATTTTATTTCACCTTTATTTAACCAGGTAGGCCAGTTGAGAACAAATTCTCATTTACAATTGCGACCTGCCCAAGTTGAAGCAAAGCAGTTCGACACATACAACACAGAGTTACACATGGAGTAAAACAAACATACAGTCAATAATACAGTAGAAAAATAAGTCTATATACAATGTGAGCAAATGAGGTAAGATAAGGGAGGTAAAGGCAAAAAAAAAGGCCATGGTGGCAAAGTAAATACAATATAGGAAGTAAAACACTGGAATGGCAGACTTGCAGTGGAAGAATGTGCAAAGTAGAAATATAAATAATGGGGGGCAAAGGAGCAAAATAAATAAATACAGTAGGGAAAGAGGTAGTTGTTTGGGCTAAATTATAGATGGGCTATGTACAGGTGCAGTAATCTGTGAGCTGCTCTGACAGCTGGTGCTTAAAGCTAGTGAGGGAGATGTTTCCAGTTTCAGAGATTTTTGTAGTTTCGTTCCAGTCATTGGCAGCAGAGAACTGGAAGGAGAGGCGGCCAAAGGATGAATTGGCTTTGGGGGTGACCAGAGAGATATACCTGCTGGAGCGTGTGCTACAGGTGGGTGCTGCTATGGTGACCAGCGAGCTGAGATAAGGGATGACTTTACCTAGCAGGGTCTTGTAGATGACCTGGAGCCAGTGGGTTTGACGACGAGTATGAAGCGAGGGCCAACCAACAAGAGCGTACAGGTCGCAGTGGTGGGTAGTATATGGGGCTTTGGTGACAAAACGGATGGCACTGTGATAGACTGCATCCAATTTATTGAGTAGGGTATTGGAGGCTATTTTGTAAATGACATCATCGAAGTCGAGGAGCAGTAGGATAGTCAGTTTTACGAGGGTATGTTTGGCAGCATGAGTGAAGGAGGCTTTGTTGCAAAATAGGAAGCCAATTCTAGATTTGACTTTGGATGGGAGATGTTTGATTTGAGTCTGGAAGTCTACAGTCTAACCAGACACCTAGGTATTTGTAGTTATCCACATATTCTAAGTCAGAACTGTCCAGAGTAGTGATGCTGGACGGGCGGGCAGGTGCAGGCAGCGATCGGTTGAAAAGCATGCATTTAGTTTTACTTGTATTTAAGAGCAGTTGGAGGCCACGGAAGGAGAGTTGAATTGCATTGAAGCTCGTCTGGAGGGTTGTAAACACAGTGTCCAAGATTGACCACAAGTTCTCAATGGGATTAAGGTCTGGGGAGTTTCTTGGCCATGGACCTAATATATCAATGTTTTGTTCCCCGAGCCACTTAGTTATCACTTTTGCCATATGGCAAGGTGCTCCATCATGCTGGAAAAGGCATTATTCGTCACCAAACTGTTCCTGGAAGGTTGGGAGAAGTTGCTCTCGGAGGATGTGTTGGTATCATTCTTTATTCATGGCTGTGTTCTTAGGCAAAATTGTGAGTGAGCCCACTCCCTTAGCTGAGAATCAAACCCACACATGAATGGTCTCAGACTGCTTTACTGTTGGCATGACACAGGACTGATAGTAGCGCTCACCTTGTCTTCTCTGGACAAGCTTTTTTCCCGGATACCCCAAACAATCGGAGAAAATGACTTTACCCCAGTCCTCAGCAGTCCAATCCCTGTACCTTTTGCAGAATATCAGTCTGTCCCTGATGTTTTTCCTGGAGAGAAGTGGCTTCTTTGCTGCCCTTCTTGACACCAGGCCATCCTCCAAAAGTCTTCACCTCACTGTGCGTGCAGATGCACTCATACCTGCCTGCTGCCATTCCTGAGCAAGCTCTCTACTGGTGATGCCCCGATCCCGCAGCTGAATCAACTTTAGGAGACGGTGGACTTTGCTGGACTTTCTTGGGCGCCCTGAAGCCTTCTTCACAACAATTGAACCGCTCTCCTTGAAGTTCTTGATGATCCTATAAATGGTTGATTTAGGTGCAAACTTACTGGCAGCAATATCCTTGCCTGTGAAGCCCTTTTTGTGTAAAGGAAAGATAACTCTGTGTTTCCTTGCAAATAACCATGGTTGACAGAGGAAGAACAATGATTCCAAGCACCACCCTCCTTTTGAAGCTTCCAGTCTGTTATTCAAACTCAAGCAGCATGACAGAGTGATCTTCAGCCTTGTCCTCGTTAACACTCACACCTGTGTTAATGAGAGAGTCACTGACATGATGTCAGCTGGTCCTTTTGTGGCAGGGCTGAAATGCAGTGGAAATGTTTTTTGGGGGATTCAGTTCATTTGCATGGCAAAGAAGGACTTTGCAATTAATTGCAATTCATCTGATCACTCTTCATCACATTCTGGAGTATATGCAAATTGCCATCATACAAACTGAGGCAGCAGACTTTGTGAAAATTATTATTTGTGTCATTCTCAAAACTTTTAGCCACGACTGTACATAGTACCAGTCAAAAGTTTCAAAAGTTGGTGATGTAGGCATGTGTGGTTCCGACCGAGAAGCATACTTTTGGCCATGACAACATCCCAAATGTCAAAAGTAGTGCACAATGTAGGGGGAAGGGTGCCATTTGGGGGAGTGACGGTCTTATATTTTTGCCATTTCTGTTGCATGCAAGGTCAAAGAAAAAAAATAAACAATTGCTACAGAAGAACAATAATATGGCTGGGAGCCTAACAATTCCCCCCTCTCTTTGATACCTACCAAACTTTTGCAGGCTTAGGCTACTGCGCTCCTAAAATAATAAATTGGGTAGCAAACATCAGGTGACTATCCTAGAGCAACTGCATCCGTGCAGGTACGGACAAGATAGACCTCTTACATTTTTTCCCCTAATTAATCTATTTTCTATATTTAACACTGGATATGCGCTGCAGGCTTACCGTGATTACGCAGAAATAATTATAAAAAAAGCCTTTTCGTACGTTAATTAGGGGTTTATTCAACAAAATTACTTTGTAGTTAGTATAAAAACATTTAAAAGTATAACATTTCCTATAGAACAGTATCCCATATCTATACATATAAAAAAACATTCTATCATATTTATTGTACATCAAAAAGGCGGTGTCCAAATCTGGTTTGCCTAATATTTACTCTAACGGCATACAATTTAGAACGTATGGCTACTGTTTTCATAAAAATGAATGCAAGTAAGCAACAAATATCAGCATACTAGGCTCATCCTACTGAGAATGCATCACTCTCTTTCCATCCCAAGTCTGCTCCATAAGGAAAATCACTCAGGAGGATCAGCTTACGATCGATCAACTCAGGGTCCTCTGTGTGTGTGTGTGGGTCTGTCTGGGACACAAAGGTTTTGGGTATCCCCCTTCTCCTTTGCGTCATTGTCTTAACCCACAGTGACGAATCGGCTGCCTTTGCTGGTCTGCGCGGTGGCGACGCGCTCGTCTTTCAGGAGGCGGAATCGCTCATTCAAAGTCATCGCAGTCTGATGTGACAACAGTTGGGAGAGAAAGCTTGTCAGAAAAAACATTCAATTCGCTTCACACAAAATCAAATGTTTTAGTCGTGTACATGGACGTTATTGCAGGTGCAGCGAAATGCTTGGGTTTCTAGCTTCAGCAGTGCAGTAATACCTAGAAATAATACTTTTGAAAAACAATTTTTTAAATATAACTAGCAATGTCAGAGACCAGAATAAAAATATATATCAAATGTTATTTGTCACATGCGCCGAATACTTTCAGGTGTAGACCTTACAGTGAAATGCTTACTTCCAAGCCCTTATCCAACAATGCAGTTTAAGAAAATATAAAAAATAAAAAATGCAAATAGTCTGGGTAGCCATTTGATTAGCTGTTCAGGAGTCTTATAGCTTGGGGGTAGAAGCAGTTTAGAAGCCTCTTGGACCTAGCCTTGGCGCTCCGGTACCACTTGCCGTGTGGTAGCAGAGAGAAGTCTGACTTGTGCACATATAATACATTTGCATATAATGGTGTGTACATACAGTATAACTGGGTCCAGTTCACTAGAAACAAAATGGAGACAAACTGACTGAATCAGGGAGACACTATCTGAACTTCAATAAGTTTGTTAACATTGCACGTTTTTAAACCTTTTTGCTTCAGCGTGCACTAATGAATGACACTATTCACCAATTCACAAGGGGAAACTTAGATCTTGAACCACTAGGGAGAGTTAGACTATTTACATCAAACAACCATTCATAACATTTATACAGAGTGTACAAAACATTAGGAACACCTTACTAATATTGAGTTGCACCCCCTTTAGTCCTCAGAACAGCCTCAATTTGTCAGGGCATGGACTGAGTTGTATCAAGTTGGCTAGGTGTCCTTTGGTTGGTGGATCATTCTTGATACACATGGGAAACTGTTGATCATGGAAAAACCCAGCAATGTTGCAATTCTTGACACACTCTAACCGGTGTGCCTGGCACCTACTACCATACTGTTCAAAAGGCACTTCAATCTTCTGTCTTACCCATTCACCCTCAATGGCACACATACACAATCCATGTCTCAATTGTCTCAAGGCCTAATCCTTCTTTAACCTGTCTTCTTTCTCCCCTTCATCTACACTGATTGAAGTGGATTTAACAGTTGACATCAATAAGGGATCATAGCTTTCACCTGGTCAGTCTCGTGGAAAGAGCAGCTGTTCCTAATGTTTTGTACATTGAGGCTCACGAGGACATGATCTGAAACAACTTGGTCTGTGTTTACACAGGCAGCCTAATTCTGATATTTTACCTAATCAGATTAGCTCTTTTGCCAAAAATGTGCCAAAACATCAGAATTGGGCTGCCTTTGTAAACGATTGCCCAATTCTATCTTATTCTCACCGGTTTCCCCACACTGTTGATGTCAAACTGCAAGGGGACTCCTTTAGGTGGTTCCGTTTTCTTCTCCTCTTCCACCTTCATCTTGACTGGGGCAGAGCTGGTGGGGGCCGAGGGGTGCAGGGACCAAGCACAGGGAGGCCTGGGAGAACAGAATAAAAAAATATGGCAAGTGGTTATGGACAGTTGCCGAAAATATATAATGGCACCCATGCACTTTTCTTAAATAATTCCCTATTTATTCTAAAACTACATTGCAGAAACAATTTTATTTTTTGTAAATGTAAGTTTAGATTTGAGAAAATAAAAGAAGAATGGACAATTATTGGCACCCCGGAACTAGTACTTGGTGGCACAGGCTTTGGACAAGAACTGCAGACAAACGCTTCTTGTAGCCATTAATGAGCTTGTAACACCATTCTACTGGCAATTTGGCTAACTTTAAAGCAGCAAACTGCTCTAATTCTTCAATGTTTGAGGAGTGCCTTCCACCAACGGCAGTTGTCAGCTCATGCCATAGGTTATGGATGTGATTCCGATTGGAACTCACTTCACTGGCCACTCCAGAACAGTCCAGCATTTCTTCTTGAACCATTCCAGGGTGCTTTTAAGATTTGTTTGGGATTGTTTAACTGCTGGAAGTTCCACAACCTTCAGACAGACATCGTTTTTGGACAGGGGGTTGAACATTGCACTCCAAAACACCTTGATAATCTGCTGCTTTCATGATGTCTTGCACACATTCAAGGCCCCCAAGTACCAGAAGCAGCCTGCTTAATTTGGTTGTTGGTAAACATAGGAAGACCTCACTACTGAAAGAGACAAGAAAGCCTGATTGAACTTCTCAAAGACCCACCGAACAAGCTTTAATCCTGGAGGAAATGTTCTGTAGACCAATGAAACAAAATGATTGTACATTGGCAATACAGATCAGCACTGTGTTTACTGACAGTTTACTGAAAAGAACACCCTGCCTACAATCAAACATGGGGAGGTTTGATAATGCCGTGGAGTTTCTTTGCTGCCTCTGGTATTGGGGGCCTTGAACGTGTGCAAGACATCATGAAATCAGCAGATTATCAAGGTGTTTAGAGTGCAAGGTTGTGGAACTTCCTGTTGAAGGTTGTGGAACTTCCAGCAGGACAACAACCCCAAACACACATCAAAAGCACCCTGGAATGGTTCAAGAAGAAAAGCTGGAGTGGCCAGGGAAGAATCCAGACCTGAATCACATCCAAAGCCTATGGTGAGATCTGAAAAAAGTAGTTGGAGGGCATCCCTGAAACATTAAAGAATTCTTGCAGTTTCCTGCCGAAAAGTGGGCCAAATTGCCAGTCGAAAGGTGCAGCAAGCTCATTGATTGCTATAAGAAGAGTTTGTTACACTACATGACAAAGTATGTGGGCACCTGTTTGTCAAACATCTAATTCTAAAATAATGGGTATTATTATGGTGTTGGTCCCCCCTTTGCTGCAATAACAGGCACTGCATCTCAGTGCTTGAGGCGCTAATACAGACACCCTGGTTAGATTCCAGGCTCTCACAACCGGCCGTGATTGGAGTCCCATAGGTCTGTGCACAATTGGCCCAGCATCGTCCGGGTTTGGCCGGTGTAGGCAATCATTGTGAATAAGAATTTGTTCTTAACTGACTTGCTTAGTTAAATAAAGATTACATTTAAATATATGCATTGGGACAGGTAGTGTTCTCCTGGCATTCGCCGAACCCAGATTTGTCCGTCGGACTGCCAGATGGTGAAGTGTGATTCATCACACAGGAGAACGTGTCTCCACTGCTCCAGAGTCCAATGGCGGCAGCTTTACATCACTCCAGCCGTTGCTTGGCATTGCACATGCTGCTCGGCCATGGAAACCCATTTCATGAAGCTCCCGACAAACAATTCTTGTGCTGACGTTGCTTCCAGAGGCAGTTTGGAACTCGGTAGGACAGACAATTTTTTACGAGCTTCAGCACTCGGCGGTCCCGTTCTGTGAGCTAGTGTGGCCTACCACTTCGCGGCTGAGCCGTTGTTGCTCCTAGATGTTTCCACTTCACAAGCATTTCGCTACACCCAGAATTACAGCTGTCAATCACGATTATGTGACGAAGAAGATTTGATTTGACAACAGCACTTACAGTTGACCGGGGCAGCACTAGCAGGGCAGAAATTTGCAGAACTGACTTATTCAATTATTTTAGAAGTAGTAACGAATGACGTAAGAAAAGTCCAAGGGTGTCAATATATTTGGTCGCCACTGTATACATATGGCCAGGAGTATTTTTTTTTTTTTGTCATTTAGGAGATGCTCTTACCCAGAGCGACTTTCAGGAACAATTAGGGTTAAGGGCAATACTCAAGGGCACAGAGATTCTTCACCTAGCCAACATGGGGATTCGGACCAGCGACCTTTCGGTTAATGGCACAAAGCTCTTAACAACCTGCCACCCTCGTACCACTTGAACGGACTAGGAAAAACTACTGGCCCTTAGTTAATATGAGGTTATTTGGTATGGTAACTACTGGCCCTATGTATTTAGTCAGTCTCTGCTCATATAGTGGTTTGTGTGGCTTCATAATGTGACTCACTCAGACTGTGTCATGGCAGTGGGGTTGTCGATGGAAACGGTCAGGATCCCACTGCTGTTTGTTGACGTGCGCCACCTGGTGGACAGACAGACACATATGGTTAGACGACTTGTGGATAATGACGAGCAAAGGTTTGATGTGTAGTCCTCAAGAATGATGAGGGTGCACTATATTATAGAGTGGAATGCCGTCTGTCAAGAGGCAACAGTCTCACACCCATCCACACACACACACACACACACACACACACACACACGTCAAATACTCACTGGCGGGTTCTAACTGGGGCAGGGGATATAGAGGTTAAAGTCGGCTTCGGGACCTGGGCGTGAACCTGCAGTATGGAAGAATGTACAGGTGAGACAAAGACAGGACTTTCAATGCACTGTGTCCAATAAATTTTAAAAAGTCTACATACGGTCAGAGACACCTACGGGCCAATAGAGTGTACCTTGAGGCCCCTGCGGGAGAGAAACATGGCCTGGCGGGCTTCTCTCTGGGTTTGGACAGGGGGCAAGGGCCTACAAGGAAAATACAAAATAGATGGTTGGTCTAAGGGTGGAGATGGAAATGTTCCATGATGTCCTTCGTTTGTGCAATGTCATCGGAGAGCACTTGGAACGCTTCAGTGATTCTCAGCGTTAAACAGAGCCGGGGCCAATTTGTTCCCTACCACTTTGCTTTGACGTTAACCCTTTGATATTTGCAGATCTTATGCCTATGTAGGTATAATCAGTGTATATGGCGCTTCCCCCACATTACTTAAAGAGAAAATCTGCAGTTGCTACATCCCTTTTTGGACTTGTAAATGCATTTAAATGGTCTGAAACTTGTCTGCCTGTTGAACACACATCCTCAGCTTCTATAGGAATTTAACGACTGCATAGGGCTATGTTTTGGATGACTGGCTGAGAATGTTTATTGAATTGTTTTATTTCTGCCTTTTCTATTCCAGACATTCTGAAATTCACTAAAGCATCCCATGTATGTAACTTTAGTCTTTCACTTTTCAATCAATCTGTACCCATCGATTCTTGAATATAACTTATAAAGGCCTCATGAGTTTAGTTCAACAGTCGTACCCCATCAGAACCCAAAATATAAGCTTGTTTTACTCCAATGTTTGCAAACAAAGTAAACGTAAACAAACACCATATAGCTTCAACACATGGTTAAAACTATACTTTTGATATAATGGATGGTCAAGTCCTTGCATCCCATAGCTGTATGCATTTTAGAATGGTTACATTTCTTCACCCCAAATCCCTCAGCTGTTTACTAATTAACAGTAGCAGGGAGAACACTTTGTTATTGTTTCAACTGCTGATTTACCCTTTAATACATACAGATCTGCAAACATTGAACGGTTATGGCCAAAGGGAAGAAGGGGTAGATAGCGGTCTGGGACCGGCTGACGGTGTGACAAAGTGATATTCCACGGAGGGGAGTCATCCAGGAGTAATGCTGCAAATGTTATTTCCTCACCGTCTCCGCTGCTGAAAGGGTCTCGTCGAGTCGAGGCGTCTCTGTACGTCTGTCTGTCTGTAGGGCCTCCTTTGGCCTTGCACCTGTCTGTATTGGGCTGGTTGGATAAAAGGCCGTGATTGGTTGTTGAAGGGCCGTGATCGGTTGTTGAAGGGCCGTGATCGGTTGTTGAAGGGCCGTAACTTCTGAGAGAGAAAATGTAAATAGAGATGGTGAACAGAGGAGCACAGTCTTCTTCGGAAACTAACTCTCTCCTCTTTGATCCCAACAAGGGTCATGTTAACTAGGCATGAAACGGAGGAAAACAGTTCGAAACAGCGAGGTATTATCTTAACTTGTCCAATAAGGGATGCTCATTTTGGTCCTGATGCACGTTTTGCTACAGTGTGCCCTAATGAAAATGTCCCAGATGTATGAGCCCTTAGTACCCGGTTGATAGCAGGTCGGTTGAGCGGACTGATGCCTTTCTGTAGTGCTGCAGTCTTCCGGGCTGCCAGTCCAGTGATAACCCCTTGACCCCGGCGTCGACCAACCGGAGGGGGAATCTTCCGGCCTCTTCCAAAACCCACTCTCGTTATCGCACCTCTTGGTACACCACCTCCTGGAAATGACACGGCTTCTTATTCATGTGGAGAATTCAATTGATGTGATGTATTGGAAGGTTTAACTAGTTCACTGGCATTTCAAATATCCCAGGCATGATTATATTAAGTTACTTAAGCAATATTTCATATATATATATATATATATATATGTATATTTAACCTTTAACTAGGCAAGTCAGTTAAGAACACATTCTTATTTACAATCATGTCCTAGGAACAGTGGGTTAACTGCCTTGTTCAGGGGTAGAAGTCTACATACGGTCAGAGACACTTACGGGCCAATAGAGTGTACCTTGAGGCCCCTGCGGAAGAGAAACGTGTTCTGGCGGGCTCGGGCCCAACGCTCTAACCACTAGGCTACCTGCCACCCAAGGGGGTGTGGTATATAGCCAATGTGGCTAAGGGTTCTTACACATGACGCAAAGCAGAGTGCCTGGATGCAGCCCTTAGTAATTAGAGAAGTAAAAATAAATATTTTGTCATACTCGTGGTATATGATCTGAGATACCACGGCTGTCAGCCAAATCAGCATTCAGGGCTCGAACCACCTAGTTTATGGTCAACAATAGAGAACTAGTTGCAGTGATGAGCACCACAAACAAAACTACTGTACACACGTCTTTGAGTCTGTCCCCTGGCCCTCGCTCCAACTGGCTTCCCTTGGACAAAGACCTTCCCCTTCTGTAGTGGCCTGCGGTTCCCCGGGCCAGGCCTCCTTGCTTGTTGCTCTTTCTTGTTCAAACGAATTATATCATCTAGGGCAGTCAGATGAACAAAACAATACGTTTACTTGTCAGTGAGCTATTTCAGTCAATCTAACGTTATGTATGCCATGCTTATGAATTAAAGTTTGTCTGGATCTTGGAAATCGGCTAAATTTGTACATTCTAGTTAACTAACTACATTAATCATTCTCGCAGACATTTGGATGGGCCAATAGACCTGCATAACAATTAACGTTAGCTAGCAGTTCGTTAACTGAGTAGTAGTGGCTAATTGGCTTGGTCGCATTGAATGAACGCAGCTAACTAGCGGTTAGCAAACAAAGTTGCCCAGAGTAGTATGTAAGTCGTTTTAAATATACAGTGTAATGTATCTCAAATAAATGCATGTAATTAGCTATATAACGATGCATATTATAATCCCTCATATGCGAACATTTAGCAAGCTAGCTACAACAACCAAGTTCGAGCAGCCGGTGACCCACCCACATCAACCGTGTCGCGAGCGGCCTTACCTAAAGACATGTCGACCTTATCAGGTCCGCCCGAGCTGATCCCCCGTGTAGCCGAAAAACCAACGTTGCTCATACTGTGGAAATCTGTAGCTACACACAGGAAAATATTCTGGATAAAATTCAGAAAAATTAGCACGTTTAGCTAGCCAGCCTAGCTATCTAGCGACGTCAAATATCCTCCCCGTCTAAACGGTTGTCACTAGATACAACAGCCACAAAGACAAAATGTGCTATTTGGTTAAAAAAGGTGCTATTTGGTCTTAATTTAGGGTTATGTATAAGGTTAGCAGTGTGGTTAGGTTTAAAATCAGATTTTAAGAAGATCAATTGTAGACATGGGGAGCTTTGTGACTTTGTGGCTGTGGTAACTAGTGACGACTGCAAAAACTAGAGACACGAATGGCATTTTGGGATGTGTAGTTGTCATAGTACCCCCCCCCCCCCCCTCCAAAAAAAAGATCTGCTCTTACAAAACAAAAAGAACACGAGACGCGTGTAGATGTGTACGTATCTGCTGTTGTTTGAATAAATACATATCAAGAAGCCTCAGTTTAACTCTGAAAAGGACCGCGATACACGTTTACAATAATCTGTATGCATCGCAGGTAAGGCATTTCTTGCCAAACATTTCAGTGCGATTGTCATTTAATTATTTCCTGGCTTACATCAAATGGTGTCTTGGTCTGCATGATAACATCCTGTTTTGCCATGGTTGCTTGCATTATTAGAAAATGTATTGAAGATGAAAAAGTGATATTTCTTTAGTAATTATCCTCCAATGCTTCCCTCTATCCAGTTTGTTGCTCATTCCAGCATCCAAGCACATTTGGAAGTTTGTGACACTCAAGAGCCAAAGACACTGCTCCTTTACCAAATTAGTAGGCCCAAGCAGCATTAATAATCGAACCACCATGCCAGCAGAAAAACGCAAGGCAACATTTGTCAAAATGGACAACACCAAACGGCAGAAGCTGCAGGCTGTAAAAGAGGGGAAAAGGGAGAGAGTAGAGGGCTGGCTGCAGGATCTGGTGGCAGAGCAACGGAAGGAGAAGAAGGACTTGAAATTCAACAAGCAGCGCCTCCGTTTTCTGTCCCAAACCCAGAAGATAAAGCAAGGTTCAGAGGGAGTAGTCTACTGGATGAACCGGGATCACAGGGTCCAAGGTGAGAATCTCCAGTATATCCACTACCAATAACAGTGGATATACAGTGGGCTCCCAAGTGGCGCAGTGGTCTAAGACACTGCATCTCAGTGCAAGAGTCACCACTACAGTCCATTGGGAGTCCCATAGCGGTGCACAATTGGCTCAGCGTCATCCCGGTTTAGCCGGAATAGGCCGTCATTGTAAATAAGAATGTTCAATAGAAAGTACATTGAATGTAGCCTTTTCACACTGCTGATCTGTGTTTTGGCCTGGTTATGCATCCACCATGCTCGAAATGACAATGGGAAAATAAACTATTCAAGCCAGCATAGTTTGGGTTGACATTGTAGTGGGAATTTTTTTTGTGGATTCTTTTCAGTATTTGCAGCCATATTCACCAGTAACAGAATGTTTGCTTCTCTCGTTGACTCTTTCTGTAGATAACTGGGCATTGATCTATGCCCAGCAGCTTGCCCTCGAAGAGAAGCTGCCCCTGCATATCTGTTTCTGTTTGGTGGTACCACAAAACTCAGAGTTGGCCACCATCCGACATTTTGGCTTCATGCTGAGGGGACTGGAGGAAGTTGCAAAGGTAGAGAAACCCTCCATTGTTGTCTGGGGTGAAAATGACTTGTTTGTTCTCTTCCCTGTTCTTTCTATCTAGGGAGTAGGTTGACTTCTATTGCCATGAGTCTTTCCCTGGAGGCAGAACTAAGTAAATTTTTATTTTATTCCCCCCCCCCCTTTAGATAGACCAGATGTAAAGTCAATATTGACTATATTGTAGAAATTCATGAAAACAAACATAATTTTTAGTCTTAATTTTAAGGTTGGGCATTAGGGTTATCAGTGTGGTTAAGGTTAGGTTTGCAATCAGATTTTATGATTTTGGAGCAGAGCTTCCTTCCAAGATTCATGATGGAAAAAAAGACAACCTGCATCTAGGTACTGGCTCAAATAGCTTTCCCAATTGAGAAAATAACAGCTGCTGGGAGACTTTGAGATGGAGATGGCCCAACCAGTGCCAAAACAACTAGTATCCTAAAACAAATGTAAAAACCACACACTAGAAAAGACAGGTGACCAACCTTGACTTAAATTCTGTTGATTTTTACATTTTCAGTGAATCAACAAACACAAACCTGAAGAATCTGTATGCGAATCTGTTTGTTGATTCACAGCTAATTAAAAATAAATTAAGCCAAGGTCGAGTGCTTGTCTTTTCTAGAGTGCAGTTTTTGTCTTGGTATCCGGCCTCGTGTCCGCACTCCTACATTCCCCCCCTACGATTGTTATGCGCTGCGTCTTGAGTTCGAGGCCTTTGAGGATTATGTGTCCTGTGTGATCCTAATGCAAGTGGACTTTGATATTTCAGACCTTTTTAACTTAGCAATTAAGCAGGTTACTCATGTTATGATTGTAAACAAATATATGTGAGGATATGACATCTGGGTCGTCATCTTGACATCCGGCCCGGCTCCCCTCAATTCTTACACTTGTTTATGGCCCAATCAGTCACCCGAGGGAGATTCTCAATTGGCAAAAAGTCTGTCCTCTCTTCAACTCTGTCCTCCTCTCTTCCGTGACTTGGAAACCTATACGTGGCTGCCGTATGTAGGAGAGTGTCAGTTTGTTAATGGGTGAAGGGAGGAGTTTGCTCCTCTCCTTGGTTGCTGCCTCTGGTGTAGGATGCTCAGGTGTGTCCTACCCCGGAAGAGTTTTGAAATGCGCCCTCAAAGAGCAGCTGTTATTTTCTCGGATGAGAAAAGCATGCACACATTTAAAAACTATACGCCACTTATCTTTTTATCTATAAAATGTCTAGCATAACTGGCAACAATTTTTTTTTTTTTTACCACTTTAAACATAAGTATTTTGAGATTCCACCTCTGTAAATGTAATTTGCCTGATGGAGTGATAGAGGAGGACCGACTCATTTCTTACAAGTGCATTTCTTTCCACGTTTCCTCCTCCTACTCGAGTGGATGCTAGGGGGCGAAAGGAATCGAGATATTCCAATTGAGATTCTCCTCTATACCTGCTTCCTTCTTGTCCCATGCACTTATCTGTCCCCCCTTTCACAGGACTGCAGTGCCCTGGATATTCAGTTCCACCTGCTCCAGGGCTCCGCTGGAGAATTGCTGCCAGGGTTTGTGGCGGACTGGAGTTTTGGGGCAGTAGTGACCGACTTCTCCCCTCTAAGGACACCGCTGCAGTGGGTGGAGGAGGTCAAAAAGGGGCTTCCGTCGGATATCCCCTTCATACAAGTATGAAGATCAGTCCCTTCAGGAATACTTAGCATTTTTTGTGTGATATCCACTTCATACAAGTATGAAGATCAGTCCCTTCAGGAATACTTAGCATTTTCTGTGTGATATCCCCTTCATACAAGTATGAAGATTAGTCCCTTCAGGATTACTTAGCGTTTTTTGTGTGATATCTCCTTCATACAAGTATGAAGATCAGTCCCTTCAGGAATACTTAGCATTTTTTGTGTGATATCTCCTTCATACAAGTGTGAAGATCAGTCCCTTCAGGATTACTTAGCATTTTTTGTGTGATATCCCCTTCATACAAGTATGAAGATCAGTCCCTTCAGGAATACTTAGATGCTGACCAGACCGGACACGTCGCGTGCATCGCAAAATAAATGTAGAAATCCATGTTATTCAATTATTGCACCCACACTGCTCGCGCGTGCCAACGAGCGTCGGCGTTGCCAAGGGCTAAAATAGAAGTCGTTCCTATTTCTGACGCAGATCGCGCTGCAAGACCTGCCTCTCCCATCCCCTCATTGGTTTATAGAAGCAGGTACCCACGTGCCATCTCCTCATTGGTTATACCCACGTGGGTGATTGAAAGACGAACTGTTTTACCGGTTGTCGTGGTAATACTATAAAAGTGTAGATGGATCACCATATAAATTCAAAGAGGAAAAAGCCTGGAAGGAGGAGAGATGACTAGAAACAATTTGGTTGACCGTTTTATGTGTGGATTAATTGGCGGAGTAGAGGACCTTGTGCATTTCAGGTAAAATAGCAACTCAATGTTTATATCCCAGGACAAATTAGCTAGCAACAGCAAGCTAGCTAAAAAGGACAAATTAACTAGCAAGTGCAAGTTAACTAGCTAAATTGCCATACATGTTTAATGCTTTTCGACCTGTCCCCAAATTAATGTCATTGGTTCAGAGTTGGTTTTGATATTTTAACCTGTGTGTCGTGATCGCGTTTGGTCTAAGAGGACAAATACATTTATGCACGATGGCGCACGCGCGCAGCCGGTTTCGGTTCCGTGTTGCGTTTATTGTGTGATATCCCCTTCATACAAGTTTGCAGATCAGTCCCTTCAGGATTACTTAGCGTTTTTTTATGTGATAGTTGCGCGCAAAAGTGCTTTATTTTGCTGCAGCAATTCTGATATTTTGCATGGCAATTTGCAAACATTTTTGTCAAATGTATCACAAAAATGCACAGACGGTGTGTTGTGGCTTGATTTAACATTATGGGGTAAAAGTCAGATGAAAGTCGCACCCAGATGCATTTATTTTTCTGGGTCAGTGTTATTGGGGGCCGGAGCTTCTTGAGTATCATTGTGCAAAAGATTTGTGTTAGAAGGTTTGTGTCCCGTGTCGGGTAGACAGGGATGGAACTCACTCTGTTATACCAACACTGAACACCTATTGAATTCCTGGATAGCTTTCTTCCTTCAATTTCTCAGGCTATGGTAACAAAGGATTTCCAGTCTGTCAACTACCACGTCTTCCCGTCACTACCGCAGGTCGATGCCCATAACGTGGTGCCCTGCTGGGTGGCATCAGACAAGCTGGAGTATTCTGCCAGGACGATCCGTAACAAGATCACCAAGCTTCTGAAGGAGTTCCTCACAGAGATGCCTTTAGTGGACAAACACCCACACACTGCTCTCCAAACCGCCAACGTAAGAGGTTGCTTATAGAAGGTGGACCTCATTAAGATGAGGGATTCCTTAATGGTATTTGTATTGACACAATCCACTAAACTGGGTTGGTTAATGAGTTGGTCTCTGGGTTGGTTAATGAGTTGGTCTCTGGGTTGGTTAATGAGTTGGTCTCTGGGTTGGTTAATGAGTTGGTCTCTGGGTTGGTTAATGAGTTGGTCTCTGGGGTGGTTAATGAGTTGGTCTCTGGGTTGGTTAATGAGTTGGTCTCTGGGTTGGTTAATGAGTTGGTCTCTGGGTTGGTTAAATTCTTGCCTAATCAGAAAACAACCCAAAGCCCCCACCGTCTCCCTTCCACCGTATTAGCAGAATGCACAGGATAGGTGTAAGCAATAAGGTGATTACTTTGCAAAGCCTTCCAATGGAGCTTCTGTTGTATTGCTTACACCTATCAAGTCCCTCCAGACCTGCAAACACCAAAGTGGAAGTAAGTTTGATGTTGTTTTTAGAGAAGACCTAAGTTCTTCCTCATATCTTTCCCATCGTCTTTCCTCCTCTGTTGGTATAGGCCACTCCATATATATTAAACTTTTCACAACCTTAAATAAATGAAGCTCTTCTCTCCTTCCAGCCAGTAGACTGGGCAGAGGCATTGTCCTCTCTGGAGGTGGACAGGACGGTGGAGGAGGTGGATTGGGCCAAGTCTGGCACTGCAGCAGGCATAGCCATGTTGGAATCTTTCATCGACCTGCGCCTCAAGAACTTTGCCACTCAGAGGAACAACCCCAATTCTTCTGCCGTTAGTCAGCTCTCGCCGTGGATCCGCTTCGGTCAGTTGGGGAAGCCGCTTACTGGAATTTGTGCCAATACAAACTATAGTGTCATTTCAGCCTATAATCACACACCCACTATGAGCCTGCAATACACACCTGTGTCAGCTCTCCCCTTTCTAAATGTTGAATTAAATTCAACATGCCAACTCAAAACACAGTGTTCACCTGATACCAGCCTACAAACACACCTCTTATGACCTTATACACCTAGCACCCACCCGGTGTGAAGCCCCACTCCCACCTAAAGAAATATCCAGTGTTATTTGTATGCAAATGTTTTTCAAACTTATTTCTGAAGCTCAAGGTGGACTCCACTGACTGTCCCTCCTTCTCTTCCTCCTGCTCTCTATCCCTCCATCCCCTTCCTTCTCCCCTTTCTACCCTCTCTCCATCCCTACCTCCATCCCTACCTATCTCCAGGTCACTTGTCTGCCCAGCGTGTGGTGCTGCAGGTAAAGTGCTGTGGGAAGAGTGCCGGCGAGTCCGTTTCCTCCTTCACAGAAGAACTGGTGGTGCGCAGAGAGTTGACCGATAACTTCTGTTTCTACAACCCCAGCTATGACAGCGTGAAGGGTGAGTGAGGAGGACTGAGTTCTCTTGAGTTAAGACGTGATCGGCATCCAAAATGGCACCCTATTCTCTATGTAGTGCACTACATTTGACCAGAGCCCCAAGCAAATACCTGATTAGAATTGCGCTGCGATGGATACAGGCTACAGGCCTGTTCTACAGGCTCATGACCAGTTCTGCTGTTTTGTTTTTTTGTGCTGATCATAGTTTACTATTCCCGAAAACAGCTTCTACTTCAACGAATCTGTGGAACAGGGCATACTGCTCGCCTTGGATCAGGCCCTAATCCCAGGGACTCGGGAAAGAGACGGCATAAGGGAGGCCGACATGCGAGCACCCTGACAAATAAATAGTCCGCCTTTACCCTCTGTTCTATTGGCGAATCACTGGAAAACAAACTAGATGGCTCCGTTCGAGACTATCCTATCAACGGGACCAGAAGAACTGTAATATCCTATGTTTCTCCGTCGTGGTTGAACAAGGACATGGATAATATGTCTAGCTGGTTTTTCTATGCATCTGCAGGATCAAACGGAAGCCCCAGGTAAGCTGAAGTGAGGGGTGCGTTTCTCTTTGTTAACAACAGCTGGTGCCCGAGCTAGAATACCTCACGATAAGCTGTAGACCATACTATTTACGAAGAGAGACTTAATCTAAACTCAGCAAAAAAAGAAACTCAATGGGATTGAGATCCGGGCTCTTCGCTGGCCATGGCAGGAAATCACGGCTTCGTAAACAAGTGCATTGATGACGTCGTCCCCACAGTGACTGTATGTACATATCCCAACCAGAAGCCATGGATTACAGGCAACATTCGGGCTGAGCTAAAGGCCACAACTGCTGCTATTTTTTTCCCTTTTTTTTCAGCTTCACCTGGAATGTTTTTCCAGTAGTCTTGAAGGAATATGCTGAGCACTTTTTGGCTGCTTTTCCTTCACTCTGCAGTCCAACTCATCCCAAACCATCTCAATTGGGTTGAGGTCAGGTGATTGTGGAGGCCAGGTCATCTGATGCAGCACTCCATGACTCTCCTTCTTGGTCAAATAGCCCTTACATAGCCTGGAGGTGTGTTGGGTCATTGTCCTGTTGGAAAAACAAATCATAGTCCCACGTATCGCTACAGAATGCTTTGGTAGCCATGCAGGTTAAGTGTAACTTCCAAATAAATCCCAGACAGTGTCACCAGCAAAGCACCATCACACCACCTCTTCCATGCTTCACGGTGGGAACTACACATGCGGAGATCATCCTTTCACCTACTCTGTGTCTCACAACGACATGGCGGTTGGAACCAAAAATCTAAAATTTGGACTTGTCAAACCAAAGGACAGATTTCCACCGGTCTAATGTCCATTGCTTGTGTTTCTTGGCCCAAGTGAGTCTCTTCCTTTTCTTATTGGTGTCCTTTTAGTAGTGGTTTCTTTGCAGCAATTTGACCATGAAGGCCTGATTCACGCAGTCTCCTCAGAACAGTTGATGTTGAGTGTCTTACTTGAACTTACAGTCTCTTACAGTGTCTTACAGTCAACGCAAAAGAAAAATAGAAAAATCTATGTACAGTGTGTGCAAATGTAGGAAGGTAGACAATAAATAGGCTCTAGAGGCAAAAATTAATTACAATTTAACATTAATACTGGAGTGATAGATGTGCAGATGATGATGTGCAAGTAGAGCTACTGAGGAGCAAAGGAGCAAGAGCGTAAGTAATAATATGGGGATGAGGTAGTCGGGTGTGCTATTTACAGATGGGCTGTGTACAGCTGCAGCAATCGGTAAGCTGCTCTGACAGCTGATGCTTAAAGTTAGGGAGCTATAAGACTCCAGCTTCAGAGATGTTTGCAATTCGTTCCAGTCATTGGCAGGAGAGAACTGGAAGGAAAGGCAGCCAAAGGAGGTGTTGGCTTTGGGGATGACCAGTGCAATATACCTGCTGGAGCGCATGCTACGGGTGGGTGTTGCTATGGTGACCCAGTAAGCTGAGATAAGGCGGGGCTTTACCTAGCAAAGACTTATAGCTGTCCTGGAGCCAGTGGGTTTGGCAATGAATATGTAGTGAAGGCCAGCCAACGAGAGCATACAGGTCGCAGTGGTGGGTAGTACATGGGGCTTTGGTGATAAAACTGTGATAGACTGCATCCAATTGGCTGAGTAGAGTGTAGGAGGCAATTTTGTAAATGACATTGCCAAAGTCAAGGATCGGTAGGATGGTCAGTTTTACGAGGGTATGTTTGGCAGCATGAGTGAAGGATGCTTTGTTGCGAAATAGAAAGCCAATTCTAGATTTAACTTTGGATTGGAGATGTTTTATGTGAGTCTGGAAGGAGAGTTTACAGTCTAACCAGACACCTAGGTATTTGTAGTTGTCCACATATTCTAAGTCAGAACCGTCCAGAGTCGTGATGCTAGTCGGGCGGGAGGGTGCGGGCAACAATCGGTTGAAGAGCAGTTTTACTAGCATTTAAAAGCAGTTGGAGGCCACTGAAGGGGTGTTGTATGGCGTTGAAGCTCGTTTGGAGGTTTGTTAGCACAGTGTCCAAAGAAGGGCCAGATGTATATAGAATGGTATCGTCTGCGTAGAGGTGGATCAGAGAATCACCAGCAGCAAGTGCGACACATCATTGTCATTGTGATTTCAAATAACATTTGATTAGTATCTACATGGTAGATTATGTGCAGGGTTTTGGACATTGCAACAATTTAAAGACCATTGTGACATTTTAAAGGGGAAGGGATGTTTCCGTTCTGTTTTGCGAAGTTAACATTAATGATCCTTGTATATGATCTAGGTGCAAATGACTGGGCCCAGAAAACGTTGAAAGATCACGCCAAAGACCCCAGGCCATACGTCTATACCCGCGAGCAGCTGGAGAAAGCCCAGACTCACGACAAGCTCTGGAACGCAGCCCAGGTATCGTTTACAGTGCTGACCGCCCATAGACTATCAACATGCAAACCAGCCAATTCAGCAAGTCTCAGAACAACAACAAGACTTGTATTTATTTATTAACATAAATCATGTAATAAAATCTGCAGTTTATCCAAAGCAACTTATAATATAGTGAGTGCATGAAAACAACTCTAATCACTTTGACACATATGAATGCACTCACTACTGTAAATTGCGAAGGATTAAAGAGAATTTTCGACTTCCATCTGGTGTCGTTTACTACTAACCGTTTGCTGGTTAGCAATGCCCAGAAAAACTACACCGGGAAGTCAAAAAGAAGCTCAGTCTTCAATCAAGTCAACTCACTGTCGGGCTGACCCCATTTCCGATTGTTTTGTCGATAAGCTCTTGGTCGACCGAGTTTGCTACTGCTTCGACTGAAAAAAATCAGTGTACAAGACACCTGTCTGAGTGGACTAATCCATTGTGGAGGCCGTGGGGATGGCAAAGTCCATCACGCTAAGACGTGCACTACTGAAATTGTATATGGTTATATTACATAAGAACAATGGCGCAACATTAATAAAAATATATAATTTTTTAATAAATGCACTTCCGCGTTGGATAGCGGTCCCTGGCCGCATTTCTGAAACAAACACGCTGTTAAATTGACACCTTTTCCTAGACCATGTTGCTATGTGCATAATAGCAAAGTTACCCAGCATATTGGTGTTGAGAACAATGTGGCGGAGGCTGCAGTGAAGTTGAGGAGAAAACAGCCCTTGCCTTAATTGTCTAAGAAAAGTGAAGAGAGTGAGAACCCCAACTTTAATTAGCTCTATAATCAAAAGCCTAACTGTTAAATGTGCCTGGCTTTATAAAGCATCCATATACACATGGCCAAAAGTATGTGGACACCTGCTCTACACACAAAAAAGGTTTTTAGAAATGTTTGCAAATTTAAAAATAAACAAAAATACTTTATTTACATAAGTATTCAGACCGTTTGCTATTAGACTCGAAATTGAGCTCAGATGCATCCTGATTCCATTGATCATCCTTGATGTTTTTACAACTTGATTGTAGTCCACCTGTGGTAAATTCAATTGATTTGGACATGATTTGGAAAGGCACACACCTGTCTATATAAGGTTCCACAGTTGACAGTGCATGTCAGAGCAAAAACAAAGCCATGAGGTCGAAGGAATTGTCCGTAGAGCTCCGAAACAGGATTGTATTGAAGCATAAATCTGGGGAAGGGTACCAAAACATTTCTGCAGTATTGAAGGTCCCCAAAAACACAGTGGCCTCCATCATTCTTAAATGGAAGAAGTTTGGAACCACCGAGACTCTTCATAGAGCTGGCCAAACTGAGCAATCGGGGGAGAAGAGCCTTGGTCAGGAAGATGACCAAGATGCCGATGGTCACTCTGACAGAGCTCCAGAGTTCCTCTGTGGAGATGGGAGAACCTTCCAGAAGGACAACCATCTCTGCACCACTCCACCAATCAGGCCTTTTATGGTAGAGTGGCCAGACAAAAGCCACTCCTCAGTAAAAGGCACATAACAGCCCGCTTGGAGTTTGCCAAAAGGCACCTAAAGGACTCTGACCATGAGAAATAAGATTCTCTGGTCTGATGAAACCAAGATTTAACTCTTTGTCCTGAATGCCAAGCCTGGCACCATCCCTACGGTGATGGCAGCATCATGCTGTGGGGATGTGTTTCAGCGGCAGGGACTGGGAGACTGGTCAGGATTGAGGGAAAGATGAACGGCGCAAAGTTCAGAGAGATCCTTGATTAAAAACCTGCTCAGGACCTCAGACTGGGGTGACGGGTCACCTTCCATCAGCCAAGACAACACAGGAGTGGCTTCGGGACAAATCTTAATGTCCTTGAGTGGCCCAGCCAGAGCCCGGACTTGAACCCGATCGAACATCTCTAGAGAGACCTGAAAATAGCTGTGCAGCTCCCCATCCAACCTAACAGAGCTTGAGAGGATATGCAGAGAAGAATGTGAGAAACTCTCCAAATACATGTGTGCCAAGCTTGTAGCGTCATACCCAGTAAGACTTGAGGCTGTAATCGCTGCTAAAGGTGCTTCAACAATGAACCGAGTAAAGGGGTCTGAGTACTTATGTAAATGTAATATTTCCGTTTTTTTAAATGTTTTGAATAAATTTGCTAAGATTTCAAAAAACTTGTTTTTGCTTGGTTGTTATGGGCTATTGTATGTAGATTGACGGGGGGGAAAAAACGATTTAATCCATTTTAGAATAAGTCAACGTAACAAAATGTGGAAAGTTGAGGTATGAATACTTTGCAAATTCACTGTATATGAAAAAATACACGTTTTTAAATTTAGACTAATCGATTGGTTGAAAGAACGATGACTCGGTCAACCAACATTTTTTTGTTGTTGACCGGGACAGCCCTATATCACTGTAAATAAGTTCTCCATCTTGTATCCTTCCTTCTGTAGTACCAGATGGTGATTGAGGGTAAAATGCATGGCTTCCTAAGGATGTACTGGGCCAAGAAGATCCTGGAGTGGACCTCCTCACCAGAGGGAGCGCTCTCCATCGCCATCTACCTCAACGACCGATACGAGTTGGACGGGCAGGACCCCAATGGATTCGTAGGTAAGTGACTCACTGGTGGTTGGTTCAATTCTTACCCAAAGCACCTATTATTTTGGTGTAAGGCCAGGTTCCATTTCTGCACCTACCCCCTTCCTACACCCCTTCAATGTTCCTAGATCTGATAGAATTGTAAAACAAATATATTACATATTTTTTTAAATAAGGTAATGGGCAATACAAAATATTAAGTACCTTTGAACTAGGTATGGTAATAGGTTCCAGGCGCACCAGTTTGTGTCGAGAAATGCAGTGCTGCTGGGTTTTCACACTCAATAGTTTCACGTGTGTCACGAATGGTCCACCACACCAAGGACATCCTGCCAACTTGACACAACTGTGGGAAGCATTGAAGTCAACTTGAACCAGCATCCCTATAGAATACTTTCGACACCTTGTAGAGTCCAGGGATCTCCGACCTAAAGAGGCGAGACGGAGAGGGATCTCCGGCCTAAAGAGGAGAGACGGAGGGGGATCTCCGGCCTAAAGAGGAGAGACGGAGGGGGATCTCCGGCCTAAAGAGGAGAGACGGAGGGGGATCTCCGGCCTAAAGAGGAGAGACGGAGGGGGATCTCCGGCCTAAAGAGGAGAGACGGAGGGGGATCTCCGGCCTAAAGAGGAGAGACGGAGGGGGATCTCCGGCCTAAAGAGGAGAGACGGAGGGGGATCTCCGGCCTAAAGAGGAGAGACGGAGGGGGATCTCCGGCCTAAAGAGGAGAGACGGAGGGGGATCTCCGGCCTAAAGAGGAGAGACGGAGGGGGATCTCCGGCCTAAAGAGGAGAGACGGAGGGGGATCTCCGTCAACTCGAGCAAAAAATCAAAAGTAAAATAAACGGGCATTAAAGATGGCTAAGTGGCATTTAAAAAATATTACAGATTTGCGATTATGGATATTGCACATGTCTATCACAATTTGGATTAATTGTGCAGCTCTACCGTTTGGGTATGTTCTTTTGATTTTGGTAACTTAATGGGGAGGCTGCATCTGAGCCTAGTAGACTCCACCTGCGCTTTCTGGTTAAGACAGGTTTTGCCTGATTTAAGGGGTTATTATAAAAAAAATGTATTTTGAATGCTGACATTTGGAAAGCAAACCTTTTTCTAAATATATTAACTAACTGTCATCACCAGCGCTGTGTAAATTAAACCAACATCCATTTGCACCTTGTCGTGTCTTTACTATCATTAAATTGAAGACTTGGTTTTTATCAAAGATTCTCTGTAATTATTGTTACGCAATCAAACTGATTAATCATGTAACTGTAATTAACTAGGAAGTCGGGGCACCAAGGAAAATATTCAGATTACAAAGTTATAATTTCCCAATATAACCTTTCAAATATTTTATATCTGATCAATTAGTCTTCAAATTAATGAATTATTTACTTTACCTCACATTAGTCTCATTCCAAACGTCGTAAATTGTTGGTTATCCGCACGAACCCAGTCTTCACTATGAGTCATCCATACATCAATTGTCTTAAATCCTTTATTTACTAACTAAGTAATTCACAGAAATGCATAACAAACAGTAGATATGGTTACAAGGAAATGATAGGGGAATGTGCCCTAGTGGGCTAAACCGGCATCGCGGCTTGGTGGACAAAAGGGAAGTGGGGGTCGAATGAGATGAGACACTACAAAGTTGATAATTATAACAATTGAAATGCTAATCCTTTGCACATGAACGCTCACTCATTTGGGAATAATTGCAATCAATATATATATTTATGCTCAGTGTGTCGTCAGGATTTTTGTTGAAAAGTTAGTTTCTGTTGGAGAGTTTTCGTCCTCGCTCTCTCTCTCTCTGTTGTGGTTAAAGTTGATTGTTCAGAGTGACAGTCATTAATTCGTTATAGAATGAATGTTTCGGCGGTTGTCGTTCTTCGCGTCCAATGATACCGAATTCCTAGCTGCAGACTAGTAATTAATATCAAAGACTTGTTCTTATTCTGTCGGTATCGATAGTCTGAGTTTAACCACGTGGTATGGTTAAAAGATTCAGCAATGGTCTGCAACCTTCGTTTGAGAGAAACATGATTGAGAGAAACTTGGTCTACTTGAGGAATTCTCAAGATTGGGGTTTTATTTGGAATTGCAGAAAAGGGGCTGTCCCAGGATGCCTGACCCTAACTGTGTTCATGGGCGGTCCTCTGATTTAGTTCAACTCAAAAGGGAATTGGAGTTTCCTTCATTAAACAGTCCAAAATCACATTACACAATTTTACAAACAGTATCATACTCACTCATTCATCTTATACAACAATTAAACCTCATATCTGAGGCTATTATATAAACAGCGTTAAGGTAATGTGGCCACACCGTCTCCCATGAGCTTCCCCAAGTTGTAACAAACGAAGCAGTTCGTAGCTGGATTCTTCACCAATCTTTTATACCTTCTCCGGAACGTAAACGTTGTTTGGACCTCAAGTTCTGTGAGGTGGAAGAAATTCCTTTGTTCTCTATGAAACTTCACTCTATCTCTATACTGTGTGGCCATGAGAAGATCCTCAGGAATTTACGACCTCTCTCTGACCACAGCAGCTTAGTTGAAGGAGGAAAGGGGGAGGCAGGGCTTGCTGTGTACCCAAAGAGGGCAACGTCATGACAACCGCTACCTGCTTGCCTCGTGCTGAATCTTTGTTCTTACGACTGCGACCATGTCTGTTTTACACTGCAACGTTCTTTTCCCCCAACCCTCTCTATCTCTCTGTAGGTTGTATGTGGTCCATATGTGGGGTCCATGACCAGGGCTGGGCCGAGAGACCCATCTTCGGAAAGATACGGTACATGAACTACAAAGGCTGCACCCGCAAGTTTGACGTGGCACAGTTTGAGAGGAAGTACTGCCCCAAAGACCTGTAATGAGGATAGTAGCTGAGGCAAGTTGGGGGATGAGTGTATAGAGTCTGGGAGCCTTTATATCCCATACCTGGGTCATATTCGTAAGGGCAAAAACGTATCAAAATGTTGTTCAATGCAAAAAGGAAAATAATCCTTTATTATTACACATTCGAGGTGGTCCGTCCGTTTCTTTCTGTTTTGGTGCCTAGTGAATACTACCTTGTTCTCGAACCTACTCCAGACTTTAAGATGGGGTCAAGTTCGGCACAGCACATGTATCTTTATCTGTGTTCTTATTGTTCAGGGCCCGTATCCACAAAGCATCTCAGGAAAGGTCCTAGGAATCCTGTTCACTTGTTTTAAGACCACAACAAAAAACGACTCTTAATTCTTGCCTAATATGTTGGCATGCATCATTTTAATTTTAATTTTATTTTTTACAAAGATATTTTTTTATATATTTGAAAGGCATTGCACTGAATCATACAGTATGATGGTTGTTAAAAGCGGAATTTTCACTATGTTACTGTTATATCAACACACTCAACTCTCCCCTTCAACAACTCTGAATCTCTTTTAGCACAGTAGGCATCAAGTCACTTGCCGATAATCTTGCCTAAAACATTTTGAAAGGTCTATCATTAATCGCCAAAAGCTCAGCCCCTAGATGCTGTCAATTGCCAAACTTATAGGCATGCCCAATTTAGGAATATTGCACTCCAAAGGGACAACTTGATATACATGTAGGTTAATGAAATAGCCAAAAAGAAAAATGTGATCATTTATTAGCCTAGTGGTTATAAGTATTTAGGCATATCATAATGTGAATTAGGCCTCGTGTAAAATCATTGTCAAAAGCGCAAGAAATACCTACTGTTGCATGAAGGTCTAGATTATTTATGGGTTGATCGTATAGAAATATCAAACTATTCTTTCAACTCCAGATCATTGCTTGTCTATGGCGCAGGAACCACTGCCCTTTACTGTTTTCAAGACACCTGCTGGTAACTCTTAACTGGTTAGGACAGCTCATGAGGTCTCCTAAATATCTGCCGACTAGGTGGGACTCTTGTGACTAAAGAGGCATAGCTTTTATTTTTACCCAGGAGAGGAGGAGAGAAATGTCTCTGTTCTCAGCACCCGAGACCAATGTTCTACTCTGAGATGCTTTGTTGATACGGGCCCAGGTAGTACCTCTCCGTTTCACTCTGTTTCAAAACGTTTCCCCCCCTACCAGCACAGCTGGGGGTTTTCAGCCACAGCATACTGCTATTTCAGGTTTATATATAATTACATGGACTGCAGAAGCAATGTGTACACACAGCTGTAGCTATATCAATATATCAATGTGTGTTTGGTTGGGAAGCAGATCAAACGTGTCAAATAGGATGTCAAACACTCTTCTGAGGTCAAAGGTAATAATACTCCATTTAATTTGTATCTGGTATCTAAGCGACTATGCAAATTATGCTAGTGCATGTACATGTTTTGCGTGATTGATTTTCTTTGGCTTGTCAAGAACATCACTGATGTTTTATTTCACATGTATTTCCTAGTGTTATTTTGGTAACACTTTCCATGACACCCAGCGTGGTAACACTTTCCATGACACCCAGCGTGGTAACACTTTCCATGACACCCAGCGTGGTAACACTTTCCATGACACCCAGCGTGGTAACACTTTCCATGACACCCAGCGTGGTAACACTTTCCTTGACACCCAGCGTGGTAACACAATATACAGTGCCTTGCGAAAGTATTCGGCCCCTTTGAACTTTGCGACCTTTTGCCACATTTCAGGCTTCAAACATAAAGATATAAAACTGTATTTTTTTGTGAAGAATCAACAACAAGTGGGACACAATCATGAAGTGGAACGACATTTATTGGATATTTCAAACTTTTTTAACAAATCAAAAACTGAAAAATTGGGCGTGCAAAATTATTCAGCCCCCTTAAGTTAATACTTTGTAGCGCCACCTTTTGCTGCGATTACAGCTGTAAGTCGCTTGGGGTATGTCTCTATCAGTTTTGCACATCGAGAGACTGAATTTTTTCCCATTCCTCCTTGCAAAACAGCTCGAGCTCAGTGAAGTTGGATGGAGAGCATTTGTGAACAGCAGTTTTCAGTTCATTCCACAGATTCTCGATTGGATTCAGGTCTGGACTTTGACTTGGCCATTCTAACACCTGGATATGTTTATTTTTGAACCATTCCATTGTAGATTTTGCTTTATGTTTTGGATCATTGTCTTGTTGGAAGACAAATCTCCGTCCCAGTCTCAGGTCTCCATCAGGTTTTCTTCCAGAATGGTCCTGTATATGGCTCCATCCATCTTCCCATCAATTTTAACCATCTTCCCTGTCCCTGCTGAAGAAAAGCAGGCCCAAACCATGATGCTGCCACCACCATGTTTGACAGTGGGGATGGTGTGTTGCTTTTACGCCAAACATAACGTTTTGCATTGTTGCCAAAAAGTTCAATTTTGGTTTCATCTGACCAGAGCACCTTCTTCCACATGTTTGGTGTGTCTCCCAGGTGGCTTGTGGCAAACTTTAAACACTTTCCATGACACCTCCATGACACCCAGCGTGGTAACACTTTCCATGGCACCTCCTTGACACCCAGCGTGGTAACACTTTCCATGACACCCAGCGTGGTAACACTTTCCTTGATGACACCCAGTGTGGTAACACAAAATATACAGTGCCTTGCACGCCCAATTTTTCAGTTTTTGATTTGTTAAAAAAGTTTGAAATATCCAATAAATGTCGTTCCACTTCATGATTGTGTCCCACTTGTTGTTGATTCTTCACAAAAAAATACAGTTTTATATCTTTATGTTTGAAGCCTGAAATGTGGCAAAAGGTCGCAAAGTTCAAGGGGGCCGAATACTTTCGCAAGGCACTGTATGTCACAACACGTGTAAATATATTGGTCATGACAGTGGTATGACGGTGTCATAACATGTTATGGCGCTTGGTGTCAAGTAAAGTGTTTCCATTATTGTTTTGTGTCACAGTTGTCTTACGAAGAGATTAGCATTGTGCGTTGTATTTTTGAATAAAGTTGTCATTTGTTTTTAGTATAGTGTTGTGTCCAATAAATTATTATTCTATAATGTTAACCCAACATCAACTCTTTATATAACATTTGTAAAACTTCAAACCTGATGAATTCACAGCTGAAAGGTTTTCTCTACAATAATTGTCATATCCCAAAGCCAGTCTGATTTCAGAGCTAAACATAGTATAATCAGCTGTAACCAAGGTGATCAGTGATCTTCAGGATGCACAAAAAAGAGCATTGCGTATCACTTTGTATTGACTACCTGAAAGTTTTCGACGTTGTTGACCATGCCCTGCTGTTGCATAGACAACAGAAAATAAGTTTAAAGATAGTCAGTCAGTCAGTCAGTCAGCGATGCACAAAGTAATCAGCAATATTGGGTTGATTTCCACAACAACTAAGAGCGTTGCCAGATTGAACTTATCCGCTGTTTCCGGTCCCTTATCACAAAGCATGCGCTCATCTGTAACATCTGTGGTGCTGCTTGTGGCAACGTCATATCGCTGAGTAAAACAAAGATAAGGACAAGATGCAGGACTCGATGGTCTAACAATACTAATGTCTGCAAACCGGGTGGAGGTGGGAGCATGTGAACAATGGGTACAAATATATATATTTTTTATTTGACCTTTATTTAACTAGGCAAGTCAGTTAAGAAGAACAATTCTTATTTTCAATGACGACCTAGGAACAGTGCCTATTCAGGGGCAGAATGACAGATTTGTACCTTGTCTGCTCTCGGTTACTAGTCTAACGCTCTAACCACGAGGCTACCCTGCCGCCCCAAAACTATGATAACATTGGTTTTCTCAAAGTTGCTGGGATGCCACGTGCCTGATTTTTATTAGTACATTTGTAACAATCTAACCATTTAGAAACTTCGATCAAATAAGACTTGCATCTAAAACTTCATTCTATTGACCAATTTTGACACTCCCATTGACCTCCATACAAACATTCCCACTTCCACTGGTTAGTGCCAGAGGTGTAGAGGCAAAGCGAGAGAGTTCACTCCACGCTAAATCTGTCCACGTTAAGCAGATAATTCATTATTAAACAAGTGAAGAGTGTTTGTTTGTATGTGTGGCAATGAGAGTTGAATTTAGTCAAGAAGGCAATACATTTTTATTTTGATACGTGAGGCTTATTTTAGCTAATAGAAGTTTCATAAAGGTTGTTATCAGAACAGCCTTAATTTGTTGTGGCATGGACTGAACACGGTGTCGAAAGCGTTCCATAGGGATGCTGGCCCATGTTGACTCCAATGCTTCCCACAGTTGTGCCAAGTTGACTGGATGTCCTTTGGGTGGTGGACCATTTTTGATACACTGGAAACTGTTGTGTGTGAAACCCAGCAGTGTTGCAGTTCTTGACTCAAACTGGTGCGCCTGGCACCTACTATCATACCCCGTTCAAAGGCACTTACATTTTGGGGTTTTGCCAATTCACCCTCTGAATGGCACACATAAACAATCCATGTCTCAAGGCTTTAAAATCCTTCTTTAACCCGTCTCCTCTCCTTCATCTACACTGATTTGAAGTGGATTTAACAGGTGACATCAATAAGGGATCATAGCTTTCACCTGGTCAGTCTGTCATGGAAAGAGCAGGTGTTACTAATATTTTATACACTGTAGATGAGGCGTTGAGTTTGACATGTGTTGTGTGGCCATCTAGTGGAGATGAGTCATTAGCACTGGCCTAGGTATACTTTGCAAAGTGTCCCACAGAGAGAGATATTTTGAAATATGCAATCCTCTTACTTTTCTGTACATCAGGACAGGTATTTTTATATTTTCCCATAAATGTACAGGTATACTAATCAGTAACTTATTATTATAAAACAAATACAACTGTCCTGTAGGTCTATAGCCTGCCACTGGAAAATAGGCTAATTAGATGCATCACAACTATATTGTTTGTCTGCTTCACCTACTACCCAAGTAGACTGGACATCACAAACACTTAACTTGCTACACATTGAAATTTAAAATGAGGGTTAATGTCAAAATGATTTATTTAAAATGTAGGCAGGTGTGTGATGGGGAGCGCATGGGCCCCCGGAGTTTGTGGGACCCTCCACCTTCCAGGGGTTGCAAGGGTTTCCACTTTGGGAATGATGGTACCCCCTAAACCTAAAATTAGGGGGTACCATCACTGGTACTTACAGAAAACGTTTGACCTCTGTCATTGCCAACAAAGGGTATATAACAAACTATTGAGAAACTTTTGTTATTGACCAAATACTTATTTTCCACCATAATTTGCAAATAAATTCATTAAAAATCCTACAATGTGATTGTCTGGAATTGTTTTTCTCATTTAGTCTGTCATAGTTGAAGTGTACCTATGATGAAAATTACAGGCCTCTCTCATCTTTTTAAGTGGGAGAACTTGCACAATTGGTGGCTGACTAAATACTTTTTTGCCCCACTGTATATACTTACAGTTGAAGTCAGAAGTTTTATATACATTTAGGTTGGAGTCATTAAAACTCGGTTTTCAACCACTCCACAAATTTCTTGTTAACAAACTATAGTTTTGGCAAGTCGGTTAGGACATCTACTTTGTGCATGACAAGTCATTTTTCCAATAATTGTCAGATTATTTCACTTATAATTCACTGTATCACAATTCCAGTGGTTCAGAAGTTTACATACATTAAGTTGACTGTGCCTTTAAACAGCTTGGAAAATTCCAGAAAATGTCATGGCTTTAGAAGCTACTGAGAGGCTAATTGACACCATTTGAATCAATTAGAGGTGTACCTGTGGATGTATTTCAAGGACTACCTTCAAACTCAGTGCCTCTTTGCTTGACATCATGGGAAAATCAAAAGAAATCAGCCAAGACCGCAGAAAAAAATTGTAGACCTCCACAAGTCTGGTTCATCCTTCGGAGTAATTTCCAAATGCCTGAAGGTACCACGTTCATCTGTAAAAACAATAGTACGCAAGTATAAACACCATGGGACCACGCAGCCATCATACCGCTCAGGAAGGAGATGCGTTCTGTCTCCTAGAGATGAACGTACTTTGGTGCGAAAAGTGCAAATCAATCCCAGAACAACAGCAAAGGACCTTGTGAAGATGCTGGAGGAAACGGGTAGAAAAGTATCTATATCCACAGTAAAACGAGTCCTATATCGACATAACCTGAAAGGCCACTCAGCAAGGAAGAAGCCACTGCTCCAAAACCACCATTAAAAAGCCAGACTACGGTTTGCAACTGCACATGGGGACAAAGATCATACTTTTTGGAGAGATGTCCTCTGGTGAAACCAAAATAGAACTGTTTGGCCATAATGACCATTGTTATGTTTGGAGGAAAAAGGGTGGGCTTGTAAGCCGAAGAACACCATCCCAACCGTGAAGCACGGGGGTGGCAGCATCATGTTGTGGGGGTGCTTTGCTGCAGGAGGAACTGGTGCACTTCACAAAACAGATGGCATCATGGGAAAGGAAAATGTTGCTTCAATTTTTCCACGTCATCTCATAACATCAGTCAGGAAGTTAAAGCTTGGTCGCAAATGGGTCTTCCAAATGGACAATGACCCCAAGCATAATTCCAAAGTTGTGGCAAAATGGCTTAAGGACAACAAAGTCAAGGTATTGGAGTGGCCGGCCTTCACAAAGCCTTGACCTCAATCCTAAAGAACATTTGTGGGCAGAACTGAAAAAGTGTGTGCGAGCAAGGAGGCCAACCAATTTGACTCCGTTACACCAGCTCTGTCAGGAGGAATGGGCCAAATTTCACCCAACTTATTGTGGGAAGCTTGTGGAAGGCTACCTGAAACGTTTGACACAAGTTTAAAGGCAAAGCTACCAAATACTAATTGAGTGTGTAAACTTCTTACCAACTGGGAATGTGATGAAAGAAATAAAAGCTGAAATAAATAATTCTCTCTACTATTATTCTGACATTTCACATTCTTAAAATAAAGTGGTGATCCTAACTGGCCTGAGACAGGGAATTTTTACTAGGATTAAATGTCAGGAATTGTGGAAAAACTGAGTTGAAATGTATTTGGATGGATATATATATATATATTAGTTTGTAATTAAAAGTCTGGCTACATTTTCAGGCGCCTCTCCCTCATGTTAGCATCAGTTTTGACATGACCGACTATAGCCAATACACATAGACTATCACCTACACTTAATTTTTTATGTACATTTACATGCCTTAACAGAATAGCTAGTGTTGTTTTTTTCAGTTTTCAAATACATTTAATTTGATATTTTTGCTAGTTGCCTGGCAGATTGGGCACATCTTAAAAGCCAAATGGCCTTGCCCCTAAAATCACAAAATTACAGGCCTGGTTTCTATGCGATCCCATGACACGCTTGCTTGTATTATGTCTGCGTTAAACTACTCATAAGGTATGATAACCCCAGATTCTTCCTTTGGAGGTGTGTCTTAGAGTTGTGAAAGATGACCATATATGGACATCTTAACTCAGAGGCATGCAACCTACTGACTTGAATAGATTGTTTTATTTCATGTATTGAGGTGTTATATTGAAGCGTAATGTTGCGTGGGTTTACACACAGAGTGGATGTGATGCCAAAGGGGTTAGAAGCCACACACATAATGTATTTTCATTATCACGTGCCTTACATTGGTGGTGTGCTTTAAAATTCTTTGAGGTGCTGTTTATTTCATAGAGTGCAGAGGGTTCTGGTAGAATGTTTTATAAATACGTTTTTCCAGCCATCCGGGGCCGAGAATAGCCCTGTTGGCACTAATAATGTAAACCGAGAAGCTCAAAGAAAATCTTCATCCCAGCTCCTCTCTTATACCCTTCTCACCCCCTTTTACAATGCCAAACTCTACTGTACAGTGCAGGCTCTGATGTTTGCCTTTCATGTTGTCTTCTCCAGCATTGTTTCAGCAATTATGCTGGATGTCTGACCAGGCCACACAATACAGTTGGGCACAGCTCGGTAGTGTGAAAGGGTAGCTGATGGCTCTTTCTTGTGGGCACAAAGCAAGTTGATTGTAAAAGTCTGATTCAAAGATCTCTGGTTTTTACCAAGCTTACAAGAACCCTTCCATGTATAGCGATTTGAAGATAAAAATCGATTTTTGAAGAAAGTTCTCTCTTTGGCACTGAGAACATTCTTTCCTCACCACAGAAGTTTTGATGAGCGAAAGTAGACCGTACAATGACAGCAGAATGACAGCAGACAGCAGAATCTTGAGGGTGCCCTGGTGAATCCACTGCCTCCGCAATGTCTAAAATAAGCCTGCTTGAATATGTGAACGAGATACCTAATATTCTCCCTATAAGAGTATTATTTTCTTCTTGCTTATAAAAAAAGTTTATCTCATAACGTGTTTTTTTTGCGAACTCCACAAGTGTGTTATTTACACTCCGATGATGTTCGGACTCTCCAGAGAGTGTACTAATGAATTTTGTAAACAGGCCTTAGGTGATAAAGGAGGTTACATCTTCTGGGGTTAGAAGTAAATTCATAACAGTGATGTTCAGCCAATCACATTTAGCCGAAAGTGATTAACTTTAGCCAGTTCATTGTGTGATTGGTTATTGCTATCTCACTGTGATGGTATTGCCTCTGGCCCATGAGTCTCGTAGACAGGACATAGCTTTAACTTTCAGCTTAAAACCTTCTGGAGTTGGTACCTGTCAATCAATAAAACTGGTGTTCAGTGTGTGCAGTCATTAAGATGAGCAACTTCAGCCAGTTGATGACAGAGACAGAGAGAATATCGTCTCTGGCACTTACATTTCCAATTTCCTGAACTCTTAACAACATGTAGTACACAGACTATACTTTAGTGCTGTTTTACAGTTTTACTTCATCGATGTGTTTTTGTTCTTGCTGCTGTCTGTATTTGATGTGAGGTCATCATTGTCAATGAGTTTGTTTTCAACTTACCTGGGAAAATAAAGGTTAAAATTATTATGAAACAAATCAATCTAATTAATCATGGTATCTCCATGGACATCACATGAATATAATAATTATGATAAACTACTAATAGATTGTGATCATTTTCTTAACCAGGTTACACTTCTCTTTGTCAAACCATTGACGGAGCACGCTATCGCCAGACAAAAACTAGCAAACTTCCACCGCTACACCTGCACTGTGTTTCAATGCCATTGGTTTTGGCTTCATTGTTATATTTGTTATTAAATTCCTAGGTCACCTCAACTTGTGCCAGACGCACATTTTCATCATTATCCGTAACTTGCGCTGGACTCCTATTGTAATTCCCCAGGGACTGTGTGGATTTCTGAAGTTCGCTCCACACACGTCTGAGTGGTAAGTATTCTGCCCCAGAGCACAGTGAAGCCAGACGAGGCAGTCGGCAGAGTCATTACCCCAGATGGCTCAGGGTAAAAAGTCATAATCCCGGGAACTTTGGGACATTTTATATTGTGTCCTCGGTCATTCAACCAGACGGACTGTGAATCTGAGATGCCACGATCGGTGTTGTCGTTAGCTAGAAAGCGAATAAAGAAGTGTTGATTAGGAGAGTAGAAAGTCAGCAGAGCCGTCACTATACTCATTATCCGGATGGATCCGGGTCAAATGTAATAATGGGGAAGTGTGTGAGATTCCTGCTGCACTGTTCACTCAGAGCTGTCATTCAAACAGAGATTGTGAATATAATTAGCTATTCCTATATTAAATGAAATATTATCAATGGCACACAGAGAAAGCTCAAGAGATTTGTCTTGAAGAAATGTGTTCCTATTAGATTGTCTTTATAATATCCCCACAATTTTTTCTATCAAATGTCAATTATACTGTTGCAATTGAAACCGATTTTTCATGTAGATTTGTCATGCAGCTCGTCAGTAAAACCATTGTGTTTTCCTAAATAATGTTCAGATTTTACAGTAGGCTACTTAAAAGCAACATAACACATGAATTAGTATTCTATAAAAAAAAATCAAGTCCTTTCTGAACCCACATGACAACATGACAGGTTACATCTAACATATCATCTAGAACTATATATTTTCATAAGTGTTTTTGAATGGTCTCTTGAGACGTTATGGGAGCATGCAAGCATTGACTGACTAAATACTGTATGATTTAACTTCTGTTTAGCAATGGAAATGTACGTGATGCTGAAACCTTCTAAAATATTAATTTGAAATCAGTTTACACAGGAATAAAACAATTGCAGTTTTCAGAAGGCACACAGCATTTGTTTAGCATACGTATTTACTTACTACTGATGGAAATCCTGCCCCTTTTCCCTTTCTTTAAGGATGTCATACGTACATCACATTTTCCATTTCTTTAAGGATGTCATACGTACATCACATTTTCCATTTCTTTAAGGATGTCATACGTACATCACATTTTCCATTTCTTTAAGGATGTCATACGTACATCACATTTTCCAATTCTGTGTCATGACATTTCTATCTCCCATATACTTTCAATACTGCCTGTGATATACATTCATAGTGAGTGGGATTTTGATAGTGTACCGAGTACAATAACGCATGGAAGAAGACAGTTACAATTTAATCGTGTCTCCTGAAACATATGAACAGAATAAGATCAGTATTATATTAATAAGATATTTTACAAAGCTGGGTATTGTTTATTTTTCAAAATAAGCTTATATAAATAATGTGTTCAATCTGAATATTAATATCCGGTTGAAGAACACTTTCATCTGCACAGAATATAACATTTGAATATCCCACATATAACTAATTGTATGTGTGTGTGGGAAAACCATTTTATATTCAAAGTCGAAGGACTAAACTTTATTACTTTCTCTCTATCCACTCTGGCTGTACACAGTCGCAGGTTGATGTTTATTGAGATGTCGTGTTCTGGAGGCAGAGCTAAGCGATTTCCACTAGATGGGCCGGCTGCAAAGTCAAAATTGGCTATATGTTAGGGTTAGGCATAAGGTTAGTAGGGTGGTTAGGGTTAGGTTTAAAATCTGATTTTGTGGCTGTGCCAACTAGTGCCTACTCTACAAAGCTGCCTTCAGTACATGAGTCATCCCAATAAATACCTACCTGCTACACATTCAATCAGTGATCGATTTAATAATTACATTTTGGTACCTCATCCTGGTTAATTTTGGTATCGCCCAGTGAGAATTCCACTTTAAATCCAAAGTCTAGGGCAAAACTTCAACTTCAACTCTGTTGCTTTCCATCCAAACTCTCGCTGTACACGTTCAATCAGCTACACATTTTCTCATTGTGGTACCCAATCTTAGTTAATGTTTATACATTGTTTTGGTACCCCCACCCCATCACCCTCTATCTAATCAGGGCTTGTATTGCCATATACATGCTGGCCGTGGGGGTTTACGTACACATTCTGCTCCTCTCTGTCTGGGGTGATTCTCTCTGGGGTCCCATTATGTTGCGGCTTCTCATAGACGATACTACGTAGGGTCATTTGGGTGCTACGGGCGTTCAGCATGCGCACGTCGCCGCCACAGAGGCCGGAGCGACACGTGATCTGCTGGAACATCTCCCGGAAGCGGGTGGACATGAGGTTGTAGAGGATGGGGTTGACCGCCGAGCTGAGGTAGAAGAAGACCCCGGAGACGACGTGGACGTACTCGAAGACCAGGTGGTGGTGGCCAGTCCAGGAGTTTATGAAGCTCCACATGAGACGGTCAATGTGGAAGGGAGCCCAGCAGATGCCAAAAACAATCACCAGTACGCCTGCGTAGACAGTTGGACAGACAAGACAAGACATCTGCAGACTTTGAGAGCAAGAGCAACGTTTAAGTGACAATGAACATGTTTAGAAACTAATCTTTTGGTTTGTACTTTAGCACATTTTAAGTCCCAATTCAAAAAAATATTGGTCTATAATTTGACGCATTTCCAGAACATCTCATCTTCTGAGAGCAAGAGCAATGGTTAAGTAACAACAGACATGTTTAGGAACGGTTGTACTTCAGCAAATCATTTTAAATCCCTATTCAATAGAGAGATCGGTCTGTAATCTGTAATTTCCTGGACATCTCCTCTCTACCCTTCAGGCACTATAGAGAAAGTGGATGAGGAACTCACAAAGCATCTTGGTGACTTGTCTGTGGCGCGCCCTCTGCTGGTGCCTGCAGTGGCGATCAGGACCAAAACCCTGCCCGATCCCGACCCCCTGCATGCCCTTCTCCATCCTGAGCTGCAGGCCGATGCGCAGGTACAGCACAGTGATGGTGAGCATAGGCATCAGGAAGAAGACCAGCGTGGTCACTTGAATAATCAGGTTGTACATCCACATGGGCTTGACCATCATGCAGACGGCCGACTCTGGGAATTGGCGGCCAAATCGAGGCCTCAACACGGCCAAACCGTGGAGGCTGGTGTTTGGCATGGCGCACACCATGGACATGACCCACAGCATCAGGATGACACGCTTGGCATGGGCGTGCGTGGCCACGTGCTTGACTTTCAGCGGGTGTAACACGGCGATGTAGCGCTCCACGCTCAGTGCCGTTACATTGAGAATGGAGGCAAAGCAGACCGTCTCAAACAGGAAGGTCTTGAAGTAACAGCCACCAGCGCCAAACAGGAACGGGTAGTTGCTCCACATCTCGTAGAGTTCCAACGGCATACCCAGGACTAGGACCAGTAAGTCGGACACGGCCAGACTGAACAGGTAGTAATTAGTTGGCGTCCGCATCACCTTGTAGCGCACGATGACGGCGCAGGTGAGCACGTTACCTAACACTCCCACAGCGAAGATGATGAGGAAGGTAATGCAAACCGGCAGGAAAACAGGCGACCGCTGGAAGCCTAGAAACTTCTCCAGGTACTGACTCCGATTCAGGCACATGTCCTCCATGTCATCAGCACTGACGTTGCCCAGGGCCCAGGACACATTCCAACCAAGCTGGTCAGGAGTGGTGGCAGGCAGACCCAGAGAGGAACAGTTATACTGAGCCATTGGTTTATGGGGACACAACACCTGAGGGGGAGAATGGAAATAATAGGAATGGAATGTTTTGCTTGGTTCAGTGTAGGTGACAGTTTAGCTGCAGTCTGAACAAACAACATTTGGCAGTTGGTGATTATGACCGTGACCTATTACGTGCATGCTCATATGTCAGTCATATGTCACAATGAGGGTGTCTTGGATCGCTTCTGAATTCATCCCAGTCATCAGCAAATGATCATTGGGGTAGGTACTGTATGTCTAATATCAATGTGTGTGCAATTACAATGCTAATTCCAGGAAATGTTATCTAACATACACGTTTGGTGTAATTGAATGGTTTGCCTTGTGTGGTAGGTTTTTGTGGGTTTTGACACTTATGTAGGTGTCATAACCAGGTTATAAAATATCACAATATACTGTATGGCACAACATTAACATGTACATTTTATTCAATAAAACGTCTGTGTGAAAACAGTGTTACAATGTTATTTACGACAGGCTATGACAGCTGTTATGACATGGTTATGAGGTGTTATGACGCAGCCTGGTATGACATGTTACGAGTTCCAATTTGTTGTGGCTAACGTTGGCTTTAGCGACCTAGTCACCTAGCTAACGTTAGCCACAACAAATTGGGACTCGTAACATGTCATACTTATTTGTAAATTCGTAAGATATTGTACGAATTGCAATACGAAAAAAATATAATTGTAATTGTAATTCGGGAACATATTATATAAAATGTGTGATGGACATCCACAAATGAATACATACCATATGAAACTTGACATATCTTACTAAGTGGAGTGTCTCGGATTTACACTGCCGTTCAAAAGTTTGGGGTCACTTAGAAACATCCTTGTTTTCCATGAAAACATACATGAAATGAGTTGCAAAATGAAGAGGAAATATAGTCAAGATGTTGACAAGGTTATAAATAAAATAATAAAAATTGAAATAATAAAGTCCTTCAAACTTTGCTTTCATCAAATAATCCTCCATTGGCAGCAATTACAGCCTTGCAGACCTTTGGCATTCTAGTTGTCAATTTGTTGAGGTAATCTGAAGAGATTTCACCCCATGCTTCCTGAAGCACCTCCCACAAGTTTGATTGGCTTGATGGGCACTTCCATCACCATATGGTCAAGCTGCTCCCACAACAGCTCAATAGGGTTGAGATCCAGTGACTGTGCTGGCCACTCCATTAAAACAGAACACCAGCTGACTGCTTCTTCCCTAAATAGTTATTGCATAGTTTGGAGCTGTGCCTTGAGTTATTGTCCTGTTGTAGGAGGAAATTGGCTCCAATTAAGCGCTGTCCACAGAGTTATACCCTTCCTTCTTCAAGATCCCTTTTACCCTGTGCAAATCTCCCACTTTACCACCACCAAAGCACCCCCAGACCATCACATTGCCTCCACCATGCTTGACAGATGGCATCAAGCACTCCTCCAGCATCTTTTCATTTTTTCTACATCTCACGAATGTTCTTCTTTGTGATCCGAACACCTCAAACTTAGATTCGTCTGTCCATAACACTTTTTTCCAATCTTTCTCTGTCCAGTGTTTTGTGTTCTTTTGCCCATCTTTAATCTTTTATTTTTATTGGGAAGTTTGAGATATGGCTTTTTCTTTGCAACTCTGCCTAGAAAGCCAGCATCCCGCAGTCGCCTCTTCACTGTTGACGTTGAGACTGGTGTTTTGCGGGTACTATTTAATGAAGCTGCCAGTTGAGGACTTGTGAGGCATCTGTTTCTCAAACTGGACACTAATGTACTTGTCCTCTTGCTCAGTTGTGCACCGGGGCCTTCCACTCCTCTTTTTAATCTGGTTAGAGCCAGTTTGCGTTCTGTGAAGGGAGTACTACACGGCGTTGTATGAGATCTTCAGTTTCTTGGCAATTTCTCTTATGGAATAGCCATCATTTCACAGAATGACTGGGATTAACTTGGATTAGCTAACACAACGTGCCATTGGAACACAAGGGATGGTTGCTGATAATGGGTCTCTGTACGCCTATGTAGATATTCCATTAAAAATAATTTAGTAGTCATGTACAACATTAACAATGTCTACACTGTATATCTGATCAATTTTATTATTATTTTAATGGACAAAAAATGTGCTTTTCTTTAAAAAACAAGGACATTTCTAAATGACTGCAAACTTTTGAGCTGTAGTGTACCTACATAATAATACGTAGCTAAGCTTTTTTATGATTTCTCCATATTTCATTGTTGCCCATAATTTAATATCCAAAGATTGCAAACGTGTTACCCTCGGGTTTTACAAATTTACCCTCAGGGGTTTTACAAATGCATGTTACAATTTTTTTTCATGAACAACAGAACACGGTTTGATTGAATCAAGTCTCTCTAATATAACTTTGCTAACACACATTGCAAAATGTAACACAGGAACCAAGCTCGCATGATGGTTAATTCTTGCATGAGAACTTGTGTTGGCTCACAGGCAACCTCGGTTATATTGGTGGCGTGACCTGGTTCTCCTGGCAGTGTTAGCCTTCTGTGCTAAAGCCAATGTCCCAGACAAGGTTACTCATCACATGCACTTGGTTCACCAGACTGAACAAAAATATAAACACAACATGTGAAGGGTTGTTCCCATGTTTCATGAGCTGAAATAAAAGAGCCCAAAAATGTTCCATACTCACAAAAGGCTTATTTTGTACACCTGCTCCCCCTCCCTGGCGCTCGAAAGCGCCAGGCTCCCCAGCATTACGCTCTCCTGCCACCATCATTACGCACACCTGCCTTCCCCCATCACGCGCATCAGCAACTATTGGACTCACCTGGACTCAATCACCTGTGTCATTACCTCCCCCATATATGTCTGTTCCCAAGCTCTGTTCCCCGCTTCAGGATTAATTGTAGCATGTCGTTGTGTTACCCATGTGCTAACGCTGTTCCTGTCTGGTTCAATGTCTGTTCCTTATTTAAATGTTGACTCACCGTACCAGCTCCTCTACTACAGCATCGGTTCTTACAGAATTCGTAAGCCATCAAATGAAGCATCGGGGAGTGCTGGCTTTCCGGTTGGTGGTGACATCGGGTCTGGGGGGGCGCCGCCGATGGGTGCTTAAGCCAGCTCGTCTGGCTTCCACGTCCTAGCTGTCTCTGGGTTTTCTTGTCCCGGTTGGCTCTGCAGGCGCCCATCCGATGTAAGGCCTCAGCCGGATCACCAGGGTTTTATGCCTCAGCCGGCTCGCCAGGCTCCCATGTTCCAGCGGGATCATCAGGCTGTCATGCCTCAACCGGGTTGTCAGGCTCCCATGTTCCAGTGGGATCATCAGGCTTTCATGCCTCAACCGGGTCGTCAGGCTCCCATGCCTCAGCTGGTTTGTCTGGCTTTTACGCCCCAACCAGCTTGTCCAGGCCTTCACCTGGCCCGTCAGGCTTGCCCAGGTGGGTCGCCAGGCGGTGCCCCTAGAGGGTGGGATACTGTCACAACTGCTCCCTCTCCCCCTCCCTGACGCTCGAAGGTGCCAGGCTCCCCAGCATTACGCTCTCCTGCCATCATCATTACGCACACCTGCATTCCCCCCATCACGCGTATCAACAATTATTGGACTCACCTGGACTCAATCACCTGTGTCATTACCTCACCTATATACAGTGGGGAGAACAAGTATTTGATACACTGCCAATTTTGCAGGTTTTCCTACTTACAAAGCATGTAGAGGTCTGTCATTTTTATCATAGGTACACTTAAACTGTGAGAGACGGAATCTAAAACAAAAATCCAGAAAATCACATTGTATGATTTTTAAGTAATTAATTTGCATTTTATTACTTGACATAAGTATTTGATCACCTACCAACCAGTAAGAATTCCGGCTCTCACAGACCTGTTAGTTTTTCTTTAAGAATCCCTCCTGTTCTCCACTCATTAACTGTATTAACTGCACCTGTTTGAACTCGTTACCTGTATAAAAGACACCTGTCCACACACTCAATCACAGTTGAAGTGTACCTATGATAAAAATTACAGACCTCTACATGCTTTGTAAGTAGGAAACACTGCCGATTTTGCAGGTTATCAAATACTTGTTCTCCCCACTGTATGTCTGTTCCCAAGCTCTGTTCCCCGCTTCATGATTAATTGTTGTATGTCGTTGTGTTACCCGTGTGCTGACGCTGTTCCAGTCTTGTTCTGTATCTGTTCCTTATTTAAATGTTGACTCCGTGCCTGCTTCTCTACTCCAGCATTGGTTCTTACATTATTACTCTCAAATGTGGTGTACAAATTTGTTTACATGCCTGTTAGTAGTGAGCATTTCTCCTTTGCCAAGATAATCCATCCCCTGACAAGTGTGGCTTATCAAGAAGCTGATTAAACAGCATGGTCATTACACAGGAGAACCTTGTGCTGGGGACAATAAAAGGCCACTCTAAAATGTGTAGATTTGTTACACAACACAATGCCACAGGTGTCTCAAGTTTTGAGGGAGCGTGCAATTGGCATACTGACTGCAGGAATGTCCACCAGTGCTGTTGCCAGAGAATGTAATGTTAATTTCTCAACCATAAGCCACCTCCATCATTTTAGAGAGTTTGGTACGTCCAAACGGCCTCACAACCGCAGACCACATGTATGGCGTCGTGTGGGCGAGCGGTTTGCTGATGTCAATGTTGTGAACAGAGTGCCCCATGATGGAGGTGGAGTTATGATATGGGCAGGCATAAGCTAAAGACAATGAACACAATTACACTTTATCGATGGCAATTTGAATGCACAGAAATACTGTGACTAGATCCTGAGGCCCATTGTCGTGCCTTTCATCCGCCACCATCACCTCATGTTTCAGCATGATAATGCACAGCCCCATGTCACAAGGATCTGTACACAATTCCTGGAAGTTGAAAATATCCCAGTTCTTCCATGGCCTGCATACTCACCAGACATGTCACCCATTGAGCATGTTTAGGATGCTCTGTATCAACGTGTAGGACAGCACGTTCCAGTACCCGCCAATATCCAGCAACATCGTACAGCTATTGAAGAGGAGTGGGACAGCATTCCACAGGCCACAATCAACAGCCTGATCAACTCTATGCGAAGCCCATACTTATTTTTTAAGGTATCTGTGACCAACCTGTCATAAATCATCATTACACATTTTTCTAAACAAAGCTAAAAGATCCAAATGGATTTTGTCACTCCAAATAAACCAATGTAAACTATAATAATCATAACAATGGTAACAATTCAGTTAAAATATTTGGCTCCAAACTGCCACGGATCCAACTGCATAAACACAGCCTGGACAAAGTCATGATTCATTCAAATCAACAACCTACTGCTCTCTCCCATCCAAATTCATATCAAGTTCAAGATAATTAGCTATGAGAGGTATTCAAATACATACATGAAAATGGATGTAAAAATATGACTATTCCCATATTATTTATACTGTATAAATGTATAAAGTATACTGGTCATTTTGACATTATTTTAGCGATATAGGTACTATAAACAGTGTTGAACCCATAGCTGTATATATTTGGGAAAGTACAGTGGGCCTGTTTCTTGTCTTTGTCTAACAATAAACACTAATGTACACTAATGCACCTATTTTATGGGCATTTGTTTATAATAAGCATTCATGGTAGTCATTGCAGAAATGTTCTTCCATAGTCATGTGCCATGGATGGAAAGACGGAAAACTTACCTTGTCCTTTTTAAATGTCCTCTTCTTATTTCTCTTCAGACACGGATGTATGTAAAGGAGAGGGAAAAAGGTCACAAATTGATGTTCGTCATTTGTCCTCCACTGCTTGGATTTCAACTTTGCAACGATGACATCCTCCTATACTTTACCGGTTAGGTTCCCCATGTTAAAATCTCCTGAACTGCCGGAGTGAAGACAAAGAGCGCTGCTCTCTCCTCTGTCTTCCTGAATTGGAGAGCATAGCACCAAAAATAAAATCTCTCTCTCTATTTTTCTCTGGGAGAGTAAATGATGCTCAGCTCTCTGTCCTCCTCCTCCCTCTGGTCACATCCCCTATGTACATCTCCTAACTGCACCACACACCTTGTAAGATTGAGTCCTTGACCTGCAGTGAACCACAGACTGTGTCAATTGACATCTGATGTAGTGATGTTTGATAGAGCTTTTGTTCACAGTGGCAACCAATTTAAAAAAGGTTCAACTTTTATTACCCCACACCACACACACACACACACAGAGCCCGGCCCCAGTAAAAAGGGCAGTGATGTCACACACAAAAATAGAGTTTACCTTGACAAGATGGCCTCTATTATTTTACCTCTTCAACACATTGTCCAGGGTGAAAGCTAATGTTCCGACTAAATACTCACCCAATGACCGCTTCTATACAACAACAGCCAAATAAATAAACGAGAAGAAGACGTGAACTGTAAAACATCAATCGTGAAAATGATTAGAAAAAAGTTGTCTCTGTACTGCAAGCCCAATGTTCTGTTTTAAATATCACTTAAACACTCATTTAAAACACTTCAGTCCACCGTATGCTGAGATGATGTGGACATAATGTACCTGATACTTTAATATTACTCATATTTGGTGTGGCAGGTAGCCTAGTGGTTAGAGTGGAGAGGAGGCAGGTAGCCTAGTGGTTAGAGTGGAGGGGAGGCAGGTAGCCTAGTGGTTAGAGTGGAGGGGAGGCAGGTAGCCTAGTGGTTAGAGTGGAGGGGAGGCAGGTAGCCTAGTGGTTAGAGTGGAGGGGAGGCAGGTAGCCTAGTGGTTAGAGAGGAGGGGAGGTAGGTAGCCTAGTGGTTAGAGTGGAGGGGAGGTAGGTAGCCTAGGGGTTAGAGCATTGGGCCAGTAACTGAAACGTTGCTGGATCAAATCCCTGAGCTGACAAGGTAAAAATCTGTCGTTCTGCCCCTGAACAAGGCAGCTAACCTACTGTTCCCGGTAGGCCGTTGTTGTAAATAAGAATTTGTTCTTAACTGACTTGCCTAGTTAAATAAAGGTTCAATATAAAAAAGTAACAACATGTCGATAAAGTCAAGGTGTGTGAATACTTTCTGAAGGCACTGTATCCTACTTATATTGTGTGACTGACAGGACTCTCTCAGCTGCAGGCTGCAGTGTCCTTCAGCATTCTCCTGCAGAAAAGTGAAGAAAATGTTTTGAGTGAACGAGGAAGGACAGGTACTGAAGGTTTCCTGAAAAGAACCCACTGAGATAGTTTGTGAGAGACATCTTAGATCACCGGATAACAATGAGGCCAGTGATGCTGTGGTAAAAAAAAGGTTTGGTGCTTAATTTAAAGTAACACTCCCCTATACTTTCAATTCATTTTTTCAGATCGGTGGGAAAGAGATCACACAAAAGGCATTTACGTGCGTTTACCCTCCACTGAATGACACCTATTTATTTCACAACACAATGACATAGTTTGTGGGAGGCATGTCCAAGAAATTACATTTCTCTCACCACATCCTCAGTGCATGGGGTCTGATGTATAATGGTAGTCCTATTCCAACCATCACATTTCAAATTTAAAGGGATAGTTCGGAACCATGTTTATGTACTTGAATGCAGATTGAAGGAAGTTGCTAACTAGCATTAGCGCAATTGCTAGAGCTGTTCCTCTAGACTTCCAGTCATTGCGCTAATGCTAGTTAGCTTAGGTTCTAAAAAACTGCCTCTTAACCTCCTTCATATCAAATAACACATTTATTTGTCACATGCGCCGAATACAACAGGTCTAGACCTTCCAGTGAAATGCTTACTTACAAGCCCCTAACCAACAATGCAGTTTTAAGAAAATACCCCCCAAAAAAGTAAGAGATAAGAAAAACAAATAATTAAGGAGCAGCAATAAATAACAATAGTGGTGCTTTATACCGGTACAGAGTCGAAGTGTCAATGTGCGGGGTCACCGGTGTCGAGGTAATTGAGGTAATTATGTACATGCAAGTAGGGTTATTAAAGTGGCTATGCATAGATAATAACAGAGAGTAGCAGTAGCGGAGGGGTGCAAATAGTCTAGGTAGCTATTTGATTAGCTTTTCAGGAGTCTAATGGTTTGGGGGTATAAGCTGTTTAGAAGCCCCTTGGAGCTAGACTTGGCGCTCCGGTACCGTTTTCCCGTGTGGTAGCAGAGAGAACAGTCTATGACTAGGGTGGCTGGAGTCTTTGACCATTTTAAGGGCATTCCTCTGACACCGCCTGGTATTGAGGTCCTGGGTGGCAGGAAGCTTGGCCCCGATGATGTACTGGGCCATACGCATTACCTTCTGTAGTGCCTTGTGGTCGGAGGCCGAGCAGTTGCCATACCAGGCAGTGATGCAACCCATCAGGATGATCTCAATGATGCAGCTGTAAGAACTTTTGAGGATCTGAGGACCCATGCAAAATCTTTTCAGTCTCCTAAGGGGGAATAGGTTTTGTCGTGCCCTCTTTACGACTGTCTTGATGTGCTTGGACCATGTTAGTTTGTTGGTGATGTGGACACCACGGTACAGGAAGCTCTCAACCTGCTCCAATTACATCGCCGTCAATGAGAATGGGGGCGTGCTCGGTCCTCCTTTTCCCGTAGTGCACTCCTTTGTCTTCATCACGTTGAGGGAGAGGTTGTTGTCCTGGCACCACACGGTCAGGTCTCTGACCTCTTCCCTATACACTGTCTAATCGTTGTCAGTGATCAGGCCTACCACTGTTTGTTGTGTCATCAGCAAACTTAATGATGGTGTTGGAGTTGTGCCTGGCTGTGCAGTCATGAGTGAACAGGGAGTACAGGAGGGGACGCACATACATGAAAATAGATGTAAAAATATGACTATTCCCATATTATTTATACTGTATAAATGTATCACGACTAGAAATTCCATAAAACTTATGCAAGAACCCCCTATTAAGTCTAGAGCTTCTGAGAAATGATCCTATGTTTCTCTCTTCCTGTTTTCCTGTTGTCTCAAGTACCGACGGAAGCCACTTAATGGCCAGGCCATCACTGTAAATATAAGTGAATTAACTTGCCTGGATAAATAAATGTTGACTCGACTGCATAAATCAAATGTTACATAAATAAAATAAACATACCAAAAAACAAGGGTCTCAGCCGGCACCCTAATTGTGGCTAAATGACGTGACAGCCAGTCGTAGTCTGGCGTTGCAGCACAGGATTAAGACCTAGTGATTGAATACACGTAACTATGTACAGAACTGAGGGTGAGTGGAGATAACAAGACTTGTGTTTGCAGGCACTCATAGTCCTACTGGGCAGAGTGAAATCACAGTAAGGAGCGTGTCCTCTTCCTGGCTGCAACTTCTCTAGCCTGGATCATTTCTTAGAAGCTCTAGACTTAATAGGGGGTTCTTGCATAAGTTTTATGGAATTTCTAGTCGTGATACGTTATACTTAGCCTGGTTAAACCAGACCAGTGGTGAACGTAGCGTTCAGTCTAGTATAACTGCCAGGCTATGTGTCATATTGATTTGGGCAATGAGGCCCTTTACCTAGTCAGATTAACTCATGGGGACCATTTTTATGTACATGAGTCCAGTGACACAAGCCTACCAGATGAGCTAAATAACTTCTATACTTGCTTCGAGGCAAGTAACACTGAAACATGCATGAGAGCATCAGCTGGTCTGGATGACTGTGTAATCACGCTCTCCGCAGCCGATGGTCTCCAGCAAACACACAACCACGCTATGCAGAGAGGTTTATTTTTTTGTAAGGGGTTTAGTTTTTTAAATCAAATTTAATTTATTCTGGTTTATCCATTTCCATGGCTGCCATGTAATCATGCAGGTCTGGCCTTTTTGGAACCTCTGAATGGGATGATCTCCAGCAAACACACAACCACCATGCAATGTTTTATCAACGTTGACTCTGAGTTCAAGACCTCAGGCAGTTCTCCGCCCCGTAACTCCTAGGAATGAACTAGACACTGCTCTAGACCCGGTTCAATATTGTATACGTGCCAACTTCTCTATCATTGTCATGCCGCACATTTTGTATTTATTTAACCTTTATTTAACTAGGCTAGTCAGTTAAGAACAAATTTGTATTTACAATGATGACCTGCTTGTAAAGCCCCCGCTGCCAAACCCTCCTTAACCCGGACGGCGCTGGGCCAATTGTGCGCCACTCTATGGGACTCCCCATCACGGCCGGTTGTGATACAGCCCAGGATCGAACCTGGGTCTGTCGTGACGCCTACTAGCACTGCGATATAGTGCCTTAGAACACTGAACCACTAGGCTAGAGAAGTTGCAGGCAGGAAGAGGACACGCTCCTTACTGTTGAGTTCTGAGGCTACAGGGGAAGAAAACGTATTTTCTCTGGCATTTACATGTTTGTCATTCAGCAGACGCTCTTATCCAGAGCGACTTACAGTTGTGAGTGCATACATTTTCATACTGGTCCCCCCACAAGTAAGCTCCATGCTCTACCAACTGAGATACACGGGACATAAACAGTAGGCAATAAGGTAACGAGGGGCAATATCAGTTAGTCTTTGTCAAAGAACACAGTACACATAATAATGTATTTTATTTACCTTAGTTACTGACGGCCTCTTTTATTTACCTTAGTTACTGCCGGCCCCTTTAAGATTCAGCATCTGGTACGTAGTTTTTTAAATGTATCCTTTATTTAACTAGACAAGTCAGTTAAGAACAAATTCTTAGACTTGGCACCTAAAACCCTCACAAACTTTTACAGATGCACAATTGAGAGCATCCTGTAGGGCTGTATCACCGCCTGGTACGGCAACTGCACCGCCCGCAACCGTAGGGCTCTCCAGAGCATGGTGTGGTCTGCCCAACACATCACCGGGGACAAACTACCTCGTAATAGGCGGCATCGCCATGCTATCAGCAGTACCAACACACTGGCCCAGGAGTTTCTCCAAATAGTCAATCTCAAGGCTAACCACTGGATAAGTAACCTCCGCTGCCAGGTAGGTACTGTTAAGGTGTATGACTCCAGTGGTCATGACAGCACCCTGGAGTTTCTCTCACAACTCACCTCTCTCATCTTTTCCTGGGACCATTCCTTACCTCCCTCATCAACCCAACTGACATAACAAATTTGACAGGTGAAAATGTAGATTTTCATGTAAATAGACATACCCCAATGTAACTGCTATTCATGTATAATCACATGATTCTGACATGCAAAAACTTGGAATATTTGGAAAGAGGACATCTGGGAAATGATCAGAAGATAGATATGGGTTACATAGTTCTGAATACACAAGATCAATGATGATTCGTGCTGGAAACACATCAAATGGCCTCCACAACATGTGAACAATATCAGAAGAAAAATGGGATTGATAGACTTAACTAGAAATGGACAGATACTTTAGTAAGTGGTATCAAGTATGGTCACGGGACGTTTCCAAGTGTCCCTAAACCTCTCCAAAGCGGCATATGTCTGTAAATTAGATCATTCCAGTGCTATTACATATTTGCAATCCCTAAATGCTATTTGTTCAGTATAAAAACAACATTTTTACCATATCAACCTCACTCAAACATTGTGGTGGTGTTATGGGGTATGCAGGGTACACAAGTGTCCTTTCAACTTCTTCAAAGTGTCCGAATGTGGTAATTGCACTGTTTTTCAAGTCAGAGATTGCCGAGTTCCGAGTTGTTTTGAATGCGCCACCAGAGACCTAGGCTACCTCATCTCTGAATAGGGCTACATCCAACAAAAAAAGCCCTTGTGTCTGTATTGATGTGAGAAATAGGCATAACTACACAGTAATGGTATCTGGCTGCAAATCAACTAGCCTAATAATTTTTGTATTGAGGTGATGCCTATTTTAGCTAAATTGACAAATGAAATTGATTCGATTACTCTGGAAAATATTTTTGACAAAATAATGAACATGTAGATTTCAAGGCGTTCATGGTCAGATCTTTAATAATAAACTAAACCATCACTCAAATATACAGTCAAATATATATACTTTTATGAGAAATGCCACAGCGGCCACGGTGCAACTTAGAAATAACCACAAAAAAATGCAACCCGCGACCAATACGTTTTCACCCGTGACATCGTTTTCAATGTAGCCCAATTCGCCCGAAAATCTCAAACATGGCAACACAGTCCATCCCAGACAAGCAAGTGCCCAAGTTACCACGGTAACAGCCAGCAGCGGAACATTTTTGTCCCACCTACTGATAGTGCTTGAGTAAGCATGGATTACCCACGAAAAATGTTATTCATTCACTTTTAGTTAACATACTCAAATACTTGAATTGTTCTCGTAGATTTATTAGTGTACTTCTATATTTCTACTTATGATCACATCATGTACTCCTTATAAAAATGGCAGGGTAGGCACTTTGTTGATTCTTGATGTTCAGTTGTAGAACTGTTAATCTGTTTTTACTATTGTATCTAAATTATTTAATTGAACATACAATGATTAAAATATCACAAAAATGAAGCAATAATACCACATTACTTCTTACTAGTAATACATTTCCTATTTTAGAAACATTAGAAAGCAGACTCATCTTTTTGTTTTGTGTGGGGGGAGGGGGATAACAAATCTGAGTGGCTGGTAGTTTTTTTTAATCTACAGTACTAGTCAAACGTTTGGACACCTACTTATTCAAGGGTTTTTCCTTTCAAAAAAAAACTATTTTCTACATTGTAGAATAATAGTGAAGACATCACAACTATGAAATAACACATATGGAATCATGTAGTAACCAAAAAAAGTGTTAAACAAATCAAAATATATTTTATATAGTAGTTAGTAAGTAGTTACCATTTGCCTTGACAGCTTTGCATACTCTTGGTATTCTCTCAACCAGCAGAACCCAGAATGTTTTTCCAACAGTCTTGAAGGAGTTCCCACATATGCTGAGCACTTCTTGGCTTCTTTTCCTTCACTCTGCAGTCCAACTCATCCCAAACCATCTCAATTGGGTAGAGGTGGGTGATTGTTTAGGCCAGGTCATCTCTTGCAGCACTCCATCACTCTCCTTCTTGGTCAAATAGCCCTTACAGACTGGAGGTGTGATAGGTCATTGTCCTGTTGAAAAACAAATGATAGTCCCACTAAACGCAAACCAGATAGGATGGCATATACTGTAGCTGCAGAATGCTGTGGTAGCCATGCTGGTTAAGTGTTCATTGAATTTTAAATAAATCACGACAGGCAGCCTAGAACACACAAGTGGAATAGGATAAATGGCATGTGATTAACAACGTTAGCTGTCACACTAATGAAGGAATATGAAAAGGTCATCCCTGTTTACGTGAGTAGCTAGTGAAGGGTTGTCTGAAGGTGCAGCAGTGGTGGCAGTGTTGCTTTGGGTGTCATGAGACTGGAATACACACGAGGATCTCAGATAAGTGGCATGTGAACAGAAACGCTACATGACAGTCAAAAGCGGCCCTTGCAGAGCAAGGGGAACTACTACTTTGAGGTCTCAGAGCAAGTGACGTCACCGATTGAAACGCTATTTAGCGCGAACACCGCAAACTAGCTAGCCGTTTCACATCCGTTACACTACCAAAACACAGCACATCCAGTGGCACACAATTTAATTAACACTGGAGCAGTATTCATAGTTCATAGTTCAATTCACACTCAATTTCCAATAACTACTCACTCTGTCATGTTGAATAGTTATGTTGCACTGTGACAGTCACACCTGCAGAAGGGAGAGGGAAAGGGCACACACACACACAGGTGATTATGTGAGCATTTTAAAGAAATGATAAATGAATGGTCTGTCTTGGTTTGAACCCCACTCACCGCGTCAAGGTACCGACAATGAGTGGGTTGTCAGCAGACAAAGACGATGTTAGTTAAGAACATAACATGCAGTAAAGAGACCAGTGGAATGAAGGATGCCGTCCTTGGTGCACATTCAACAAATCTAAATGTAACAAAGTGAAAATTAGTTTTTTCCTTCTACAATTTTAACTTATTTCTAAATGTTTACAGTTTGTCTCCTACTGACCTCAAGTTACGCTTCAGTGTTCTGGGTAATTCCATCACATTGTAGTTGTGTTCAGGAACACAAGGGGTTTCCTGAACAGCATAACCACGATCGATACAGTCTGACACCACATTTTCCTCACATACATCCACCGTCACAGATATATCATTGTGATGTAAGCATACATCTGACACAAATGTAATATCCTCATGCCTACCCAGTATCACAGTGATGTCGCTTCGTCATTATCAGCTACCCCATCAAGATCCTCAACCTCAGCACAGTTTGTGTATTTGTATTTATTAAGGATCCCCATTAGCTGCTGCCTTGTAGCCACTCTTCCTGGGGTCCAAACACATTATAGGCACTTACATTACACATAAAACAAAAGATAAAACAGTACATCATATAACATTACTACACCGCTACATATCTACAATACAGAAATGTACAATACAAAATGTATAATACCACCATACAACAATATTACAATGTACGCTTGTTTGCGTATGCGTGTGTCTGTACCTGTGATCATGTGTAGCATGATAAACATGGCCAATTACCTCTGTACTTACCTTACTCCTTTGTTTTTCCCTGGGGTCTTGTGATCGCTTTTGTAGATGATCTGGAAAAGGACACAATGGTGGGCACAGCAGTCTAGTGAGGCTGACTCTTCTCATGTCACCACGGTCAAAAACACTCATCTTCAAAGTGAAGGGCACAGAGTTGAGTGTTGGGTGGGTTCCCAATACATCCACCTGATATTTTCTACCCACTGTTGCAGCTTTGGCCTGTCATGAAACGGAAACCCGTTGAAAAAGATAATGTATTTAATAGTAGGCTAGAGAAGGATGAAATTATTTCACCTTTATTTAACCAGGTAGGACAGTTGAGAACAAGTTCTCATTTACAAATGCAACCTGGCAGTTAACTACAATGACCATAATCCATTCCTGCTTAAACTTGTCCGGCCTGTGCGGAGCAGACACGGAGACTGATGCCTTATGTCCACCAGATGCATCACTCTCTTTGTGTTCTGGTGGAAGTCATACATTTTCAATGGAGCAGTCTGCAAGGCTCTGTTGGGGGTGCAGCACTGGGCTGCGGTGCGTTCTGTGTACCGCATTAGTTAAATATTTTAACTTGTGTGTTGTTTTACCGTGTATCGGTACAAAAGGAAGTAGACTCCAACTAGCTAGTTTTTTAGCAAGATGAAAAGTGCAGCACATATGCATCAAGTATGGAAAATGGGGGCTCGACATCCAGAAAAACATAAGAGAAGAGAGAACGCAGGACGGAAGGAGCTGCTTCGCCTGCCTGAAAATATAGATAGGTTCTAAGTGATTGATAGTTGATATTCAGTAGTCATAAAAGTTTGCCTTATTTACTTTGAATAACTACTAAAATTGTGATTTTTGTCAGACAGAATGCGCAGCAGCTCTATAAAGATGAACTGTAATTAAACAAATATTTTATTGAAGTAAATTATTGTTAATTAAGCAATAACACACGAGGGAGGGGGTGTGGTATATGGCCAATATACCATGGCTAAGGGCTGTTCTTATGCACGAGTCCCTGAAAACAGTCCTTAGCCGTGGTATATTGGCCATATACCACAAACGCCAGAGGTGCCTTATTGCTATTATAAACTGGTTATCTACGTAATTAGAGCAGTAAACATAAATGTTTTGTCATGGCCGCGGTATATGGTCTCATACACCACGGCTTTGAGCCAATCAGTGTTCAGGGTTCGAACCATCCAGTGATACGCAGTAACGGGCAGTCACTACCGTCATGGGACTTGTATTAATTGTATTCTGTGTTATAGCATTCAACCCACATAATGCATAGTGCATTTAATACCTAAAAAAATCTTTGAAATCGAAAACAGTGATATTTATTCATAATCAACCAAAAGCGAACCAACCTCAAAAAGCACTAATAATGGCAACAAAACATGTGCCTTCCTTTGGAAACCAGTCATGTACAGACACATGACATAATACTCTGCCCTCTCTTCCTTCAGCGATCATAAAATATTCTCATCTCTTTCTTTACCCAGGTTAAATTTGATGAGATGGAACCAGGCCCTACATTTACATTGTGGATAGCTTAAAGAAATCATGTAGTCCTGGTCAAATGGGATCGTTGACACAGCCACTCACTTTAAATGTTTCCTTTTTAAAAGTAAACTTAATATGTTATCCAGTGACACAGGTTATTGTTCAATGTTTCTGTCTAGTTCACTGTACACGGAGTGTACGAAACATTAGGAATACCTGCTCATTCCATGAAAAACACTGACCAGGTGAATCCAGGTGAAAGCTATGATCCCTTCTTGATGTCACTTGTTAAATCCCCTTCAATCAGTGTAGATGACGGGGAAGAGATAGGTAAAACAAATATTTAAACCTTGAGACAGTTGAGACAAGGACTGTGTATATGTGCCATTCAGATGGTGAATGGGCAAGACAAAAGATAAGTGATTTGAACGGTGTATGGTAGTAGGTGGCAGGAGAAACGGTTTCAGTGTGTCAATGCAATGCTGCTAGGTTTTTCATGCTCAACAGTTTCCCTTGTGTATCAAGAATGGTCCACCACCCAAAGGACATTCAACCAACTTGACACAACTGTGTGAGGCATTGGAGTCAATATGGGCCATGCGCCGACGAATTGAGGCTGTTCTGAGGGCAAAAGGGGGTGCAACTGAATATATTAGGATGGATTGCCGTAGTTTTGTACACTCAGTGTAAATGTCCATGTTTGCTGTGATGAGGCAAGCAACCGTAAGGAGACAGGTGTCAGTGCAGGCAGGGTTGGGGTAGATGTGAGTGAGAAGACTTGTTCTCAAAAAGTGATAACAAAAAGTTTTCTAACAACTAGAATCTCTTTCAAGGTCTATAAACTCCCCAAATACAGGTGTGCCAAGCTTGTAGCAACATACCCAAGAAGACTCGAGGCTGTTGTCAGAGTCGTGTGTATAGGTGGCAGGGAAGTCAGGTGCAGGAGAATCAAACTGAGTGTAATGTAGTTATTTAATAACAAAAACATACTCCAAACACTAAATGTAACAAATAACAAAATGGGTACGAGGACCCGCCGCCCACCAATACAAACTCAATACAACACTGAATAACAAACCATCTCTGACAAAGACAAGAGGGGAAACAGAGGGTTAAATACACAACAGGTAATGAATGGGATTGAAACCAGGTGTGTAGGAAGACAAGACAAAACCAATGGAAAATGAAAAATGGATCAATGAGGGCTAGAAGACCGGTGACGTCGACCGCCGAGCACCGCCCGAACATGGAGAGGCTTCGACTTCGGCAGTCATGACAGCTGTAATCAAAGGTGCTTCAACAAAGTATGAATACTTATGTTAATGTGATATTTCAGCTTTTTAATCTTCATAAATTTGCCATAAAATCTAAAAACCTGTTTTTGTTTTGTCATTATGGGGTATTGTGTGTAGATTGAGGGGATTTAAAAAAAAAATACATTTTAGAATAAGGCTGTAACATAACAAGGTTATTGTACTGATGTATAAAGGTGGAAATACAGTACCAGTCAAAAGTTTGGATACACCTGCTCATTTCAGGGGTTTTCTTTGTTTTTCTACATGAAACTATGAAATAATACATATGGAATCATGTAGTAACCAAAAAAGTGTTAAAAAAATATTCTTCAAAGTAGCCACCCTTTGCCTTGATGACAGCTTTGAACACTCTTGACATTCTCTCAACCAGCTTCATGAGGTTGTCACCTGGAATGCATTTCAATTAACAGGTGTGCCTTGTTAAAAGTTCATTTGTGGAATTTATCCAATCAGTACAAGGTAGGGGTGGTATACAGAAGAAGATAGCCATATTTGGTAAAAGACTAAGTCCATATTATGGCAAGAACAGCTTAAATAAGAAAAGAGAAACCACAGTCCATAATTTCTTTAAGAGATGAAGGTCTTCAAGGGCAGTGGCAAAAGCCATCAAGCGCTAGGAGGAAACTAACCCTCATGAGGACCGCCACAGGAAAGGAAGACCCAGAGTTACCTCTGCTGCAGAGGATTAGTTCATTAGAGTTAACTGCATCTCGATTGCAGCCCAAAATAAATGCTTCACAGAATTCAAGTAACAGACACATCTCAACATCAACTGTTCAGAGGAGACTGCGTGAATCAGGCCTTCATGGTCGAATTGCTGCAACAACAAAAAACACTACTAAAGGACACCAAGAAGAAGAAGAAACTTGCTTAGGCCAAGAAGCACTAGCAGTGGACATTATACCAGTGGAAATCTGTCCTTTGGTCTAATGAATCCAAATTTGAGATTTCTGGTTCCAACCGCCATGTCTTGTGAGACTCAGAGTAGGTGAACGGATGATCTCCACATGTGTGGTTCCCACCGTGAAGCATGGAGGAAGAGGTGTGATGGTATGGGGGTGTTTTGCTGGGACATCGTCTGTGGTTTATTTAAAATTCAAGGCACACCAGCATGGCTACCACAGCATTTTGCTGGAATGACCCAAAACACACCTCCAGGCTGTGTAAGGGCTATTTGACCAATAATGAGTGTGATGGAGTGCTGCATCACATGACCTGGCCTCCACAATCACCCGACCTCAACCCAATTGATATGGTTTGGAATGAGTTGGACCGCAGAGTGAAGTAAAAGCAGCCAACAAGTGCTCAGCATATGTGGGAACTCCTTCAAGACTGTTGGAAAAGCATTCCTCATGAAGCTGGTTGAGAGAATGATTGTGTAAAGCTGTCATCAAGGCAAAGGGTGGTCACTTAGAAGAATATAAAATATAAAAAGTATATTGATTTGTTTAACACTTTTTTGCTTACACATGATTCCATATGGGTTATTTCATAGTTTTGATGTCTTCACTATTATTCTACAATGCAGGAAATAGTAAAAATATAGAAAAACCCTTGAATGAGTACATGTGTCCAAACTTTTGACTGGTACTGTATGTGATGCTCAACCTTTCCATTACATAAATCACACATCTACAAACCATGTTTTTTTTTCACCCTGATTATAAATCATGAGATGGAACAGACCCTACTTTTTCAAGTACTAGACAAATGTGATTGTTGACAGAGCAGCTCCCTCTAAATGTGTCCTTTAAAGTAAACTTCACTGGTTATCCTGTAACACAGGACATTGTTCACTGCCTCTGCCTGCCTCACTGTATTGGTCCATGTCTGCTGTGACAGAGTGTTAGAGAAGCAACTGATAGGAATTTTAGCTAGGCTAATTAACTTGTTATTATTAATTATTATTATTTGTTATTATTCATTTATTATTTGAGCTTACTCAAATGCTTTAATTAACTAGTATAGGCCTGCTATTTATTTATTTAAACACATACTTTTATAACCTACTGGACTCATAGAGAGCTACTCTATCAAATGATTTTGTTGGGTTAAGTGACTTCTTGAACTTACAATGGCTAGCCCCAAGTCATTATATTTTTTTCTTGTGATTTATGCTATGTGTCTCATGACTCCTGAGTGCTTTGTTGACTATGAACTTGCTTGTTTACCCAACCGTGGGATTGAATATGTTTGTTCCCACACTCGGGACTCGGACTCTCTATTGGATACACAGACTCTTGGCCTCCCATCCTATTCTAACCACCTCTCACCGGCTTTGCATTCATGTTATCTAATGAAATTGCTGTACAATATGATCTTGTTGCCATCTGATGCACGTTAAAATGTCATAAAAAATCAACACTGCAGATCTCTCCCTGGCCTCTGCCGTGCCCTGATTGTATTACTTCTGATGACATCTGGAAATGTGCATGTACAGTCGTGGCCAAAAGTTTTGAGAATGACACAAATATAAATTTTCACAAAGTCTGCTGCCTCAGTTTGTATGACGGCAATTTGCATATACTCCAGAATGTTATGAAGAGTGATCAGATGATTTGCAATTAATTGCAAAGCGAATTAACTGAATCTCAAAAAAACATTTCCATTTGCATTTCAGCCCTGCCACAAAAGGACCAGCTGACATCATGTCAGTGATTCTCTCGTTAACACAGGTGTGAGTGTTACGAGGACAAGGCTGGAGATCACTCTGTCATGCTGATTGAGCTCGAATAACAGACTGGAAGCTTCAAAAGGAGGGTGGTGCTTGGAATCATTGTTCTTCCTCTGTCAACCATGGTTCCTGCAAGGAAACACGTGCCGTCATCATTGCTTTGCACAAAAAGGGCTTCACAGGCAAGGATATTGTTGCCAGTAAGATTGCACCTAAATCAACCATTTATCGGATGATCAAAAACTTCAAGGAGAGCGGTTCAATTGTTGTGAAGAAGGCTTTAGGGCACCCAAGAAAGTCCAGCAAGCGCCAGGACCGTCTCCTAAAGTTGATTCAGCTGCGGGATCGGGGCACCACCAGTACAGAGCTTGCTCAGGAATGGCAGCAGGCAGGTTTGAGTGCATCTGCACGCACAGTGAGGTGAAGACTTTTTCATGCCAAGGGAGTGGGCTCACTCACAATTTTTGCCTAAGCACACAGCCATGAATAAAGAATGGTACCAACACATCCTCCGAGAGCAACTTCTCCCAACCATCCAGGAACAGTTTGGTGACGAACAATGCCTTTTCCAGCATGATGGAGCACCTTGCCATAAGGCAAAAGTGATAACTAAGTGGCTCGGGGAACAAAACATCAATATTTTGGGTCCATTGCCAGGAAACTCCCCAGACCTTAATCCCATTGAGAACTTGTGGTCAATCCTCAAGAGGTGGATGGACAAACAAAAATCCACAAATTCTGACAAACTCCAAGCATTGATTATGCAAGAATGGGCTGCCATCAGTCAGGATGTGACCCAGAAGTTAATTGACGGCATGCCAGGGCGGATTGCAGAGGTCTTGAAAAAGAAGGGTCAACACTGCAAATATTGACTCTTTGCATCAACTTCATGTAATTGACAATAAAAGCCTTTGACACTTATGAAATGCTTGTAATTATACTTCAGTATTCCATAGTAACATCTGACAAAAAAATATAAAGACACTGAAGCAGCAAACTTTGTGGAAATTAATATTTGTGTCATTCTCAAACTTTTGGCCATGACTGTACACGCTGGCCCATCTACTGCTCCTGAAGATGGCGGACTGACCACAGTTATGTAGACCACCTCAAGATAAAAACGTAATATTCCATTTCGGTAAGTTAGACTAAATATTAGCACTACACAATCTGTTGGGTAATAACCTTCAATCTGGGTAACAACACAAAACAAATCATAAGACTAGAGAAATTCATTGACAAATATCTTGAAGACAAGCAACAGCCAAACATGACTGCGAGACAGGGGAACCTATTTCAAAATGAATAACGGGACTCTTCTACAGACACAGACAATTACATTTTTAAACCACCGGGAATGGTAAAGGTTGAAAACCATCTGTTAAAATCAATAAATTACAAACTAGGTCCTACTTGAACTAGTCAGTAAGGATATAAAAGAGTTAAAGGCAAGTCTCGAGACGAAAAAGCTGCAACATTGGAGAAAGACACAAACAAGCTAAAAGACACGGTCAATAAGACTGAACCCAAAGTTACTTCAAAAGGAGAACGTCGATCTGAGAGAAGCTTGACAAACAGACTAGATCCTTCAGAGAGAATCTGGTACTTACAGGTATCCGAGAGAAAGAAGGAGAAGTTCCTGAATCTGTAGTGTGAGAATTCCTCCTTACAGATTGTAATAATACAACAAAAATATATTGTTTTTCTATCTATCTTCAAATATAACTAATTGGAACACAAAAGCACTGATTCAACACGGTGGAGATAAAAACACAGTAAACAGAAGGCACAGTATGTTTATTAATGATTTATTTTTTATTTCACCTTTATTTAACCAGGTAGGCCAGTTGAGAACAAGTTCTCATTTACAACTGCAACCTGGCCAAGATAAAGCAAAGCAGTGCAACACAAACAACTCAGACTTACACATAGGATAAACAAACATACAGTCAATAATACAATAGAAAAATCTATATACAGTGTGTGCAAATGTAGTAAGATTGGGGAGGTAAGGCAATAAATAGGCCATAGTGGCGAAATAATTACGATTTAGCAATTAACACTGGAGTGATAGATGTGCAGAAGATGAATGTGCAAGTAGAGATACTGGGGTGCAAAGGAGAAAAATAAATAACAATATGGGGATGAGGTAGTTGGGTGGGCTATTTACAGATGGGCTGTGTACAGGTGCAATGATTGGTAAGCTGCTCTGACAGCTGATGCTTAAAGTTAGTGAGGGAGATATAAGACTTTTTAATATAAGATATAAGAAGATTTTTACAATTCGTTCCAGTCATTGGCAGCAGAGAACTGGAAGGAAAGGCGGCCAAAGAGGAGTTGGCTTTGGGGATAACCAGTGAAATATACCTGCTGGAGCTTGTGCTACGGGTGGGTGTTGCTATGGTGACCAGTGAGCTGTGACAAGGCGGGGCTTTACCTAGCAAAGACTTATAGATGACTTGGAGCCCGTGGGTTTGGCGACGAATATGAAGCGAGGGCCAGCCAACGAGAGCATACAGGTCCCAGTGGTGGGTAGTGTTTGGGGCTTTGGTGACAAAACGGTTGGCACTGTGACAGACTAAATCCAATTTGCTGAGTAGAGTGTTGGGGGCTATTTTGTAAATTACATCGCCGAAGTCAAGTATCGGTAGGATGGTCAGTTTTACAAGGGTATGTTTGGCAGCATGAATGAAGGATGCTTTATTGTGAAATAAGGAAGCAGATTCTAGATTAAGTTTGGATTGGAGATGCTTAATGTGATTCTGGAAGGAGAGTTTACAGCCTAATCAGACACCTAGGTATTTGTAGTTGTCCACATATTCTTAGTCAGAACCGTCCAGAGTAGTGATGTTGGGCAGGTGCAAGCAGCGATTGGTTGAAGAGCATGCATTTAGTTTTACTTGCATTTAAGAGAAGTTGGAGGCCAAGTTGGAGGTTTGTGTCTAGAGTGTCTCCTCCTTTGAAGAGGGGGATGACAGCGGCAGCTTTCCAATCTTTTGGAATCTCAGATGATACGAAAGAGAGGTTGAACAGGCTGGTAATAGAGGTTGCAACAATTGCGGCAGATAATTTTAGAGAGAGGGTCCAGATTGTCTAGCCCAGCTGATTTGTAGGGGTCCAGATTTTGCAGCTCTTTCAGAACATCAGCTATCTGGATTTGGGTGAAGGAGAAATGAGGCAGGCTTGGGCACGTTGCTGTGAGGGGTGCAGAGCTGTTGACCAGGGATAAGGATAGTCAGGTGGAAAACGTGGCCAGCCTTAGAAAAATGCTTCTTGAAATTCTCGATTATCATAGATTTATTGGTGGTGACAGTGTTTCCTAGCCTCAGTGCAGTGGGCAGCTGGGAGGAGGTGCTCTTATTCTCCATGGACTTTACAGTGTCCCAGAACTGTTTGGAGTTTGTGCTACAGGATGCAAATTTCTGTTTGAAAAAGCTAGCCTTTGCTTTCATTACTGCCTGTGTATATTGGTTCCTAACTGCTCTGAAAAGTTGCATATCACGGGGGCTATTCGATGCTAATGCAATACGCCACAGGATGTTTTTGTGCTGGTCAAGGGCAGTCAAGTCTGGAGTGAACCAAGGGCTATATCTATTCCTAGTTCTACATGTATTGAATGGGGCATGCTTCTTTAAGATGGTGAGGAAAGCACTTTTAAAGAATAACCAGGCATCCTCTACTGACGGAATGAGGTCAATATCCTTCCAGCCTACGATTAGAAAGGCCTGCTCGCTGAAGTGTTTTAGGGAGCGTTTGACAGTGATGAGGGGTGGTCGTTTGACCGCGGACCCATTACAGACGCAGGGAATGAGGCAGTGATCGCTGAGATCCTGGTTGAAGACAGCAGAGGTTTATTTAGAGGGTGCCCGTGTTTACGGATTTAGGTTTGTACCTGGTAGGTTCCTTGATCATTTGTGTGAGATTGGGGGCATCTAGCTTAGATTGTAGGATGGCCAGGGTGTTAAGCATATCCCAGTTTAGGTCACCTAACAGTACAAACTCTGAAGATAAATGAGGGGCAATGAATTCACATATGGTGTCCAGGGCAAAGCTGGGGGCTGAAGGGGGTCTATAACAAGCGGCAACAGTGAGAGACTTATTTCTGGAAAGTAGATTGCAACTCCACCCCCTTTGGCAGTTCTATATCTTGGCAGAAAATGTTGTAGTTGGGGATGGAAATTTCCGAATTTTTGGTGGATATCCTAAGCCAGAATTCAGACACGGCTAGGACATCAGTGTTGGCGGAGTGTGCTTAAGCAGTAAATAAAACAAACTTAGGGAGGAGGCTTCTGATGTTAACATGCATGAAACCAAGGCTTTTACAGTTACAGAAGTTGACAAATGATAGCTCCTGAGGAATAGGAGTGGAACTGGGGGCTACAGGGCCTGGGTTAATCTCTACATCACCAGAGGAACAGAGGAGGAGTAGGATAAGGGTACGGCTAAAGGCTATAAGAACTGGTCGTCTAGTGCATTGGGGACAGAGAATAAAAGGAGCAGATTTCTGGGCATGGTAGAATAGAGGGCATAATGTACAGATAATGGTATGGTAGGATGTGAGTACAGTGGTAGCAAGCCTAGGCGTTGAGTGATGATGAGAGAGGTTTCGTCTCTGGAGGCACCAGTTAAGCCAGGTGAGGTCTCCGCCTGTGTGTGGGGTGGGACTGAGGGCTCTACAGTGAAATAAAACAATAAGAACTAGCCAAGACAGCAGTAGACAAGGCATATTGACATTAGAGAGAGGCATAAAGCAATCAGAGGTGTTGATCAGAAGAGCTAAGACAACAACGGGTAAATGGCGATGAATGGGCAGAGCGGGTCAGTTAGGTGCATACAGGACCTGTGTTCGAGGCTGGGGCTGACAGGTAAACAAAATGAGGTACAGTGTTATTGAAACAGTCCAGGGGGCATCAGCTGTGTAGCCGAGTGATCATAGGGTCAAAAGAGCAGCAATAGGTGAGTCAGGGTGCCGTTCGGTAGTCACTACTACGCTAGGCGAGCAGGGGATGGATGGTGTGGTGTGAGTTTTTTGGTGTTTGGGAAAGTGTGGCATTGAGTGAGAAAGGAAATGGTTGAATATCCCAGAACCAATGTATTTCTGTGAGCAGGGGTTGTGAGAGAGCTTTCAATGTTGTGCAGATGAGGGGAATACATTTTATAATGAATTATACATCTTATTTATTTATGTATTGTCCTATCATGGGGAACTACATTTTTTTAAATAAATTATACATCTAATTTATTTATTTATGGTCCTATATTGATGGAACGGTCCACAACCTTATACCCTAGAAACCCACCTGTACGACCCAGATACTAAGGAGAAGTCCCTATCTGTTTTTATGGGCCTGCTGTAAGTGGCCTGTATGAAGCCAAAATGCGGTCAGAGAGTTTCTAGAGCAGCACTGCCCCCTCAAGATTCTGAGCCTGCTTTGGCAGGTTTGGTCCTGAAGCCCCCTGAAGGGAGAGCATAATATACAAGGGAATTCTCAAAGCTGCTAATGAGAACCTTGACAACCTTGTACCTAGCCGGTGGGGATTCCGGTGGGGTGTCCCCACCCAGGCAGTGGCAGTGCTGGTTAATCAAATCTCCCCATTTCTGCGCATTTTTATGCACAGTTTTGCAGGCCTTCTCATACAGCTTCAACTGTATATGCATTCGTAAATCAAGACATTTCTTGAGTTGGGCTCTGGGATGGTGCAACTGTTGAGAATCTGAGTCGATGTTTATTGTGGGGGAAAGGGTTGAGTGTGTATGTGTGGGTGTGTGTGTATCCCACAACTGTTGCGAAGGAGTAAAAGATGTTAGGGACAATATAGGATGATTCACAATAATTGTTTACTAACATAATAATTGCTTGCCATAATGTCATTTAGGTAATTGCGAGACTTGTGAGAGGTAAAAATCCTTTGCATAAATTGCCTACATTAATACAAATATTAATAGCTAATTATGTATGTTTATAAACATATATTTTGATAAATTGAATTGAAAGTTGTGTCTCATTATGGTAAGTGGTGAAATAAGTATAGACAGTTATAATCGTAATGGCTTAGCAGATAATAAGAAAAGACGATCAGTATTTACCTGGCTAAAAGAGAAGGAATATAATATATTTTGTTTACAGGAAACTCTTTCAACAATTTTAGATGAAGTTTTGTGGAAAAAGGACTGGGGGGGGAAATATATTTCTCCCATGGGCAAAGAAATTCAAAAGGGGTGATGGTTTTAATTAATAGTAATTTTGATTTAAATGTGCAAATTGTCCAAACAGATCATCAAGGTAGATGGATGATTTTAAATATGTTATTAGACAATAAACAGATATGGCTTATTAATCTATATGGTCAAAATAATGATGATCCAAGCTTCTTTGAAAATATATTTAAGAATTTATCAACTCTACAAGCAACACTAGACTCAATTATTTTGGTGGGAGATTTTAATATGGTTTTAAATATCTCTATGGATCGTCAAGGAAATCACACTACAAACTATCACCCTCAGGCACTTAAGGAAATCAAGAATGTCATGGATCTATTGGAATTAATAGATATATGGAGGCTTAAATACCTTGACCTAGTGAGATATACATGGCAGAGGCATAATATCCTGACCTAGTGAGATATACATGGCAGAGGCATAATATCCTGACCTAGTGAGATATACATGGCAGAGGCATAATATCCTGACCTAGTGAGATATACATGGCAGAGGCATAATATCCTGACCTAGTGAGATATACATGGCAGAGGCATAATATCCTGACCTAGTGAGATATACATGGCAGAGGCTTAATATCCTGACCTAGTGAGATATACATGGCAGAGGCATAATATCCTGACCTAGTGAGATATACATGGCAGAGGCATAATATCCTGACCTAGTGAGATATACATGGCAGAGGCATAATATCCTGACCTAGTGAGATATACATGGCAGAGGCATAATATCCTGACCTAGTGAGATATACATGGCAGAGGCATAATATCCTGACCTAGTGAGATATACATGGCAGAGGCTTAATATCCTGACCTAGTGAGATATACATGGCAGAGGCTTAATATCCTGACCTAGTGAGATATACATGGCAGAGGCATAATATCCTGACCTAGTGAGATATACATGGCAGAGGCTTAATATCCTGACCTAGTGAGATATACATGGCAGAGGCTTAATATCCTGACCTAGTGAGATATACATGGCAGAGGCTTAATATCCTGACCTAGTGAGATATACATGGCAGAGGCTTAATATCCTGACCTAGTGAGATATACATGGCAGAGGCTTAATATCCTGACCTAGTGAGATATACATGGCAGAGGCTTAATATCCTGACCTAGTGAGATATACATGGCAGAGGCTTAATATCCTGACCTAGTGAGATATACATGGCAGAGGCTTAATCAAGCTAGTTGTCTTGATTACCTTCTAATGTCATTCTCTCTGGCACCAACACTTTAAAAAGTGTTGATAAAGGACAGAATGTGGTCGGATCATCACATAATTGGCATATATATTACTCTTACAGAATTTCCACGTTGGAGATGATATTGGAAATCTAATCAAAGCCTACTGGATGACTTGTTTAGAACTAGGACAGAATAATTAATAACTGCCTTTTTCAGACATAACATAGGTACAGCAGATCCTCTTATTGTATGGGACACTTTTAAATGTGCCTTTAGAGGCCATGCAATTCAGTACCCATGTAATGGCTGTTGGAAGGAGAGGACCAAGATGCAGCGTGGTAAGTGTCCATGTTAGATTTATTCGATAACTGACCAAAGTAAACAACCGCACAACCGAAATAGTCCTGTCTGGTAGAGAGACAGAAAACAACCACCCACAACTCAAGTGGGAAAAACAGGCTGCCTAAGTATGGTTCTCAATCAGAGACAACGATTTCCAGCTGCCTCTGATTGGGAACCATACCAGGCCAAACACATAGAAATGGAAAACATAGAACACAAAACATAGAATGCCCACCCCAACTCATGCCCTGACCAAACTAAAACAGAGACATAAAAAAGGAACTAAGGTCGGGACGTGACAACCCATCTATAAAACAGAATCAATTTAGATCAAGAGTCCATATTAACAAAGGAAATTGAAGGACTAACAGTACAGTTAGATAGCAATAAAAACTGTACCATAGAGGCACAGAATAAGTTAGAGGGAAAACTAAAAGAAATGGAGGAACTTATTCAAGAAAGATCCAGTGTAATATATTATAAAAATAAAACAAACTGGATGGAACATGAGGAAAAATTCAGATGACCATCCTACCTATTTTAGATTACGGAGACTTAATTTATGGATTGGCAGGTAAGGGTGCGCTCGAGCGGCTAGATGTTCTTTACCATTCGGCCATCAGATTTCCCACCATTGCTCCTTTGTAAACTGGTCATCTCTGTATACCCGTCGCAAGACCCAGTGTTGATGCCTATTTATAAAACTCTCTTAGGCCTCACTCCCCCCTATCTGAGTTATCTACTGCAGCCCTCATCGTCCACATACAACACCGTTCTGCTAGTCACATGCTGTTAAAGTTCCCCAAAGCACATACATTCCTGGGTCATGTCTCATTTCAGTTCACTGCAGCTAGCGTCTGGAACGAGCTGCAAAAAAACATTCAAATTGGACAGTTTTATCTCCATCTCTTCATTCAAAGACTGGACATTCTTATTGACAGTTGTGGCTGCTTGACGTGATTTATTGTTGTCTCTACCTTCTTGCCCTTTGTGCTGTTGTCTGTGCCCAATAATGTTTGCTGCCATGTTGTGTTGCTACCATGTTGTTGTTATGTGGTGTTGCTACCATGTTGTGTTGCTACCATGTTGTGTTGCTACCATGTTGTGTTGCTACCATGTTGTTGTTATGTGGTGTTGCTACCGTACTGTGTTGTCATGTTATATTGTTGTCTTTAGTTTTAAATCCAGCCCCCGTCCCCCTATGTCACGACTTCTGCCGAAGTCAGTTCCTCTCCTTGTTTGAGCGGTGTTCAGCGGTTGACGTCACCGGTCTTCTAGCCATCATCGATCTATTTTTCATGTTCCATTTGTTTTGTCTGGTTGTCGCACTCACCTGGTTTCAATTCCCTGTTGTATATGTTCCCTCTGTTTCCCCCATGTCCTTGTCGGGAATTGTTTATTGTAGTACGTGTGCTTTATGTGACTGGTGCGATGCGGGTTTTTGTGCCCATGTGTTTTGTTACTTTTGTATGCCGGTAGTTATGTACATTAAATGGCTCCGGCTATTTACCAAATTCTGCTCTCCTGCGTTTGACTTCCATGCCACCGGTTAAGCACACCTTGACTCCCTAGGAGGCCTTTTGCCTTTTGGTAGGCCGTCATTGTAAATAATGATTTGTTCTTAACTGAGTTGCCTAGTTAAATAAAGGTTAAAAAAATAAAAGTGACAGTGAGGAGAGTGAAGTCAGTGCAGGCATGAGCAGCAGCAGTGTTGATCTACAGGTGAGTGAGTGATTGTGATGACTTACCCTCTAAAGTGAAAATAAACAGTAATGTCCATGATACTACAGAATGCAGTAGTTCAACATCTTAGATACTACAGGGTGGAGGGGGGGGGGGTGGAGCTCCACACACTCAAACAGTTGTAGAAGGTGTTTATTTCTTGTTTTCAACCAGTTGGAGTTGGAGCCCAGGGCGTTGCACGTGCAGCTAGACATGCTAGAGTCTAGCTACACAATCAGCACCTGCTGTATTTGGTCGATATCATTAAGAACATGGTACCAGAGGTGAGAAGTATCTTCAAGCAAGTAGAAACCTGGGTGAGACTTCTACTTGTTCCTGCTGAGTTTGAAAGAAGCTTCAGTGCCCTGAGAAGACTGATAATATGGCTCAGAACATCAATGACACAGAAGAGATGTGACTGTTTGCCATGCTCACCAGAAAAGGTTGGACAATATAGACAGGACAACATTTATTTGACGCCAGTCCAGTCTCTGGCAGACACCTTCAGAGCCCAGCCAATGTCTGCCTTCTTCCAAGTTTAATCCAGTCTCTGTCAGACATCTTCAAAGTTCAGTTGATGTCTGCCTCCTAGAAAGATCAAGTCCAGTCTCTGTTAGCCACCGTCAGAACCTAGCCAATGTCTGCCTTCTACGAAATTTAGTCCAGTCTCTGTCAACCATCTTCAACGTCCAGCTACTGTCTGTCTGCTAGAAAACTCCAGTCCAGTCTCTCAGCTGCATTGAGGCCTGCCAATGTCTGCCTCCATCAAACTCCAGTCCAGTCTGTAAGCTGCATTGAGGCCTGCCAATGTCTGCCTCCATCAAAGTCCAGTCCAGTCTGTCAGCTGCATTGAGGCCTGCCAATGTCTGCCTCCATCAAAGTCCAGTCCAGTCTGTCAGCTGCATTGAGGCCTGCCAATGTCTGCCTCCATCAAAGTTCAGCCCAGCCTCTGTCAGCTGATTTCAGATTACATCAACCCTTAAGCTTCAGTAACAGTAAGTGAAATATTACTCCTGGACTAATTTACAGCTTCAATGGTGTTTTCTTTATTTTCTTCATTATTATTTTTCTTATTTCTCTGAAGAGAGGCATAATAAGTCATGTCAAACTGTGTTGAATTGCAGGAAATGCATTTGAAAAAGTTTTTAAAAAACATGTAGGGGGTAGAACACCCGGACCCCCCCCAATATCTACACCTGAATTTCAACCTTGGAAGGCCCTAACTATGACACAGTCTGTGATGACATAATACAAAAACATGAGACAGGGACAAGTATCACCTAGCTTGCCACAATGCCATGAAACATGAAGAACAGAATCACACTCCTTCCAAGGCGTAAAGCTTCAAATACAGTCCAAACATCTGGCCTTTTATAAATGCATTTCATGCAATGCAAACTGAGATCCATAAAAATGACCTTGTGTTGAATGCAACCAGTAGCCTAGGCCTATGAAAAAAAGAGGTGACACACACATTGTACAGTATGACGCCCATCTAGACTGAAGGAAGAAGTTATTGTATCTATTTTATCTGCTGGTCACTGACAGCCCCAACTCAACAATCAGCTGTTCAAAACAATCCAACAATAATACCAAACTACCCCATTATATATACAGGACACATCCCTTTTAATCAATAGTTCTGTTTTTCATTTTGTGTTGGCAAGCAGATGCGCTTCAGCCTGGCTGATTAAATGAACTGCTTTAATTTACACTGATTGAAAATGTACCTAGTAACCCTTTTATCTTGTTTATGTAGAACCTCCCACCCAAATGTACCTGGATTGCTAAAGTGCCTCCCACTCAGTCCTTGGTGTTTTCTCCAGTTTCCAGTAAGTGCTACTATTAGCAGAATTTCAGAACTGGACACTTTGGGGACTAACGATGCATAACTGACCTTTTTTTCCACGCAAACAAAAGAATAGAAAGATGGTGACATCACTAAGCGATGTCCAAGAGTGGCGCAGTGGTCTAAGGCACTGCATCTCAGTGCAGGAGGCGTCACTACAGTCCCTGGTTCGAATGCAGGTCTGTATCACATCCGGCCGTGATTGGGAGTCCCATAGGGCGGCAATTGGCCCAGCGTCGTCCAGGTTTTATCCGGGTTAGGCCGTCATTGGAACTAAGAATTTGTTCTTAACTGGCTTGGCTAGTTAATTAAAGGTAAAAACATATATAGAAAAAATAAAACTTCCCTTTAGAGTGAGTGCCTTGTTATCATCTCTAGAAACATGTACCTGGACTGCTAGAATAATAATAAATAAGTGCATTTTAATTATCAACACGATTTTCCTAAATGTTTCTCGAGATGATAACAAGGCACTCTAAAGGGTAGTGTTAATACCATAAGGCATTAAGATTGAGTCCATGTAACAATTAAAGCTCTTGTACTGCGTGTGTATGATTGGGAAGTGTCCGCACACGTAATGCAGTGTAGTTCATGTGGGTGATAAAGGAGTGCAAAGTCTTGCGTGAACACGTAGACCACAGGTTAGAGTATTTGGCCTCTGCCCACGTAATGCAATAATAGTTCATGTGTGTATAGTAGGAACCGTCTATAGCACTGATTTTTGAGCTGCCACAAACGTGACACGTTTTCCATGTTTTTTTATGTGCATTTCTTTACACATTTTTTTTTTAAATATACTGTTTACTTTTTCAGGCTGACCTAGTGGATGGCAGCATATCTGTAATCACAATTAGAAGTTTAATGAGGCAGACAATGGTTATTGGAGATGATATGACCATCAGAGTAAGTACTAATCATCTCTGATGGGTCTTAATGTTTCCCTTGATGCTTAACTGTCAAATAATGAGAGACAAAATAACATTATTCTCAATATTTTACTAGAGACAAGCCACTATCACTACCACCACTATCACTATGGTAACCAAGAGGTTGTTGACCTAAAGAGCTCTGTGGGGCGTTGCCTAAACAAAGCTGCACAACTGATGGAGATCATGCAGACCCTCTTGGAACAGATTCAGAACATTCTACAGATATATGACATTCACATCACAGGAAGTAGAGAGGTATGTGATGAAGAAAATAAATCATTGTCAAAACGCATTAGGATGATGTGCCAGGTTACAATTTGCTTTTTGAAAGTCCTGCATCTAGAAAACTTGATTGCTGACATGCTGACATCTGTATCAACATTGGACAGTTCCTGTACTGTCCGTGAGAGGGAAAACAACAAGGAAGAAGAATAAGGATATCAACACAGTTTAGTGTTGAGAGTTCATCAACAACTTGATCTCACAAGCTCACCGCGATTTCTGATGTTCATCCAACGGCTGCCAGACAGCCAGCAAGTGATCAACACAAGCAGAGTTGACGTTCGTTATAGTTTGTCCAGTCCTATATACATGCACAGGGTTGATGTTCATTATGCACAGGGTTGATGTTCGTTATGCACAGGGTTGATGTTCGTTATAGTTTGTCCAGTCCTTTATACATGCACAGGGTTGATGTTTGTTATGCACAGGGTTGATGTTCGTTATGCACAGGGTTGATGTTCGTTATAGTGTGTCCAGTTCTTTATACATGCACAGGGTTGATGTTCGTTATAGTTTGTCCAGTCCTTTATACATGCACAGGGTTGATGTTCGTTATGCACAGGGTTGATGTTCGTTATGCACAGGGTTGATGTTCGTTATGCACAGGGTTGATGTTCGTTATAGTTTGTCCAGTCATTTATACATGCACAGGGTTGATGTTCGTTATGCACAGGGTTGATGTTCGTTATGCACAGGGTTGATGTTCGTTATGCACAGGGTTGATGTTCGTTATGCACAGGGTTGATGTTCGTTATGCACAGGGTTGATGTTCGTTATAGTGTGTCCAGTTCTTTATACATGCACAGGGTTGATGTTCGTTATGCACAGGGTTGATGTTCGTTATGCACAGGGTTGATGTTCGTTATGGCGTGTCCTTTATACATGCACAGGGTTGATGTTCGTTATGCACAGGGTTTATGTTCGTTATAGTGTGTCCAGTTCTTTATACATGCACAGGGTTGATGTTCGTTATGCACAGGGTTTATGTTCGTTATGCACAGGGTTTATGTTCGTTATGGTGTGTCCAGTCTTTTATACATGCACAGGGTTGATGTTCGTTATGGTGTGTCCAGTCTTTTATACATGCACACGGTTTATGTTCGTTATGGTGTGTGACGTGTCCTTTATACAGTTGAGTGTGGCTGGTGATAATGTTATGCTTGTGTACCTCCATATGGCATACTTGATGCTTATCCTAGTTGTTGTTCATTTGCTTGGAGGCAATTTGATTTAGATAACAAGGCAATACAAATGGAAAATCTCTAATTAAAAAGCTCCAGTCCATCACGTTTCCTAAGAAGAAGAAGAACTCAAGCATGTTTTTTTCCTACTTTGCTGATAACTACTTTATTGAGGTATTTATTTAAAATGTACTTACTATGAATGTGATATGTGGTTGCTTCGCCTAACTGTCTTAAGATGAATGCACTAACTGTAATAAAACTGGATAAGAGTGTCTGCTAAATGACAAACAATTCCAAATGTAAAGATGTTTCCCAGAGAAAGCTATACCATTGTTTTCTTGCAGGCTGTTTAATTCACAAACCGTCTCTTAGGAGAATATATTATTTGTATTGGTTTTAGTGGATGAGGAGATGGTTGGAGTTCAATGTCCTTCAGTGTATGTTTCTCCACTTCTAACCTCCTTGTTGTTCAGGGTAAAATACATAATTTCGTGCATCATGTCTCTGTGTCCAAGACGTCATATCTCAATCATGTTTAGGTACTCAACTAAATAAATGCACCACACACACGTCACTATTTCGAATCCCTGAGTCAACAATGTGAAACCTCTGGCAATGTGCCCTTGATCAAGGCACTTAACCCTAATTGCTCCATCGGCACTGGACAATGGTGAACCCGGCCGTGACTCCACTCTCAGGAGGAGTTGGGATATGCAAAAAAAAAAACATTTCCAATTCACACGTGTATTGAGACACACTTGTACACGTGTGAAATAGGACAAATATAAGCACCCGCCAAATTATTATTGCATTATTATTACACACAGACACACCGGGTTTCAACAATTGTATAAAATATATGACCCTTGGAATATTCATGTACATTTTCACATTTGATTGATGTCATGTCCAGCAGTTAAACAGTGGGCTGCCCTTCAGCTTCAGTCAAATATATTCTCATTAGGAACACACTTTGATAAAAGGCATAATTAGTAGACTAATGGACAGTCTGTGGATATAATTGATCAACTCTAAGTGAGAGGATTTACTTCCTTCCAACAGAGAAGATAATTGAACAAATCTTAAATGGAAAAAGTTAGTTGAACATCTATTTAACAACTCCACCTAAAGATGGAGGATCTTCATTTGCCCGGTATTGTCGCAACAACAGGATTTGAATGTTTTGTCCATAATGTTTCTTGATTGGTGGTTAGGCTATTATTAGCCGGCCAAAAATTAGGTTACATGAAAAGTGCAATACTGTTAATATAACCATGTCTTAGTGCAGGTTTTTAGTTAATTCATGTCAATCATGAAGCTCATCTGCATTCCTTGCAGTGCAGGAAAATTCTTAGCGACAAAAGAGTGATCAAATTGTGTATTTGGGACTAAAACTAAAACTAGCTGAAAGATAATTGCATTCACCCACTTTTCCTCTACAACCGAATGGATGCCAGAGGTAAGACTAACTGACAAAACATACTTAGATCATAGAGCATTGTATATTTTGTTATTGTAAGCATTGTACGATGATGTCCATTGCACTTCCTCCCACTCTGTTTCTAGTGTTTACATGGTCCAGTAAGTGACTTATTTTTTTCCAGGAAACCAATAGGTCATGTTAAGTTCCCATGGAGTGTTAGTGGAAAAGCAACAGAACAAGAGAGTTAATGGGGAAAGCAGCAGACTTGGAATAAACAACATTCTATACACAATTCAGAAGAGACAAAGAGGAACCAGATATTATTCCATATCCTCCCTGAGTTCTTTGCGCCACTTGACTCTCAGATCCGTCCATAGACTTGGATAGATAACCATCAGAGAGGTGCAGTATTTCTGAAACTTGTATTTGAAATACGTATTTAATTACTATTGAAACCATTTTTTTGTATTTTGTCATTTGTGTTACACTTTGCCTGAAATATAATTTGTATTTTCATAGTTTTTTATGCAGTTCACAATTTTGTGGCCCCCTTTCAGAAGTCTGATGGCACTACCGTGTGATGAGCGCATCAGCAAAATGACCAAAATGTACATGTAAAAACACCTGCAAAGCATGCTGGATATTATTCTAATGAGCTCTGGCCCTGAAGCAAGGCCGATGCTAATACATAGTGTGCTTTGCAATTGTACATTTTTAGATTTACATTTAGATGTTGGTCATTAGTAGATGCTTTTATCGAGAGCGACTTACAGCCAGTGCGTTCAGCTAAGGTAGATTACACAGGTAGATCAGTCATAGCAAGTAAAGAGTATTTTCTTACTGAGAATGTTGTGGTAGTTAAGACATGTACTTGCAAATGTATTTTGTATTTTGAAAATACAAACAATCTAAAATACCAATACAATACTTTGCAAAAGTATCTTGTATTTTATTTCAATACATCGGCCTGTTGGGTATATTGTGTTTGTAATCAGATCAGTGGGGGCAATCATTTTGGTTCGAGGGCTTCATCAGCTTTTCAAATTCAGCGGAGGGCCGCAGAGATTTTTATCTAGACCGATTTGTTTGTCAAAAGCATTTTGCGGGCCAGAAAATAGGCAGCTATTTGAGAATACACTGAGTGTACAAAACATTAAGGACACCTGCTCTTTCCATGGCAAAGACTGATAAGGTGAATCCAGGTGAAAGCTATGATCGCTTATTGATGTCACTTGTTAAATCCACTTCAATCAGAGTAGATGACGGGGAAGGGACATGTTAAAGAAGTATTTTTAAGCCTTGAGACAACTGAGACATGGATTGTGTGTATGTGCCATTCAGAGGTGAATGGGCAAGACAAAAGATTTAAGTGTCTTTGAACGGGGAATGGTAGTAGGCATGTCAAGAACTGCAACGCTGCTGGGTTTTTCATGCTCAACAGTTTCCTGTGTGTATCAAGAGTGGTCCACCACCCAAAGGACATCCAACCAACTTGACACAACTGTGGGAAGCATTGGAGTTGACATGGGCCAGCATCCCTGTGGAAAGATTTCGAATTGAATTGAGGCTGTTCTGAGGGAAAAAGGGGGTGCAACTCAATATTAAGGTTATTAAGGTGTTCCTAATGTTTTGTATACTCAGTGTATATAGGTCCATTATACACTGAACAAAAACATAAACACAACATGTAAAGTTTTGGTCCAATGTTTCATGAGCTGAAATAAAAGATCCCAGAAATGTTCAATAAGCACAAAAAATTATATTTCTCTCAAATTTTGCACACAAATTTGTTTATATCCCTGTTAGCAGCATTTCTCCTTTGCCAAGATACTCCAACTACCTGACAGGTGTGGCATATCAAGAAGCTGATTAAAAGCATGATCATTACACAGGTGCACTTTGTGCTGGGGACAATAAAAGGCCACTCTAAAATGTGCAGTTTTGTCACACAAATCAAATCAAATCAAATGTATTTATATAGCCTTTCGTACATCAGCTGATATCTCAAAGTGCTGTACAGAAACCCAGCCTAAAACCCCAAACAGCAAGCAATGCAGGTGTAGAAGCACGGTGGCTAGGAAAAACTCCCTAGAAAGGCCAAAACCTAGGAAGAAACCTAGAGAGGAACCAGGCTATGTGGGGTGGCCAGTCCTCTTCTGGCTGTGCCGGGTGGAGATTATAACAGAACATGGCCAAGATGTTCAAATGTTCATAAATGACCAGCATGGTCAAATAATAATAATCACAGGCAGAACTGTTAAAACTGGAGCAGCAGCACGGCCAGGTGGACTGGGGACAGCAAGGAGTCATCATGCCAGGTAGTGCTGAGGTATGGTCCTAGGGCTCAGGTCCTCCGAGAGAGAGAAAGAAAGAGAGAAAGAGAGAATTAGAGAGAGCATACTTAAATTCACACAGGACACCGGATAGGACAGGAGAAGTACTCCAGATATAACAAACTGACCCTAGCCCCCGACACATAAACTACTGCAGCATAAATACTGGAGGCTGAGACAGGAGGGGTCAGGAGACACTGTGGCCCCATCCGATGACACCCCCGAACAGGGCCAAACAGGAAGGATATAACCCCACCCACTTTGCCAAAGCACAGCAACCACACCACTAGAGGGATATCTTCAACCACCAACTTACCATCCTGAGACAAGGCCGAGTATAGCCCACAAAGATCTCTGCCACGGCACAACCCAAGGGGGGGCGCCAACCCAGACAGGAAGATCACATCAGTGACTCAACCCACTCAAGTGACGCACCCCTCCTAGGGACGGTATGAAAGAGCCCTAGTAAGCCAGTGAGTCAGCCCCTGTAATAGGGTTAGAGGCAGAGAATCCAAGTGGAAAGAGGGGAACCGGCCAGGCAGAGACAGCAAGGGCGGTTCGTTGCTCCAGAGCCTTTCCGTTTACCTTCACACTCCTGGGCCAGACTACACTCAATCATATGACCCACTGAAGAGATGAGTCTTCAGTAAAGACTTAAAGGTTGAGACCGAGTTTGCGTCTCTCACATGGGTAGGCAGACCATTCCATACAAATGGAGCTCTATAGGAGAAAGCCCTGCCTCCAGCTGTTTGCTTAGAAATTCTAGGGACAATTAGGAGGCCTGCGTCTTGTGACCGTAGCGTACATGTAGGTATGTACGGCAGGACCAAATCAGAGAGATAGGTAGGAGCAAGCCCATGTAACGCTTTGTAGGTTAGCAGTAAAACCTTGAAATCAGCCCTTGCCTTGACAGGAAGCAAGGCAAGGGAGGCTAGCACTGGAGTAATATAATCACATTTTTTGGTTCTAGTCAGGATTCTAGCAGCCATATTTAGCACTAACTGAAGTTTATTTGGTGCTTTATCCGGGTAGCCGGAAAGTAGAGCATTGCAGTAGTCTAACCTAGAAGTGACAAAAGCATGGATACATTTTTCTGCATCATTTTTGGACAGAAAGTTTCTGATTTTTGCAATGTTACGTAGATGGAAAAAAGCTGTCCTTGAAACAGTCTTGATATGTTCTTCAAAATAGAGATCAGGGTCCAGAGTAACGCCGCGGTCCTTCACAGTTTTATTTGAGACGACTGTACAACCATTAAGATTAATTGTCAGATTCAACAGAAGATCTCTTTGTTTCTCGGGACCTAGAACAAGCATCTCTGTTTTGTCCGAGTTTAATAGTAGAAAGTTTGCAGCCATCCACTTCCTTATGTCTGAAACACATGCCTCTAGCGAGGGCAATTTTGGGGCTTCACCATCTTTCATTGAAATGTACAGCTGTGTGTCATCTGCATAGCAGTGAAAGTTAACATTATGTTTTCGAATGACATCCCCAAGAGATAAAATATATAGTGAAAACAATAGTGGTCCTAAAACGGAACCTTGAGGAACACCGAAATTTACAGTTGATTTGTCAGAGGACAAACCATTCACAGAGACAAACTGATATCTTTCCGACAGATAAGATCTAAACCAGGCCAGAACTTGTCCATGTAGACCAACCAGTTTCCAATCTCTCCAAAAGAATGTGGTGATCGATGGTATCAAAAGCAGCACTAAGGTCTAGGAGCACGAGGACAGATGCAGAACCTCGGTCTGATGCCATTAAAAGGTCATTTACCACCTTCACAAGTGCAGTCTCAGTGCTATGATGGGGTCTAAAAACCAGACTGAAGCATTTCGTATACATTGTTTGTCTTCAGGAAGGCAGTGAGTTGCTGTGCAACAGCCTTTTCTAAAATAGTGAGTTTGGTACACATCCAGAGGATAGAGAGCCGTTTATTATGTTCAACATAGGAGGGCCAAGCACAGGAAGCAGCTCTTTCAGTAGTTTAGTTGGAATAGGGTCCAGTATGCAGCTTGGAGGTTTAGAGGCCATGATTATTTTCATCATTGTGTCAAGAGATATAGTACTAAAACACTTGAGTGTCTCTCTTGATCCTAGGTCCTGGCAGAGTTGTGCAGACTCTGAGCTTTGAAGGAATAATAATTTTAGTTAGCTTTGCGACAGTATCAAAAAGGAATTTCGGATTGTTCTTATTTTCCTCAATTAAGTTGGAAAAATAGCAGCAGTAAGGGCTCTTCGATACTGCATGGTACTGTCTTTCCAAGCTAGTCGGAAGACTTCCAGTTTGGTGTGGCGCCCTTTCCGTTCCAATTTTCTGGAAGCTTGCTTCAGAGCTCGGGTATTTTCTGTATGCCAGGGAGCTAGTTTCTTATGAGAAATGTTTTTAGTTTTTAGGGGTGCAACTGCATCTAGGGTATTGCGCAAGGTTAAATTGAGTTAAACTGAGTTTTGTCTTCTGGTGTCCTTGGGTAGACAGAGGGAGTCTGGAAGGACATCAAGGAATCTTTGTGTTGTCTGTGAATTTATAGCACAACTTTTGATGTTCCTTGGTTGGGGTCTGAGCAGATTATTTGTTGCAATTGCAAACGTAATAAAATGGTGGTCCGATAGTCCAGGATTATGATGAAAAACATTAAGATCCACAACATTTATTCCATGGGACAAAACTAGGTCCAGAGTATGACTGTGACAGTGAGTAGGTCCAGAGACATGTTGGACAAAACCCACTGAGTCGATGATGGCTCCGAAAGCCTTTTGGAGTGGGTCTGTGGACTTTTCGATGTGAATATTAAAGTCACCAAAAATGTGAATATTATCTGCTATGACTACAAGGTCCGATAGGAATTCAGGGAACTCAGTGAGGAACGCTGTATATGGCCCAGGAGGCCTGTAAACAGTAGCTATTAAAAGTGATTGAGTAGGCTGCATAGATTTCATGACTAGAAGCTCAAAAGACAAAAACGTCATTTTTTTTGTAAATTTAAATTTTCTATCGTAAATGTTAGCCACACCTCCGCCTTTGCGGGATGCACGGGGGATATGGCAACTAGTGTAGCCAGTAGGCGAGGCCTCATTTAACACAGTAAATTCATCAGGCATAAGCCATGTTTCAGTCAGGCCAATCACATCAAGATTATGATCAGTGATTACTTCATTGACTATAATTGCCTTTGAAGTAACGGATCTAACATTAAGTAGCCCTATTTTGAGATGTGAGGTATCATGATCTCTTTCAATAATGACAGGAATGGAGGAGGTCTTTATCCTAGTGAGATTGCTAAGGCGAACACCGCCATGTTTAGTTTTGCCCAACCTAGGTCGAGGCACAGACACGGTCTCAATGGGGATAGCTGAGCTGACTACGCTGACTATGCTGGCAGGCTGGCTAACAGCCTGCTGCCTGGCCTGCACCCTATTTCATTGTGGAGCTAGAGGAGTTAGAGCCCTGTCTATGTTGGTAGATAAGATGAGAGCACCCCTCCAGCTAGGATGGAGTCCGTCACTCCTCAGCAGGTCAGGCTTGGTCCTGTTTGTGGGTGAGTCCCAGAAAGAGGGCCAGTTATCTACAAATTCTATCTTTTGGGAGGGGCAGAAAACAGTTTTCAACCAGCGATTGAGTTGTGAGACTGCTGTAGAGCTCATCACTCCCCCTAACTGGGAGGGGGCCAGAGACAATTACTCGATGCCGACACTTCTTTCTAGCTGATTTACACGCTGAAGCTATGTTGCACTTGGTGATCTCTGACTGTTTCATCCTAACATCATTGGTGCCGACGTGGATAACAATATCCCTATACTCTCTACACTCGCCAGTTTTAGCTTTAGCCAGCAACACAATGCCACAGATGTCTGAAGTTGAGGGAGCGTGCAATTGGCATGCTGACTGCAGAAACGTCAGTCAGAGCTGTTAGCAGATCATTTAATGTTAATTTCTCTACCATAAGCCACCTTCAACTTCGTTTTTAAGAATTTGGCAGTACGTCCAACCGTCCTCGCAACCACAGACCACATGTAACCACGCCAGCTCAGGACGTCAACATCTGGCTTCTTCACCTGTGGAATTGTCTCAGACCAGCCACACAGACAGCTGATGAAACTGAGGAGTACTTCGGTCTGTAATAAAACTTTTTATTAGGAAAAACTCATTCTGATTAGCTGGGCCTGGGCCCTCATTTATCAATGTTGGGTAGAAAAGCTTCTAAATTAACTCGTACGAAGAAAATGTAGAATGTACGAAAAAAGTTGGTATTTATCAATTGTTCGTGCGCTTGATTTTCACCCACCTGTAAGTATTTTGTCTTGATTAATCAGACACGTTCTAAAACACTGTGCTAGTGCACGTGAAGTCTCATTTACATAAAGAACTGCCCTAAATGACCATTTATGGTCAAAACCTTCCCTTTAAAGCTGCCAGAAATGTCACAAATTTCTGTCCGCCAACATGGAGAAATCAAAGAAAATAAACTTTTCAGATGGAAAAATACGACTTTTGATCACCGAAGTGGAAGCAAAACAAGCCATACTTTTTGGAGCCCTCAGCAATGTCTTAACAAATAAGAAAAAATATTGCTTGGGAGCAGGTTAGAGCTGTGGTAAATTCTGCCTCATCTGGTTGCAGAACAGTTAATGAAATTAAAAAGAAATGGTTTGATTTGAAAACAAATGCATTTTTTTAAATTATGATCCACAAAAGCAAGTGCAACAGGAGGAGGGCAGAGTAACTCTTCACTGTCTGCTATGGACCAGAGCATTGGCACCATAATTGGAGAGACCTCAATGTCTGGTATCATTAGTGATGGTGGTACTGAGGACCCTCTCCCAGACCATGAAGGAATACCAGACACATCAAGTGATGGTAAGTCAAGCTTTATTTTCGCAACCATATTCAGACATTAGCCACATCTAAATATTTTTTCTTGACAATAAATATAACTAATATTTATATATGTATATATATATAAAACCAAAATAATTGCCTGACCCCTCATCCCAGGCCTACCAGAAGGGTGTCCTCTTTAGTGAGCGCTTCAGCTGCGCTGCATGTTTTGACTGACGCAGTCCTGAAACAACAACAAGAGATTATCAACACATCAATTCTTGGACTCAAACAGCAGCTGGGGGATATACACAACGGCCTGAGAGAGAAATCAATCATTGAAACAACTTGTGTATTGTGTCAAAAGTGAAACAATACATTCTGGTGCCATGATTGGAAGAACAGATACCTAAAACCATTGTATGATACTTGTCCTCAGTGCCAGAGCTATGGGTGGTGAGAAATACTCCCTATTAGGCATGGGCTCATCGGGTCTGGGTGGATCATTCAGTGGGAATGCCATTTTTGATTGCAATGTTGTGGAGCACACTGCAAGCCTTGGCAATGTAGCAAACCTACAAATGAATTTGCATATTGTATTGCATTCACGTAATGGCATTTGAAGGAATGTAATTTCCGAGGCAAACCTTGCTAGACTGGTATTGCAGTGTGCCTCCTATCCCAGACAAGCACAGCCAACGCCCTTTCAGCAGGCCTATGGTGCGCTCCTATGGTGCGTGGGCTTGGTTGTACCTTGCCTCTTGATTTGAGGGGTTTGGAGGAGAGTCATCATCCATGTTTTTAATGGGTAGCCCCGGTCTCCTGCAGTTATGAACACAACATTCAGATATTGTTTCCCAGTAGAGGTCTAATATGGAAAATAAAACCTTGAAAATAAAACATGTCACTTACCAATAAGCCATCCATCGTCAACAGCTCCTTCCTGGAGGTTAAGGCCGACTGAACTGTTCTGCACAATGAATGAATCAGGTGTCCCATTTGGCCACTACATTCAACAAAGCCAAATGTGAATCACAGAGGACCTGCATATTGACAGGATGGAAATCTTTTCTGTTGACAAAGTTGAATTCGTTCAATGATGGTGCACTTATTGCGATGTGTGTGCAGTCAACTGCTGCAATGACATTAGGAAATCCAGCTATGGTATGGAAATTCCTTTTCCCTCTGGCCTGTTGCACAGCAGTGTACATAAACTGGATGTATATTGTGGGGTCAATTAAATAATTCCAAGAAGGACTGCAGGCAATATTCGACTCATGGTTGGTTGTGAATTGCCAGACTGATCAGCAATCTCCAGTTGGAATGTTCCAGTGGCCAAAAATCCCAGGGTGGAGAGGACTTGGGTGTGCACTAGGATGGCATTGGTGGGTTTCATCTCCCTTTCTAATACTGGAGAGAATTGGTTGCAGAGATACAATAAAATATGCCTTGGAAAACGACTACTAACAAGCCAAGTGTCGCTCTCAGAAAGATAATCTGCACGCTCATTGAAAACAAACTCGTTGCGTGATGCAGCTTGTGCCACATCCTCTAGCAATGCAAGATTTGCAATTTGGGACATGTCACAATGCCTCAGTATTGACTTTTATGATATTTAACGGCTTTAACTAGATTGCCTCCAATCTTACATTCCACTGTCTTTCTAATTGACTTTATTATTCAATTAGGCTTAAATAGTTTAATATTTATGAATTCGATAGCACCCTGAGAACTATTAGTAGCTTAAGTGTCTATAAAATAAATACAAGAATAAGCTATTAATGTATTATATTTTTTTCTACATAGGTGATGATTTGGTCCAGTATGTCAATCCTTTCTCCATTTGGTGGATGGTATTTAATTTAGCAGTTGGACTTTTCTATCACATGGTGCTGTGTACATGTATACACATGGTCAGAGGTGTACTTAAATGTACACACATTCTCAAGTATAAGTACAAATTGATAAATCCCACACTTTGCTTAGAAATTATCCCACGCATGGTTTACAAACATTTCTATTTGTACGAAACATTGATAAATAAGGGCCCTGGCTGCCATGTTGGTGGGCCCATGCCCATCCATGGTTGTGTAACCGATGTGAAATGGCTAGCTAGTTAGCGGTGGTGCGCGCTAATAGCGTTTCAATCGGTGACGTCATTTGCTCTGAGACCTTATATGAACTGTAACTCTAATAATTTACACATTCTTTATGTTTGGTTTTAGACATTCAAGGGTGGCCTATAATCATTTGCCAATGATATTATTTATTTTACTCAAACCTCCTGGAAAAGAATGGGCTATGAATGCGCCTTAGTATCTTTTGCCCATTTCTGAGCGCCACTGAGGAGTTTTGACCACCATTATGAAGTAGTTAACAGGGATGGACTTTCTAAGGGTTAATGAAGAATAAGGTGACCTGTTTCACCTGTCTTGTGCTTGTCTCCACCCACCACCAGGTGTCTCCTATTTTCCCCATTATCCCCCTGTTTATAATTGCGTTTTCTGTCTGTTGTCAGTTTGTCTTGTTTTGTCAGATCTTACCAGCGTGTTTTCCCTGTCAGCCAGCCAGCCAGACAGCCAGCCAGCCAGCCAGCCCTGAGCCTGCCTGCTGGCCGTTCTGTCCCTTTTTTTTTACTCTGCCTTGGATTACAAACCTCTGCCTGCCCCTTTGTTACAATACATATTCTGAGAACTGAATATCCTGGGTTGTGATACACACAATTCCAACCAGGTCAGTAGGAGGGTTGTCCAATGAATTATACAACCTGGAAAATGTTCCATAACTGCAGGTGGCAATAAATCACTTTATACCTGTTCAGACAACGCATTCCGGGTGGCAGTATGCACCATTTGTTTGTTTCATAGAAGTAAAAGAAGAAATGTACTACGTTAGAGTGGAGAAAGCCCTCAATGGTGCTGTCCATGCTGTCACAGAAGCCATTATGGCAAAGAAGAGCCCTCTTGATTCGTTAGCTGAAGTTTGTAGTGGTTGTTTAAAGGGGACATTTCAGTTTCTACATAAATGTTTTGAATAATGATACAGTATGTACCCATTTGATTATTGAGCTTAGTTCAGCATCCGAAGCTTCCGAAGCCTACTACCGAAGATCGATGAGATGCGCCTGTTTGTTTGCAAATCAGAGGTGGGTGTCTTATGTTTTACTGAGACATGGTTGGATTCATCTGTTTGTGATGTGATGAGAAATTGAGATGGGTAATTACTCTGTTGTCAGGCAGGATCGGAATCAGAACGGTGGGGGGATATGTGCGTTTGTAAGATCAGACATTGCTTTTAACCTCAGACCGGATTTAAACGCTGATCTGGAGATTGTCTGGCTGGATATCGGCCAAAACCAAGCCGATTTTGTTGGGGTTGTGTTACAGGCCGCCCAATCAGAATGCATTCTATGAAGGTCTTGAAATTGTGTTGTCAAACTGTAATGCTTCCCTGTTGAAGGAAATCATTTTGTTAGTGGATTTCAATACTGATGTCTGCAAAAAGAATAGCCCAACCCACAATGTATTTATGCCCTTTTGTAGATCACTTGCTCTGACCCAAATGATAAAAGATCCCACCAGGATATGTAAAACAGTGCAAAGTACGATTGACTTAATATTGGTGTCTGATAAATCTAAAATATCGCAGAGTGGAGTAATACTATATGGAATCAGTCATCATTTTATTACATTTTGCACAAGGATGATTTTTAAAGCTATATTTATGTGTCACAAAACTGTTCGAATCAGAGGACTCAAAAAATACTGTGAAAGGTTTAGGGAGGTAGTGAGTAAAATTGACTGGTCACCTGTGCTAGATAGTGTAGGGGTAGACAGTGCCTGGGAAGTCTTTAAAGGTAGATTCCTTGATGTGGTGAATGTGATGGTTCCCATTAGACGGGCCAGGGTAAAGCAGAGATCTAGCCCTTGGTTTAATCATGAGATTCTAGTATCTATCCGAGCAAGGATTAAGGCCTTTACAAAATTCAAGAACTGTCAAGAGCAGCCTGATTTTGTCCTATATAAAAGTCACTGAATTGAAGCACAGAGCAGGATGTATGAAGCTAAGAGGGGTTACTTTGCTGAGAAGATAATTGAGAACAAAAATGACCCTAAAAAGCTTTGTAAATCATTTAAGGAACTAGGCTGTAGTAGTACACCCCCCAAAAAACGAAACAGTATTGGACTGAACATCAGGGGGGAGATGGTGTATGAAAAAGCAGAGGTTGCCAATGAATTCAACTCTTTTTTTTGTTTTGTTTACTTCTGTTGCCAGCAAGCTGGTTAGCCAGCTGCCCACCAGTTCTGGTTTGTATGGAAGCAACCAAGTCAAGAAGTATTATGTAGAGATAGTGGTTCAGCCACACTATTTTTATTTTGCAAAGGTAGCAACAGCCAGAATAGTCAGTATGCTGGCATAGTTTAAATGCTCCAAAGCCACAGGCCTGGATAATATTCCTGTAAGGTTTCTTATAGATTCTGCTGAGCAAATTGGCCCTTGTATTAAGCATATTGTTAATCTCTCTCTCTTGAACAAGGTACCTTTCCCAGGGACATGAAACAAGCTAAAGTTATACCTCTGTATAAGAAGGGATAAAGTCTGACCCTGGTAGTTATAGGCCTGTATCTATGCTCTGTGTAACATCAAAGATCCTGGAGAGAATTGTACATGAGCAAATGTATGAATATGTTAACAAACAGGGTCTAATGTATGATTTTCAGTCGGGTTTTTAGAAAAACATACTCCACTGATTCATGTCTACTTTACAGTGCCTTGCGAAAGTATTCGGCCCCCTTGAACTTTGCGACCTTTTGCCACATTTCAGGCTTCAAACATAAAGATATAAAACTGTATTTTTTTGTGAAGAATCAACAACAAGTGGGACACAATCATGAAGTGGAACGACATTTATTGGATGTTTCAAACTTTTTTAACAAATCAAAAACTGAAAAATTGGGCGTGCAAAATTATTCCGCCCCCTTAAGTTAATACTTTGTAGCGCCACCTTTTGCTGCGATTACAGCTGTAAGTCGCTTGGGGTATGTCTCTATCAGTTTTGCACATCGAGAGACTGACATTTTTTCCCATTCCTCCTTGCAAAACAGCTCGAGCTCAGTGAGGTTGGATGGAGAGCATTTGTGAACAGCAGTTTTCAGTTCTTTCCACAGATTCTCGATTGGATTCAGGTCTGGACTTTGACTTGGCCATTCTAACACCTGGATATGTTTATTTTTGAACCATTCCATTGTAGATTTTGCTTTATGTTTTGGATCATTGTCTTGTTGGAAGACAAATCTCCGTCCCAGTCTCAGGTCTTTTGCAGACTCCATCAGGTTTTCTTCCAGAATGGTCCTGTATTTGGCTCCATCCATCTTCCCATCATTTTTAACCATCTTCCCTGTCCCTGCTGAAGAAAAGCAGGCCCAAACCATGATGCTGCCACCACCATGTTTGACAGTGGAGATGGTGTGTTCAGGGTGATGAGCTGTGTTGCTTTTACGCCAAACATAACGTTTTGCATTGTTGCCAAAAAGTGCCATTTTGGTTTCATCTGACCAGAGAACCTTCTTCCACATGTTTGGTGTGTCTCCCAGGTGGCTTGTGGCAAACTTTAAACTACACTTTTTATGGATATCTTTAAGAAATGGCTTTCTTCTTGCCACTCTTCCATAAAGGCCAGATTTGTGCAATATACGACTGATTGTTGTCCTATGGACAGAGTCTCCCACCTCAGCTGTAGATCTCTGCAGTTCATCCAGAGTGATCATGGGCCTCTTGGCTGCATCTCTGATCAGTCTTCTCCTTGTATGAGCTGAAAGTTTAGAGGGACGGCCAGGTCTTGGTAGATTTGCAGTGGTCTGATACTCCTTCCAATTCAATATTATCGCTTGCACAGTGCTCCTTGGGATGTTTAAAGCTTGGGAAATCTTTTTGTATCCAAATCCGGCTTTAAACTTCTTCACAACAGTATCTCGGACCTGCCTGGTGTGTTCCTTGTTCTTCATGATGCTCTCTGCGCTTTTAACGGACCTCTGAGACTATCACAGTGCAGGTGCATTTATACGGAGAATTGATTACACACAGGTGGATTGTATTTATCATCATTAGTCATTTAGGTCAACATTGGATCATTCAGAGATCCTCACTGAACTTCTGGAGAGTTTGCTGCACTGAAAGTAAAGGGGCTGAATAATTTTGCACGCCCAATTTTTCAGTTTTTGATTTGTTAAAAAAGTTTGAAATATCTAATAAATGTCGTTCCACTTCATGATTGTGTCCCACTTGTTGTTGATTCTTCACAAAAAAAATACAGTTTTATATCTTTATGTTTGAAGCCTGAAATGTGGCAAAAGGTCGCAAAGTTCAAGGGGGCCGAATACTTTCGCAAGGCACTGTACTTGACTGACTTCATCAGGAAAGAGAATGATGAGGGAAATCTGTGTGGAATGGTACTGCTTGACCTACAGAAGGCCTTTGATACAGTTAACCACTGTCTCCTAATCTCCAAACTGGAGGCATTGGAGTTAAGCAGTATCCCTCTAGGCTGGGTAAAGTCCTATTTATCAGGAAGGGAGCAAGTAGTAGAGGTTAATTGTTTTCTGTCTCAGGCAAAGCCAATGAGTTGTGGTGTTCCGCAGGGGAGCGTGCTTGGGCCTCTGCTGTTTTTATTGTATATTAACGATATGAAAGATGCTTGTTCTTGCCGTATTTTTCATTATGCAGATGACTCTACACTTCTGGTGTCTCACAAAAGTAAAACTATGTTGGACAGCATACTTAGCACAGAGTTTACTAACATTAGCAAAAGGCTTGGAGATAATAAGATATCTCTGCACTTAGGAAAAACTTAAGCAATTATTTTTGCATCCAGACCTAAATTGAGTAGGTTCTCTGAAATTAGTGTGGAATTAGGGGGTGAGGTGCTGACTACTAAAACCTCTTTCTACTTGGGATGTATCCTTGATGGAAGCTTGGGAGGTGTGAGCATGGCCAATAAAGTGCTAGAGAAGGTTAATGCCAGGACTAAGTTTTTGGCTCGAAAGTCCAAGCTGCTTGATAAGGACTCCATGAAAGTGCTATCTACTGCCCTCATTCAATGTCATTTTGACTTTGCTAGTACTTCCTGGTTTGCGGGCTTATCTAAACTAATGAAGGGGAAGCTCCAGATAGCCCAGAATAAGCTGATCAGGGTAGTATTGAAGGTGAGTCCATATACTCACATAGGCAGGAGCTGCTTTCAGGAACTAAACTGGCTGCCTGTTGAAGCTAGGGTGTCCCAGATAAGACTAGGTTTGGTTTACAGGAGTATTTAGATATATAAGTGATTACTTTCCTCGTGTGAGGGACGCACATAATCACAGCACCAGATCAGGTGTCGCTGATGTGTGCTTATACAGGTCCAGGAGTAATGCTGGGAATGGTACTTTCTTGTATACTGGAGCCTCAGAATTGGAATGAGTTGCCTCTGCCCATAAAAACAACGTCCTCTCTGGGCAGCTTTAAAAATAAAGTAAAACTATGTTTGATGTCTTCTATGCCCATATGAATAACCCTTATGATGTAACTGGAATGATGAGATAGATATTCTTCTTCTATGTTTTTGTTTTATTAATTCACTGCCATACTGTGTTCGATCTTTTCCAGCCATCTTGTCTCAAGAGGACCACAATGGAAATAAGTCCCAGACCTAATTGTGTGTTATGTATGACTTTTTCAAGTTTTATGTGTGCTTGTTTTTTTTAAATGGTCGAATTAATCAACTAAACTAAACCAAACAGCTGTAGTACCCCATCAGAACCCAAAATATAAGCTTGTTTTACTCCAATGTTTGTAAATAACGTACACACTAAATGCTGTATAGCCTGAAAACGTAGTTAAAATGATCATTTTGATATCATGGATGGTCCGTGCAGTGCTTTGTATTCATGCCAAGGGAAGCCAGGCTTCCCTAAAATATATATATTTTTAAACATAAAATAATTGATCTTTTGTCTCTCTGTGTTTCATAATGTTCCTTCAATTCACAAGATTTTTATTTTATTTTTTATTTTATAAATGTATTTTATTCATAATACAAAAATCAAGTTACATTGCTACATCAAACATGACTAGCAAAGCAAACACAGGTATTAACAATGCTCAAACATACAACAAATATAAATAAAATACAAAAAAATAAACAATCTAAGTGCAATTATATTCACTCTGAAAATATCTTATTATAATGATTCATGAAGATGTTATTCTTTTTGTTATTCACTAGGGTTAGTGTTTTAATAAGATAATTAAATTCAATCAATTCACAAGAGGCTGAATGTATCTCACTGGAGAAAGCATTAGAGTGAGCAAAACAGTGCCCCTCTGTCTCTGTATGCCATCTATCTGATACTGTCTGGTCATAAAGAGTATGACATTGTTGCCTCCCGTAGCATTGAAGGCAAGGGAAGTCAGCGAGCATTTGGCCTAGCTAAAATTGTCCTTTTCCTAAATTAGCCATGGATGGGAAAGGGATTTGGTTTTTCCTTAATTCTCCGCAATGGCCAAAGATTAGAACAGTAATTAATTCAACCATTAATTGTTGTGCCCTTGGCTTGTGTTAGGGTTGCGTCAATTTGAATCTGGTATCAGAACAAGTATGACACTGAGTCACCGATTGTATACTATGTTTTTTTTATTAGCTAAGCAATAAATGGTAAATGCAATTTTCGTATATACGGGTTCGCTGTAACACCACGCAGGGTAGAACAGAGAACTGGCCACCACCCTAACGGTATCTTCTTTAATACTCTGACGGAAATAGTTCCTGCTTACCGAGCCTGCCTGTCAGAGTAGAGACTGGGCGTGGTTTAAACTCACCCAGCCTATCGTTGATTGTTGGCGCACAAACTGGTCCCAGCCCCCAGGCGCTTCAGCGGTCAGGCGTTGTTGTGTAGAATATCTGTGTGCTCATACTCTCGATACAGTTATCACACACCTGGCTCCTGTTATCTAACAAAATACAGTTTGTTCTCTACACTACGTTCTGTATGTGTCCCCCACAACTCATTGCACAGTTCCTGTCGTGTTATTCTGTATTTTTTCATCACGAGAAAGGCCCATGGCCCTGAAACTGTTAACAATGTCTCAAGTCAGCTATGTTGCATAACACATACACCCACACAAGCCAACAGCAAATAATATTCAATCACATATGATATGGTAATGGACTATAGTGCATAACACAGAACCTCACACTTGAGAGGATGGAAGTCCAATATGTAGCTAGTTGTAGAAGACTAATGTTTAACTAGCTAACGTTGCCCATGAATGGAAGTTAGTTAAGTGAGCAAACATTTTAGCGAGGTAGCCTTGGACAACAAAAACTAAAAGCACGTACTGTATGACAGAGTGATCGACCGTTTCGTCAACAGTGAAAGAGAGGAGGATGGCATTGGCATTTCTCTACAATAGGGTGAGTCAACATGTTTTTCTACTTGCCCACACAAACACAAGCGCCCACAGAAAACAGAACCATGGACAGCCACATCATATTTATTTTACATTGATTGGACTAAATCGTTTTTGGTATCTTTTAGTTATCACTGTATTAGACTGAGCAGAGGTGATTTTTATAATGTTAAAATTGAAATGATGCTGGAATAGTGGAGGCAGCTCCTGTTTTCTTTGTGACTTGCGGTAACTCTCTGTGGTTCTAAGTCAATAGTTGTTCAGTGGTCCAAAAAATGTCAGAAACTTTAGCTTGCTTCACCATGCTTTAGGTCATGTCACTGTCTATTACTGTACATGCAGTATGCTTTGTGGACTTCACCTGACAGAGGTTGCTCTCCGGTTTTGTGATAAAACAAAGGTGTGGTTGAATTTATTCTGCCACCTTCTTATTGTCTGCTACTGGGTCCTTGCGTCCATAGCTCTGTCTATAAATTTGAGTGGTTACATTTCTCCAGCCCTATAATATATGCCATTTAGCAGACGCTTTTATGAAAAGCGACTTATAGTCATGCGTGCATATATTTTACATATGGGTGGTCCGAGGAATCAAACCCACAACCCTGGTGGGGCAACCGCCATACTCTACCTTCAACAATACAGCATCAGCTTTTTTGTTCTCTTATTGTTTCAACTGCGGATTTCACCTTAAAGGAAAACTGAACCATTTACAGTTTCTCTTAGGGCCATGAACTACTTTCAGGACGAGGAACCATCTAACATCAAATTGTACAAAAATAATCCTCTTTAATATTGTATGGATAACCTCCTGATGTGCTGATGTCATCGTTAAAAAACATACCTAGGCAGCCTTAACACTCTGCAACCTCAGAAGCTAGGGCCGGGTCTTATGGATGGGAGTAGTTGTTGGAGGGTCAGTAGGGGCCACTTTTTTATCTGGTCCAAGGAGACTCCAATGCCTCAAGCCATTGATTTGAAATGTTTCCCTGCACAGGGTACTGTCCTTCATATGACATAAGTAGTTGAGCATTCTACCATGGTCAAATCAACCCCAGCCTCACAGACAACACACATGGTTATGCTTATGTCTCTTCCAGGTTTTTGCCGTAATTATTGACCATTATTTTCTACAGTCTAGTGACACAGCAGCACTGTACAAGAGTTTAATTTGTAATGAGTCTATTAAGCACTAGATGGCGCCTCCCCTCCATTATTCAGTAAGTATTTGGCATTCAGAGAATAACGTCATTAAGCAAATATCCAGCAGGTTTCAGTAGAAGACAAAATACCCAATGTCCTCAAGACATCTTGAGTAACTCATCAACCCCTTCAAATGTCTGTTTTCATCACTGATGACCTAAACCCAGCCGTCACCTGTGTGGGGATGAGAAGGGACGGTTTTGGGCGGGACACAGAGACGCTCATTATCAACATCCTGTAAAGGGGAAATATGTGATATTCACAGCAGTTTTTGGTAATTTAAATGAATATTAATTATACAACCTTTGATTCCAGAGTATTTTAACAATATCACATAGAAAGGCCCATGAGCTTTGTTCAACTGTCTTACTCCATCATAACCCATAATACAATAATGTTTTACTCCATTGTTTGTAAACAATGTATTTTTCCAATGATGGAGTATGCCTTTAAAAAATATATGGAGAGACATTCAGGTCTAAGACATGTAAAAAAATTTTTTTAAAAAGTACTGATTTACTCATCCCCAGTAATACTTAAGGAACGACTCATGCAGATACAGTAGGAGAAAAACCTGCTCACTCTGACCCCATTATGAAACGTTCAGTTAGCCTTTGACCTACAGAAATGGAACCCTGTTTATTCAGTCTCAAACTGTGGTGATAAGGAAACAGAGTCCCACTTCTGTGATATGGGATGTGTCAACCACAGACCATTAGAACCCAGAGACAACACTGGGGATTGAATAAGCCGTGACACATTGATGTTCTGGAGTGATGTCATCTATTCAGCCCATCTGTCATTTCTTCCTCTTGCTTCTTGCTCAGCAGGGAAATTCGACATGGGAACTGTAACCTACTTGTCAGATCACAACCAGGTAAATACATTTTTAAGGACTACAAAAATATGTATAAACAATGTTTTCGATCACTTCAGCCTGATGTCTTTTAAACCAATGATACTCACGTGACGTCCAGACCCTAATTGTAGGCTACCCCATTATCCAATCTCATTTAATACTCTCCCTCATGCAATCTCACGTGATAAATACTATTTTTGCCTTCTTCCATATCTTCCTCCATTATGCTTCTTCCTTCTCTCCACTCTCCTCCAATGGGAGTTATCTTTGACTGGTGGAACCATTCTGCTGAGTGATGTAAACATAGAATTGGGCATCAGCCGAAGACAGTAATTGTTACTTGCGCCGAGGCCACAAGTGGACGAGGCAAACAAGGCGAAATCCAGCAGAAAGTGCAAGGCCAAGTTTATCTAAATTCCCCTTCCTCCTGCTCCGTAATGGAAAAACATTTTGAAATGCCATTTCAAATAAACCCCAATGTAATCCGAAGCTCACCGAGACCCAGTTAATCAATGCTATGGACATGTGCATAGAAGATGAACAGTCTCCAAATGATAAAGGAGTTCTGAGTCAGCTCACAGGAGATTAAAAAGAGCGGGATTAATAATGGAGGGGAATGGGGTGGGGTGGGGTGGGGTGGGGGGGGAGCCCAAATGTGGGGAGTCATCAATAACAGACGGAGGATGGGAGTACGTTAGAGTTAAAAAAGATTACTGCTGAAAATGAAATATCCCTACCCCGAGTTGTTTTTAATTAGTGTTACTGTGTCTCGTTTTGTCTTCATGGTGCAGACTCATTATGTTAGTAGGCTGAGAAAGAGTTTGGCGTACTCTGAAAAACTTGTCACAATGGTCGTGGTGCACCCACAAACTAGAGCCGTCTCCCGTGGCAACCTGTAAGCTAGTAGTCAGGTATCGTTGGTTGTGTTGACATTTTTGAGTAGCATACTACTCATACAATGTTACCGGGTGAGGTTGACACTGTCAGACAGGTTCATAAATAATCCCTGTTCAAGTCCTTTTTTCGATGAGCCCGACACATTGAATGTGCAGCAGCATTGATTCACATTTCACATGGTTAGAAAAAGTAACCCTCCACCTCCACAGTTTTGGCACCCTTAGGCACCAACTAGTTCTTTCTCCGCACAAATCATTAGTCTCTTGCAGCGAATTGAAACCCCACTCCAGAATCTCACTGACTTCTCATTTCAATAAGTGTATGTGTATGACAGTCTTGTTTGGGCCTTGTTAGCTGAGAAATTAATAAAAACAGTTCCACACTATTATTCAAATACAGGCCAAATGCCTTTTGTTGTACTGTAGGACAGTAGGTTTGACTTTTGTATGAATTATTCATCTGTCTGTATAACTTTTTATCGGTATGTCTTCTGTACTAGGGCTGTTAGCTGGAAGTCTTCAAATGCAGACTGCAATGACTGTAAAAACTGTCAAATCCCATTGGATTGATGAGGAATTGACAAATGATATGGTCCAGAGGGATGAGGCAAAAGGTATGGCCATTAAGTCTGACAGCCCAACTGATTGGCAAACGTACTGCAAATTAAGAAATCATGTGACTAAACTAAATTAAAAATAACCTAGACTATGAAACAAAGATAAATTATATAAAGATTGAACATTTTTGGGGGCACATTAAATAAAAAATTGGGGGAAAAAACTTGGCTCCTTCATTTATTGAATCAGATGGCTCATTCATCACAAAGCCCATTGATATTGCAAACTACTTGAATGATGTTTTCATTGGCAATATAAGCCAATTTAGGGATGACATGCTAGCAACAAATGCTAACACTACACATCCAAGTATATTGGACCAAATTATGAAAGACAAGAATTGTACTTTGAATTCCATAAAGTCAGGGTGGAAGAGGTGAAAAAAATGATTGTTGTCTATCAACAATGACAAGCCACCAGGGTCTGACAATCTAGATGGAAAATTACTGAGGACAAAATAGCAGACGATATTGCCACTCCTATTTGCCACATCTTCAATTTAAGCCTACTAGAGAGTGTGTGCCCTCAGGCCTGAAGGGAAGCTAAAGTCATTCCTCTACCCAAGAATAGTAAAGCCCCCTTTACTGGCTCAAATAGGCGATCAATCAGCCTGTTACCAACCCTTAGTAAACTTTTGGAAAGAATTGTGTTTGACCAGATACAATGCTATTTTACAGTAAACAAATTGACAACAGAATTTCAGAATTCTTATAGGGAAGGACACTCAACAAGCACAGCACTTACACAAATGACTGATGATTGGCTGAGAGAAATTGATGATAAAATGATTGTGGGGGCTGTCTTGTTAGACTTCAGTGCAGCTTTTGACAATATCGATCATAGTCTGCTGCTGGAATAACTTATGTGTTATGGCTTTACACCCCCTGCTATAATGTGGATAATGAGTTACTTGTCTAATAGAACACAGAGGGTGTTCTTTAATAGAAGCCTATCAAACATAATCCAGTTAGAATCAGGAATTCCCCAGGGTAGCTGTTTAGGCCCCTTACTTTTTTCAATTTTTATGAACAACATGCCACTGACTTTGAGTAAAGCCAGAGTTTCTATGTATGCGGATGACTCGACACTATGCACGTCAGCTACTACAGTGACTGAAATGACTGCAACACTCAACAAAGAGCTTCAGTTAGTTTCAGAGTGGGTGGCAAGGAATACGTTAGCCCTAAATATTTCTAAAACTAAAAGCATTGTATTTGGAACAAAACACAAAACACCTAAACCTCAACTAATTAGTGTAGTAAATAATGTGGAAATTGAGCACGTTGAGATGACTAAACTGCTTGGAGTAACACTAGATTGTAAACTGTCATGGTCAAAACATATTGACACAGCGGTAGCTAAGATGGGGAGAAGTCTGTCTATAATAAAGCGATGCTCTGCCTTTTTAACAACACTATCAACAAGGCAGGTCCTACAGGCCCTAGTTTTGTCACACCTTGACTACTGTTCAGTCGTGTGGTCAGGTGCCACAAAAAAAGGACTTAGGAAAATTGCAATTGGCTCAGAACAGGGCAGCATGGCCTGTTTATATTTTGGGTTTTTCCCTCAACTTTTTTTCCCCCCATTCAACTTTTTCACTCCAGATGCTTAATCTGGACATGGTTCGTCAGGACCTCCAACAACCGAAGCTAAGTAGTAACATTAACACGATGCCTTCTAATTGCAGTCGCTGTACTCATAATATACAGGAGAACGATTGCCTTACGGCGAGGATAGCTGTGCTAAAAGCCCAGCTTCAGACGCAATCGTTAGGCAAGGGTAATTTCAGTGTAGGAAAGGATGAAACAGCGTCTATGCCACCAGTAAGTACAGATAGTAGTATAAATCCCCTAGCATGGTCCCTGCAGCCGGACAACCTTCTCACGGTTTCTGGAGGGAAATGCTGTAGGAACGCTCAACCGGTGTCGCTCATTCAGCCGACAGAAACTTTCAACCGGTTTTCCCCATTAAGCAACGAGTCGGAGTCAGAGGCTGAGCCTTCTCTTGTCTCTACTCCTCCCGTTATGGGGTCTGAGACGCCGAAGCTTCCCACCATTAGCTCTGACAAATTGAAAACTCTAGTCATTGGCGACTCCATTACCCGCAGTGTTAGACTTAAAACGAATCATCCAGCGATCATACACTGTTTACCAGGGGGCAGGGCTACCGACGTTAAGGCTAACCTGAAGATGGTGCTGGCTAAAGCTAAAACTGGCGAGTATAGAGATATTGTTATCCACGTCGGCACAAACAATGTTAGGATGAAACAGTTAGAGATCACCAAGTGCAACATAGCTTCAGCGTGTAAATCAGCTAGAAAGATGTGTCGGCATCGAGTAATTGTCTCTGGCCCCCTCCCAGTTAGGGGGAGTAATGAGCTCTACAGCAGAGTCTCACAACTCAATCGCTGGTTGAAAACTGTTTTCTGCCCCTCCCAAAAGATAGAATTTGTAGATAATTGGCCCTCTTTCTGGGACTCACCCACAAACAGGACCAAGCTTGACCTGCTGAGGAGTGACAGACTCCATCCTAGCTGGAGGGGTGCTCTCATCTTGTCTACCAACATAGACAGGGCTCTAACTCCTCTAGCTCCACAATGAAATAGGGTGCAGGCCAGGCAGCAGGCTGTTAGCCAGCCTGCCAGCATAGTGGAGTCTGCCACTAGCACAGTCAGTGTAGTCAGCTCAGCTATCACCATTGAGACCGTGTCTGTGCCTCGACCTAGGTTGGGCAAAACTAAACATGGCGGTGTTCGCCTTAGCAATCTCACTAGGATAAAGACCTCCTCCATTCCTGTCATTATTGAAAGAGATCATGATACCTCACATCTCAAAATAGGGCTACTTAATGTTAGATCCGTTACTTCAAAGGCAATTATAGTCAATTAACTAATCACTGATCATAATCTTGATGTGATTGGCATGACTGAAACATGGCAACTAGCCTGATTAATTTACTGTGTTAAATGAGGCCTCACCTCCTGGTTACACTAGTGACCATATCCCCCGTGCATCCCGCAAATGCGGAGGTGTTGCTAACATTTCCGATAGAAAATTTCAATTTACAAAAAATAAAATACGTTTTCGTCTTTTGAGCTTCTAGTCATGAAATCTATGCAGCCTACTCAATCACTTTTTATAGCTACTGTTTATAGACCTCCTGGGGCATATACAGCATTCCTCATTGAGTTCCCTGAATTCCTATCGGACCTTGTAGTCATAGCAGATAATTTTCACATTTTTGGTGACTTTAATATTCACATCGAAAAGTCCACAGACCCACTCCAAAAGGCTTTCGGAGCCATCATCGACTCAGTGGGTTTTGTCCAACATGTCTATGGACCCACTCACTGTCACAGTCATACGCTGGACCTAGTTTTGTCCCATGGAATAAATGTTGTGGATCTTAATGTTTTTCCTCATAATCCTGGACTATCGGACCACCATTTTATTACGTTTGCAATTGCAACAAATAATCTGCTCAGACCCCAACCAAGGAACATCAAAAGTCGTGCTATAAATTCACAGACAACACAAAGATTCCTTGATGTCCTTCCAGACTCCCTCTGTCTACCCAAGGATGCCAGAGGACAAAAATCAGTTAACCATCTAACTGAGGAACTCAATTTAACCTTGCACAATACCCTAGATCCAGTTGCACCCCATAAAACTAAAAACATTTCTCATAAGAAACTAGCTCCCTGGTATACAGAAAATAACCGAGCTCTGAAGCAAGCTTCCAGAAAATTGGAACGGAAAGGGCGCCACACCAAACTGGAAGTCTTCCGACTAGCTTGGAAAGACAGTACCGTGCAGTATCGAAGAGCCCTTACTGCTAATCGATCATCCTATTTTTCCAACTTAATTGAGGAAAATAAGAACAATCCGAAATTACTTTTTGATACTGTCGCAAAGCTAACTAAAAAGCAGCTTTCACTTCAGCAGTAATAAATTCATGAACTTCTTTGAGGAAAAGATCATGAATATTAGAAAGCAAATTACGGACTCCTCTTTAAATCTGCGTATTCCTTCAAAGCTCAGTTGTCCTGAGTCTGCACAACTCTGCCAGGACCTAGGATCAAGAGAGACACTCAAGTGTTTTAGTACTATATCTCTTGACACAATGATGAAAATAATCATGGCCTCTAAACCTTCAAGCTGCATACTGGACCCTATTCCAACTAAACTACTGAAAGAGCTGCTTCCTGTGCTTGGCCCTCCTATGTTGAACATAATAAACGTCTCTCTATCCACCGGATGTGTACCAAACTCACTAAAAGTGGCAGTAATAAAGCCTCTCTTGAAAAAGCCAAACCTTGACCCAGAAAATATAAAAAACTATCGGCCTATATCGAATCTTCCATTCCTCTCAAAAATGTTAGAAAGGGCTGTTGCGCTGCAACTCACTGCCTTCCTGAAGACAAACAATGTATACGAAATGCTTCAGTCTGGTTTTAGACCCCATCATAGCACTGAGACTGCACTTGTGAAGGTGGTAAATTACCTTTTAATGGCATCAGACCGAGGCTCTGCATCTGTCCTCGTGCTCCTAAACCCTAGTGCTGCTTTGATACCATCGATTACCACATTCTTTTGGAGAGATTGGAAACCCAAATTGGTCTACACGGACAAGTTCTGGGCTGGTTTAGATCTTATCTGTCGGAAAGATATCAGTTTGTCTCTGTGAATGGTTTGTCCTCTGACAAATCAACTGTACATTTCGGTGTTCCTCAAGGTTCTGTTTTAGGACCACTATTGTTTTCACTCGAAAACATTCGAAAACATAATGTTAACTTTCACTGCTATGCGGATGACACACAGCTGTACATTTCAATGAAAGATGGTGAAGCCCCAAAATTGCCCTCGCTAGAAGCATGTGTTTCAGACATAAGGAAGTGGATGGCTGCAAACTTTCTACTTTTAAACTCGGACAAAACAGAGATGCTTGTTCTAGGTCCCGAGAAACAAAGAGATCTTCTGTTGAATCTGACAATTAATCTTAATGGTTGTACAGTCGTCTCAAATAAAACTGTGAAGGACCGCGGCGTTACTCTGGACCCGGATCTCTCTTTTGAAGAACATATCAAGACAACCAAAAAAGTTGATCATATTTCTCCAGTGCTAGCCTCCCTACTCTGGCTTCCTGTCAAGGCAAGGGCTGATTTCAAGGTTTTACTGCTAACCTACAAATCATTACATGGGCTTGCTCCTACCTATCTCTCTGATTTGGTCCTGCCGTGCATACCTACACGTACGCTACGGTCACAAGACGCAGGCCTCCTAATTGTCCCTAGAATTTCTAAGCAAACAGCTGGAGGCAGGGCTTTCTCCTATAGAGCTCCATTTTTATGGAATGGTCTGCCTACCCATGTGAGAGACGAAAATTCGGTCTCAACCTTTAAGTCTTTACTGAAGACTCATCTCTTCAGTGGGTCATATGATTGAGTGTAGTCTGGCCGAGGAGTGTGAAGGTGAACGGAAAGGCTCTGGAGCAACGAACCGCCCTTGCTGTCTCTGCCTGGCCGGTTCCCCTCTTTCCACTGGCATTCTCTGCCTCTAACCCTATCACAGGGGCTGAGTCACTGGCTTACTAGGGCTCTTTCATACCGTCCCTAGGAGGGGTGCGTCACTTGAGTGGGTTGAGTCACTGATGTGATCTTCCTGTCTGGGTTGGCGCCCCCCCTTGGGTTGTGCCGTGGCGGAGATCTTTGTGGGCTATACTCGGTCTTGTCTCAGGATGGTAAGTTGGTGGTTGAAGATATCCCTCTAGTGGTGTGGGGGCTGTGCTTTGGCAAAATGGGTGGGGTTATATCCTTCCTGTTTGGCCCTGTTTGGGGGTGTCATCAGATGGGGCCACAGTGTCTCCTGACCCCTACTGTCTCAGTCTCCAGTATTTATGCTGCAGTAGTTTATGTGTCGGGGGGCTAGGGTCAGTTTGTTATATCTGGAGTACTTCTCCTGTCCTATCCGGTGTCCTGTGTGAATTTAAGTATGCTCTCTCTAATTCTCTCTTTCTCTCTTTCTTTCTCTCTCTTGGAGGACCTGAGCCCTAGGACCATACCTCAGGACTACCTGGCATGATGACTCCTTGCTGTCCCCAGTCCACCTGGCCGTGCTGCTGCTCCAGTTTCAACTGTTCTGCCTGTGATTATTATTATTTGACCATGCTGGTCATTTATGAACATTTGAACATCTTGGCCATGTTCTGTTATAATCTCCACCCGGCACAGCCAGAAGAGGACTGGCCACCCCACATAGCCTGGTTCCTCTCTAGGTTTCTTCCTAGGTTTTGGCCTTTCTAGGGAGTTTTTCCTAGCCCCCGTGCTTCTACACCTTGCTTGCTGTTTGGGGTTTTAGGCTGGGTTTCTGTACAGCACTTTGAGATATCAGCTGATGTACGAAGGGCTATATAAATAAATTTGATTTGAATGCACCGAGCTGTCTGTCTAAACTATTGGCACACAGCTCGGACACCCATGCATACCCCACAAGACATGCCACGAGGTGTCTTCACAGTCCCCAAGTCCAAAACAGACTATGGGAGGCACACAGTACTACATAGAGCCATGACTACATGGAACTCTATTCCACATCAAGTAACTGACGCAAGCTGTAGAATTAGATTTAAAAAGCAGATAAAACAACACCATTTGGAACAGCGGGGACTGTGAATCAACACAAACATTGGCACAGACACATGCACACACACACACACACACACACACATACCCACATACGATAACATGCACACTATACCTACACATGTATTTAGTACTGTAGATACAGTGGGGCAAAAAAGTATTTAGTCAGCCACCAATTGTGCAAGTTCTCCCACTTAAAAAGATGAGAGAGGCCTGTAATTTTCATCATAGGTACACTTCAACGATGACAGACAAAATGAGAGAAAAAAATCTGGAAAATCACATTGTAGGATTTTTTATGAATTTATTTGCAAATTATAATGTTTTAAAATTGTATAAACTGCCTTAATTTTGTTTGACCCCAGGAAGAGTAGCTGCTGCTTTGGCTTTGGGGATCCATAACAAATACAAATCAATCAATCAAATGTATTTATAAAGCCCTTTCTACATCAGCAGATGTCACAAAGTGCTATATGAAGTGCTACTGCATCATTTAGAATCAAGACTGACAGACTTCCTACATTGTCCAGAGCGCCCTGGCCTTCAATGATGAACTAGTGCTGGTCCTGGATACTCTTTTCCTTCACTCTAGTGTCCACACACACCCCCACACACACCCACACACACACACACACACACCCACAAACACACACACACAAACACACCCACACACACGTTTAAAGTTTTGTCACGTGCACAAGTGCAGTGAAATGCTTTTGTTTGCTCGCTCTTTCTCAGCAATGCAATATCAGTAGTACTATAAAGTGAAGTAGAACAAAAGCACAGCAGAAATAGAAATAAGAAGAAAGTAAGTAAGCGATATACAGGGTCAGTTCCAGGGTCAGTAGCTATATACAGGGTCAGTTCCAGGTTCAGTAGCTATATAACAGGGTCAGTTCCAGGGTCAGTTTCAGGGTCAGTTTCAGGGTCAGTTCCAATACCATATGTACACTGTGCAGGAATACTGGAGTGATAGAGGTATACTGTTTGTATAGGGGTAAGGTGACTAGGCATCAGGATATGATGATAAACAGAGCAGCAGCAGCGTATATGATGATTGTAGGTGTGCTTGTGTGTGTAGAGTTCGTATGTATGTGTATACGTGTTGTGTGTGAGCAAATTAAGTGTGCGTTGGAGTGTCAGTGTGCGTGAGTGTATAGTGTGTGTGAGAGTGCATAGAGTCAGTCCAAAAATAAAATACAAGGGTCAACTCAGATAGTCTGTGTGACCATTCTGTTAGCTACCTAGCAGTCTTATGGTTTGGGCATAGAAGCTGTTCAGGAGCCTGCTGGTGCCAGACTTGATGCTCTGGTACCTCTTTCCGTACAGAAGCAGAGAGAACAGTCTATGGTTTGGTGGCTGGAGTCTTTAACAATTTTCTGGGCCTTCCTTTCATACCGCCTAATATAGAGGTCCCGGATGGCAGGGAGCTCACCCCCAGTGATGTACTGGGTGGTCCGCACCACCCTCTGTGGCGCCATGCAGTTGCGATACCAGGCGGTGATGCAGCCAGTCAAGATGCTCTCAATGGTGCAGCTGTAGAACTTTTTGACGATTTGAGAGCCCATGGCAAATCTTTTCAACCTCCCCGCACACACACACACACACACACATACATACAGTAGCAGAGTTAGACATAATTCCAAAGTAGCTTCCAGGAGAGCTCAGGCTGTGAAATGATCTGTCATCCTGTCCTGTCAGCTGCTGTTTCACAGCTGATACCCCCCCCCCCCCCCCCCCCCCCCCCCCCCCCCCAGTGCAATACTCTATTCCCAGGCTTATCCTTGTCTGAATCCCAAATGGCACCCTATTCCCTACATCGGTGCACTAGTTTTGACCAGAGTCCTATGGGTCATGTTTAAAATTAGTGCACTATATAGGGAATGGGGTACCATTGGGGACATAGAGATGCCGTATCTTAATTTGATCATCATGTTGTTCTGGAATTTGCATACTTGTAGTGTATTCAAGGTTTAAAAAGGCTTTTTAAAGTTTGGAATTTCCACTTTAAAATGTCAGACTTGATTTGCCCGAACAATAAAATGATCAACCCCTACAACAACAAAAAAATCAAAATTGTAATCTACATAATAATTAACATTTCCTGTTGCTGCAGGATTATTTTACTGCTGTATCGAACTGGCTCAAGTTAAGATCCTACATCTGTAGCCCTTGAATCGTGTCATATCACGGCAGCCTCTCTTCGCCATGCTCTGTGAAATATATATTTCCCCACCTCATCCCAAGGACTGATTTCTCATTTGTGGACTGCGGCGGGATGGCAAAAGGTTCTCTCAACCACGGTTGAGAGAACCTTTTGCCTCACCACTTGCCGTCACAGCGAAAGCCCAGGCGCATATATTCTCAGTCTATGATCAAAGCTATAGTATATGTGGTAGACTTGACTGCCTGGGTTAGGATCTGTTTGAATGAATGAATGAATGAATGAATGAATGAATGAATGAATGAAAGGGTGAGACTTATTGTTGGATGGATGGCTAAATTATTGAATGGATGAAGAGCTATAGATAGGTTTCTCTAAAAAGTCATAATTCTACACAAACGTATGCAACAATAAAAAGCCTAACATCTTTATTGAGGTTAACTCAATATCAGTATTGAAACATGAAGGCCTTTTAATGAAACATACAGTAGCTATGTACCTATGGATCATTCAGTAAACATGTAACAGCTGTAAGTTGACCTCTGATTAACATACAGAATTACTGTATAGAGCATTCTCTCAGGCCTCAACCTTCTGGAAACAGCAGAAAGAATAACGGTCATGTTGATGATAATGTGTTAATGATAATGTGTTGACGATAGTGCATTGATGATAGTGTGTTGATGACAATGTGTTGATAATGTGTCAATGATAATGTGTCGATGATAATGTATTGATGACAATGTGTTGATTATAATCTAATCAAATACATTTTTATTTGTCACATGTGCTGAATACAATGAAATGCTTACTTACTATGCCTTGCGAAAGTATTCGGCCCCCTTGAACTTTGCGACCTTTTGCCACATTTCAGGCTTCAAACATAAAGATATAAAACTGTATTGTTTTGTGAAGAATCAACAACAAGTGGGACACAATCATGAAGTGGAATGACATTTATTGGATATTTCAAACTTTTTTAACAAATCAAAAACTGAAAAATTGGGCGTGCAAAATTATTCAGCCCCTTTACTTTCAGTGCAGCAAACTCTCTCCAGAAGTTCAGTGAGGATCTCTGAATGATCCAATGTTGACCTAAATGACTAATGATGATAAATACAATCCACCTGTGTGTAATCAAGTCTCCGTATAAATGCACCTGCACTGTGATAGTCTCAGAGGTCCGTTAAAAGCGCAGAGAGCATCATGAAGAACAAGGAACACACCAGGCAGGTCCGAGATACTGTTGTGAAGAAGTTAAAAGCCGGATTTGGATACAAAAATATTTCCCAAGCTTTAAACATCCCAAGGAGCACTGTGCAAGCGATAATATTGAAATGGAAGGAGTATCAGACCACTGCAAATCTACCAAGACCTGGCCGTCCCTCTAAACTTTCAGCTCATACAAGGAGAAGACTGATCAGAGATGCAGCCAAGAGGCCCATGATCACTCTGGATGAACTGCAGAGATCTACAGCTGAGGTGGGAGACTCTGTCCATAGGACAACAATCAGTCGTATATTGCACAAATCTGGCCTTTATGGAAGAGTGGCAAGAAGAAAGCCATTTCTTAAAGATATCCATAAAAAGTGTTGTTTAAAGTTTGCCACAGCCACCTGGGAGACACACCAAACATGTGGAAGAAGGTGCTCTGGTCAGATGAAACCAAAATTGAACTTTTTGGCAACAATGCAAAACGTTATGTTTGGCGTAAAAGCAACACAGCTCATCACCCTGAACACACCATGCCCACTGTCAAACATGGTGGTGGCAGCATCATGGTTTGGGCCTGCTTTTCTTCAGCAGGGACAGGGAAGATGGTTAAAATTGATGGGAAGATGGATGGAGCCAAATACAGGACCATTCTGGAAGAAAACCTGATGGAGTCTGCAAAAGACCTGAGACTAGGACGGAGATTTGTCTTCCAACAAGACAATGATCCAAAACATAAAGCAAAATCTACAATGGAATGGTTCAAAAATAAACATATCCAGGTGTTAGAATGGCCAAGTCAAAGTCCAGACCTGAATCCAATCGAGAATCTGTGGAAAGAACTGAAAACTGCTGTTCACAAATGCTCTCCATCCAACCTCACTGAGCTCGAGCTGTTTTGCAAGGAGGAATGGGAAAAAATGTCAGTCTCTCGATGTGCAAAACTGATAGAGACATACCCCAAGCGACTTACAGCTGTAATCGCAGCAAAAGGTGGCGCTACAAAGTATTAACTTAAGGGGGCTGAATAATTTTGCACGCCCAATTTTTCAGTTTTTAATTTGTTAAAAAAGTTTGAAATATCCAATAAATGTCGTTCCACTTCATGATTGTGTCCCACTTGTTGTTGATTCTTCACAAAAAAATACAGTTTTATATCTTTATGTTTGAAGCCTAAAATGTGGCAAAAGGTCGCAAAGTTCAAGGGGGCCGAATACTTTCACAAGGCACTGTGCAAGCCCTTAACCAACAATGCAGACAGTGCAACAGAATGCAATGTGCTGATGGCAATGTGTTACAGTTCTCGTTGATTGCTAAGACACTTCTAATGAAACTGGGGTCCACTTGATGTCCATCATAGCCTAGAGAGCACAACAGTATTGTTTTTTGCAAAACTGTAAGTCATTCCTCATAGCTTTCACACACAATGAAAATGCTAAGCACGTTTTTGAAAAACAGTAAACACAACTTTCTACAAAAAAACCCCCGCAAAACTCAGAGTAAATCGAGACAAACAACATTTACACATTTTGGTCACAGCTGATACAAATTACTCCCATGAATGCGAACCTCTTCTGCACGGGTCCAAAACAGTAATCGGTCCTTATTCATGCATAAAATAAGTCACATTTGACTTGCTGTTTGCAAGAATGGACTAAGTAAGAGGCAGAGGGTAAGGACAAAGAAGAGGTAGAGAGGCACACAGACGAAGATAGTTAAACTCTCAGTTAAAATGGAACAAGGTCAAATAAAGCCTTTTGTTTTTGAATATTGATGCTCTTGAGTGACATTATGCATTGGTCATCTTTGGTAAAAATCATTTTAGAAAAAAGAATACAGCCCATGCTGTAATGATGTTAATTTGCCTTTTATGGTGCTAGAATTATATTATCAACAAATGGCCCAGACATATAAAAGGGGGTTAACCATGTTAGGGTATATTGATAGCTGTAGTTAGTATTTATTGGGCCATTATGTAACAATTGATTGAAATAACTTTTCATTAGATAACAAGTTGTATGTTTTGATGGAGGTAGTTGGTTTTGTGTCATGCATTTCATGTTTTTAAGACTCTTTATACATTATGTAAATTAAATGTGTCGTTTTTGGCCAACGTGTTTCAGCTTGGGGCTGTGTGTTAATTGTTTTGAAGAAGGGAATTGTGTTTGGACAAATGTGCTCAAGCAATCGAGAAACTGTAATACTAGTGTGTTGATGATACTGTTGACCAACATGTTCCCAGGAAGGGGAAGTCACAGGATGAGTGCGAGGTTGAGACATCTCACACCCATATACGTAGCTGCTGACAACACTCTTCAGATGACAGTCCTTCCTCTCTTCAGGAGCCCCTCTGTTGTTGACTTCTTGCTATAAGTGGGGGTCTAAAATGAAGTGTTTGCCCCATAATCCACCAAACTCCTTGCATTTGGGAAACACTGGTCCTCAGTTAAATCACAGACATTGATCCTCTCTCTCCTCTCAATTCAATTCAAAGGGGCTTTGTTGGCATGGGAAACATGTTTACATTGCAAACGCAAGTGAAATAAACAAAAGTGAGAAGAAACCCCTCAAAAAAACAAACAAAAAAAAACAAACGCATAGTAAACATTGCACTATAAAGGTTTCAAAAAGATAAAGACGTTTCAAATTGTATAGTATCAGCAACATACAGTGTTCTTAACAATGTGCACATAGTTAAGATCAGTAAACAGATACATATAGGTTGTATTTACAATATTGTTTGTACTCCACTGGTTGCCTTGTTTTCATGGCAATGGGTCACAAACGTTGCGGCTGTGATTGCACATAGGTATCCAATACACATAGTAGGGAGAGGGAGTGTTTACACCTACACAATCAAAGTCTTTCAATACCCTCCTCCATAGGCGACCTAATTAATTGGCTATTGTATTCTTCCTCACAGCACTGGCTGTAAAAGTATTCACTCCTCTGGACTTTTTCCACATCTTATTGTTACAGCCTCATTTAAAAATGGATTGAATTGAGGTGTTGTGTCACTGGCCTACACACAATACTCCATAATGTCAAAGTGGAATCATGTTTTTGGAATTCTTTACAAATTAACAAAAAATGAAAAGCTGAAATGTTTTGACTCAATAGGTATTCAACCACTTTGTTATGGTAATCCTAAATAAGTTCTGGAGTAGATATGTGCTTCACAATTCATATAATAAGTTGCATGGACTCACTCTGTGTGCAATAGTAGTGTTTACCATGATTTTTGAATGACTACCTCATCTCTGTACTCCACACATATGTAAGGTCCCTCAGTCGCGCAGTGAATTTCAAACACAGATTCAACCACAAAGACCAGGGAGGTTTTCCAATGCCTCACAAAGAAGGGCACCTGTTGGTAGAAATACAATTTAAAAAGCAGATATTGAGTTTCCCTTTGAGCGTGGTGAAGTTATTCATGACACTTTGGATGGTGTATCAATACACCGATTCAGTAAAAAGATACACAAGTCCTTCCTAACTCAGTTGACGGAGAGGAAGGAAACCGCTCAGGCATTTCACCATGAGGCCAATAGTGACTTAAAAATATTCCAAAACATGCATCCTGTTTGTAATAAGGCACAAAGTAAAACTGCAAACAATGTGGTAACGAACTGAACTTTATGCTCTGAATTGAAAACGTTATGTTTGGGGGAAATCCAACACATCACTGAGTACCACTCTTCCTATTTCCAAGCATGGTGGTGGCTGCATCATGTTATTATGGGTTTGCTTGTTATCGGCAAGGTATAGGGAGTTTTTTAGGATGAAAAAAAATGGAATAGAGCTAAGCACGTAAAACCTGGTTCAGTCTGCTTTTCAAAAGACACTGGGAGACAAATTCACCCTTCCGCAGGACAATAAACTAAAACACAAGGCCAAATATACACTATAGTTGCTTACCAAGATGACATTGACGGTTCCTGAGTGGCCTAGTTACAGTTTTTTAGTTTTTATATCGTCTTGAAAAATCTATGTCAAGACTTGAAAATGGCTGTCTAGAAATGATCAACAACCAACTTGACAGAGCTTGAAGAATTTTAAAATAAATAATTGGCAAATATTGTACAATCCAGGTGTGCAAAGCTCTTAGACCCTTACCCAAAAGACTCGCAGCTGTTATCACTGCCAAATGTGCCCTTTACAAAGTATTGACTCAGAGGTGTGAATACTTATGTAAATTCAATATTTCTGTATTTTATTTTGAATACATTTTGTAAGATTGTTTTCCCTTTGTCGTTATAGGGTATTGTGTGTCGATGTGTAAGGGGGAAAAAATATATTTAATAAATGTTGAATTCAGACCGTAACACAGCAAAATGTGGACTAAGTCAACGGGTGTGAATACTTTCTGAAGGCACTGAATATTTTTTGTCTCGACATCGGCATAATGAGAAAACAACCCGCATAAACAGTAAATGTTTCATTTTGTCAAAAGAAAAACGCTACGGTTCCAGTCTGTCAACTACATTAAAGCACCCAATACATCACTAGACGAATACATCACAACAACACCAGTTGATTCCAAACCCCCCAACAAGTATTTCAATGTCTCTATAACAGACTACATGCTGCATTTCTAGCATTTACAGAGATGACCCCCACTCTTTACAATGATGTCATTGATTCCATGAAGAAGCCAGGCAGCAGTGTCATATTTTGGGTTCAGTCAATGTAGTGGGATGTGGTTTAAAGAGCCATCCTGCCCATCACTGTTTCAATGGAGGGGCTGACCCAAGCCTGCTGGGGACTGAACTGGAGGTAATTAGACCACACAGACAGGGGGACAAAAGGAGTCTGGGGGGGGGGGGGGGGCTAGGGGAGAGAGGGTGTGTAGGGAGCTGAAGGGGAGCTGGCAGTGTGGGGGGCCACAAGGGGATGTGGGGGGGTGGCCATGACATGGGGGGATACGGGGTTTGGTGTAAAGCTGCCGAGCGCAGGAGGGGGGAGAGGAGACAGAGGGGACTGTCAAGAGACACAAACACAGGCACATGCATTTTTTTTATTTAACATTTATTTAACTAGGCAAGTGAAATTATTATTTACAATGACGACCTACCCCGGCCAAACCCTAACGACGCTGGGCCAATTGTGCGCTGCCCTATGGGACTCCCGAACATGGCCGGTTGTGATACAGCCTGGAATCGAACCAGGGTCTGTAGTGACGCCTACTTGCACTTAGATGCAGTGCGTACACACACACGATAACATACGCACTATACATACACATACACATGGATTTTGTGTTGTAGATATGTGGTAGTAGAGTAGTGGCCTGAAGGCACACACTTAATGTTGTGAAATCTGTTGTGAATGTATTGTAACCTTTTTAAAATTGTATAACTGTGTTAATGTTGCTGGACCCCAGGAAGAGTAGCTGCTGCCTTGGCAGGAACTAATGGGGATCCATAGTAAATACAAATACAGACAGCTGAAATAGCCGTTTTAAAGGGGAGCCTTGTTTGAATACTGCCTACATATACCACTGGGATTAATGTGTGCCATGTCCTGCTGCCTACATATACCACTGGGATTAATGTGTGCCATGTCCTGCTGCCTACATATACCACTGGGATTAATGTGTGCCATGTCCTGCTGCCTACATATACCACTGGGATTAATGTGTGCCATGTCCTGCTGCCTACATATACCACTGGGATTAATGTGTGCCATGTCCTGCTGCCTACATATACCACTGGGATTAATGTGTGCCATGTCCTGCTGCCTACATATACCACTGGGATTAATGTGTGCCATGTCCTGCTGCCTACATATACCGCTGGGATTAATGTGTGCCATGTCCTGCTGCCTACATATACCACTGGGATTAATGTGTGCCATGTCCTGCTGCCTACATATACCACTGGGATTAATGTGTGCCATGTCCTGCTGGGGGGAGAGACAAACGGGAAGAGGTCTAGTGTAATGGAGAAGAGGGGGATGACCAAGAGAGAATGATGAAATAGGGGATGTGGAGAGGATGATGAGAAGGAGAAAACATTTGAGCAAGTATGATAATGGTGCTGGTGGTGATGATGACTCGTCAATTCTTTTTTTAAAGAGATCTCTTAAAGGGGAAATCTGCAATTACTACATAAATGTTTTACACTTGAAAATTAATATGTACCCATGAAGAATATAACTTATAAAGGCCTCATGAGTTTAGTTCAACATCAGAACCCAAAATATAAACTTGTTTTACTCCAATGTTTGTAAACAAATTAAATGTAAATAAACACTGTATAGCCTCAAAACATGGTTAAAACAATCATTTTGATGCCATGGATGGTAAAAAAAAGATATTTATATGTATTATTATATATATTGCAGATAGATTGTGGCTTCCATCAATGTAATTGTCTGCATAATTTCCAACCCCCCATATATTTTGTTTGTACATATGGATGGTCAGTCTGTCTCCATAGCTCTGTCTATGGATTTGAGATTGGTTACATTTCTCCAGCCCCATCCCTCAGCTTTTTAACGAAAGAGGGGCAGGGAATATTCTTTGTTATTGTTTCAATTGCTGATGGCCCTCTTAAAGAAAAACAGATTACCGATAGTATGAGTTATGTTGTAATAGTTAAATAAATCACAGTAGGTCAACAGTAATTAAAATCACAGCATGCTAGCCTACAATAGTAACCTTGACACTCAATAACCTGCGGGAGGCGCTAGTAATTAATATCACAGCATGCTAGCCTACAATAGTAACTCAATAACCTGTGGGAGGCGCTATCTATCCATCTATCCAAGGCTTGGTTATTGACATTCGTCACCGATCCACAGTTCGTTTTGTATTGCACATTGATTCAGTCAGGTTATGGGGCCTGAATTAACAAAACCACCACATAAACCAAGAAGGGTTTTCTCTTATCTCTAATGCTGGTCCCCAAAGTGCACGAGATTCTCTCTGCGTCTCGGGAGGGGTGTGACTTGCATGTTCGCAGAGCAAGGCAGAACCCCCCTCCTTCCACCCGTCCCGTACACTCCCTAGCCCCCGTCTGTCTCGACTGTCCCGATTGCCATTCCAATGCACACTCCTTGAGGAGCAACAGCTACAACGGAGTTAGTGAAGTGGATTACTTAGTTTTTAGATAGAAAAGATTTGCTGTATTTTTGGAGCAATGTGCAAGGGCATAGATGTGCGTTTGGATAACAATTTGGCATCGGTAAAGCGCGAGAAAGGAGTTGTAGAAAGAGCGCATTGTAATGCTCCGTAAGCTTTGTCCATTCTCTTCGAGGATTTGACCGTTGATTTCAATGGAAAACAAAAAGTGCTTGATTAATACTACGTTCGACTGGATGTAGTGGCATGGGATGGTTTTATTCATCATATTAATTCAAGTGACGTGTAAACCGTTCATCGACTCCAGTGCTATAGGTGGTGTATGTTGTGTGGCACCATCCGACCGGTCCAGTCAAAGCCTTTATTCATGTTGCAAGAACCTAGTTTATGACAATGGATTACTTGCTGTGGATGTGCAGCTTTGTGCTTCCCGTGGTATTAGCTGTTGAAGGTATGTACAAAAAATAATGTTAATATACTACACTCTTTTCTACGACTTTTCTTTCACGTATGTAGATGTTCAAACGAATGTGTTTCCAAGCCTTGATGAACTGCCAATAAGGCAATTATGTTAGAATAATATGAATAATCGTTGTACAATATCATGAAGCGCAGCTTTATTTTGGCAATTGCATGGCTCATAAAAACATTCGTTATTTTGATTGCAGGTTGTAGGATACCTGTAATAACCTAAAATGTATTAAAAAAAAAGGTTGTAATGTCCCACAGTTGAAAATGGATAGAGTAGATCGATTGTTTAGGATACAAAGTTACCGTTTATGTTCATACTATTCAAATATTATTATATACGTCGTGTTTCGTATCACACCATTGTATTGTGTTGTGGTTGAGCCACACATTTGATGATTATTGTTCTACGAAACTGATCAATGACACACACACACACACACACAAGAAAAACTACAGTTCTTGGTATAGCTTTCCCTACAAAGGAAAAGGATGCCTTGCATTCTCAGTCCCCCGTGTGTAACACTCCCATGCTTACATTGCAACTGCATCCCTGTGGCTATTGTTGAGTACCTTTTGCTCTGTTGTCACACCCACAAGCTAAGGATGGCCTTCTGTCCTTATGCTTGGTTGCTTGACCAAACCCATAAATCAGCTCAGTTTGACATTCAGGACTAATGCTGTATAATACACCAAATCAACTTGTATCACGTACACATATTTTACAGATGTTATCGCAGGTGCAGCGACATGCTTATGCTTCTAGCTCCAACAGTGCAGTATACCAAAACTAAACACACAAATCCCAAAAATATCAGAATGTCAGAGTCCAGAATATATATATATTTATTCCAGACTCTGCCATTCTGATATTTATATATATATGATATGGTGTAAATAGTTCTCACAAAGTAAACAAGGGCTTACACTGATGGGGAGGTTGTAGTTTTCATATATAGATGTAGGATCTTAATTTGAGCTAGTTTGCTAGCAGGAAAATAATCCTGCAACAACAGGAAATTTGGAGAAAAAAATTGGTTTATAATTATTGGAATTTTTTTTTTGGGGGGGGGGTGGTTGATACCAAATCAATTCTGACATTTTAAAGTGGAAATTATTAACTTTTTATACCTTGAATACACTGTAAATTTGCATTTTCAGCAACAATAGTGATCAAATTAAGATCCTACATCTGTATATTCAATTGGCATAACTCCAAAATAGGTGCCTCACATTACAACGTGCACATTACATGCTTAGTGTAACAAGGTTTAGCGTCACTCTGTACATTTCCTTTCTGTAGGGAAAAGCCAATATCTCTAACAATTTAAATCCTGAACCTTCCTTCCAAAGTGCTTCACTGATATGTAGTCATTTCAGAAACTAAAACAAACTGACTAATTACCAGAGGATCATACTCCCCCAGTTGCTTACCAATCGATTGCCTGGTCCCAGATCTGTTTGTGCTGTCTTGCCAACGCCTATGGTCATTGTCACATTTGGCACTGTCTTACCAACGTCTATGGTCAGACATTGTCACTCGAGTTGGCAAGACAGCACAAACCAATCTGAGACCAGGTTATTTCTACAGGGTGGAGCCCAGCCAATGTAAACCAAGGCAAATTAATTTAGGCTATACCAGCTCCTTTATATATTTCTCTCCAAATCCCCCGTCTTTCCCTGCCTGCCTGCCTGCCTGTCCTTCTCCGAGTACAATCTGCTTCTCTTGGACGCCAGCCAGTATTATCCCTCATTAATTCTGGTGTCAGCATCTAAATCAATGCAGCGGCAGCCGCAGCCTCCCTAGCTGGTCCCACTGGGCCTTTCATCAGCAAGTTTCTCCCCGACCAACAACTTCAGTTACTCAACACTGGGTTGTTAACTAATGTCTGTCCTCTGGGGATGGGCGGAGGTTAGAGTGGTTAGAGTGTCTTATGGGTTTTAGGGCTGTTGGGGTCCATGCCCTGTTGCCAGTGTGATGGAGATGAGTTGGAGTTTGGCTCTTAAATTGGCAGTTGCCTGTTGGTTTCCTTTACTTCCATCCATAGAATTAATCCAATTCATTTGAGTTAAGTTTAGTGTTGTTTAGTTAATTCCAAGAGATTAATTGGAATTAATGGAACAATGATTGTATGTCAGTTGAATTTCGATTTGTTTTGTGGATTTGAGTGCAGTGTCCAACTGCATCCTTGGGTGTGTCCATGAGTTTATCTGGCTATATTAGCTCTGGCCTCCTAGTCACCCATAGAATGGAAATGTGACGCATTGACCCTGTAATCTTCTTTATAATTAACCCCTTTAACAGTAATGTTGTGTGCCTGTACTATTTTTGAGTCACATGGTATTGGAACGTAAATGCAATTACATAATTGCTCAGAAAACCTTAACATTCTATAAAAAATATCTGACGTAATAGGCAACGAAAAATATGCATGACTGCAGAAGAACACACGTAGCCATTTTCTTCTGCAAATACACGAGGAACATCTCTATACCAGTGCACACTTTCCTTAT